>NC_049225.1:13766822-14075742 GCF_011100685.1 Canis lupus familiaris
AAATTTGTCAGTAGTCCTATAATTGTGACTTGTAAATTCAATAACCAAATTCCATGGATTGCATAAAAATTTTATTTAATTTTCTTATTAACCAAGTCTCAGAATTTGTAAAGTTTATATTTTTACAGTACTATGCCTTCTGGGCTTTATTGCAAAAGAAAACACCGAATGGTAAAATACATCTCTGTAATGTCTGTCCAGATGGATTTTGTACAAGTGGCACCATCTTTTTTCCTTCCATAAGAGAAGACAAGACCTTGATTGTAGGATTCTATATATTTCTCTTTCTCAACATGCAGTGCTTAGTAAAATTATTTTATGGTGGTAATGTTATTCATTTTCCACCTATAACATGCTTTGTGAGTAGAGACAGTAGAGGCTGGAATTTACTGGGGGGGGGCTATCTTGAATTTTGAAACTGTAATTTAAGCGTACCAATACAAGAGAGGACGTTTCACCTTGGGAGGACATCCCCCAACCTGAAGAGATGACACTCATAAATATAATTAAATATTAGTAAATTAAAATCTGATGCTACATTTCCTATGAATTCCATTATTTCCTGGGATAGAATTGATTGTGCAGAAAATCCATTTGCTTTTCGGGTTTTTGTGCCTTGGCCTTTTGGAGTACCTTATGCATTCAATGTCTTTCTAGTCTCTCTCTCCATATTCATTGTTAAAAATGGTGCATTATCTGTGCTTTAAAAAATTACGTTATAATCATGAGCCTTCAAATGTGGTTCCCGTAGCATATAGAATTGAGATCTCTTAGCTTGACAACTAAGCCCTGTAAGACTTGGCTCTGCATACCATTTTCATCTCTCCTACATATCTTCCCCCCGGTCACTAAGCTCAATGACACCAGACGCCTTTCTGTTTCTTGAAGACAACACACTCATTCCTGATCCTGCACCTATGAATGGAATGTTCCTCAGTCTGGAATGTTCCTAGCCCAGATTTTCAAGTGACCGGTTCCTTCCCAATATTCCTTTCCTCTTCCTCGTCTAATGTTGCCACCCCCCCGGCCCCTGCCAGCCCTTCTCCAGCACTTTAACTTATTTTTTTTCTTCATGGCTGGATGCAGCAATAGTATAAACAGTAGTTAAAAGCATAGGATTGAGATCTGTGATTAAATCCTTGCCTCTTGCTATATAAACTTCCTCAAGTTCTGCGTTTGCTTCAAATACAAGGTGATAAAAAATACTTAACAGTGAAGTCTGTTGTGGGTATTAGTTGAGGTGATGTATATAAACTGCCCATCATACTCTGAACACAACAGTTGCTCACTTATTAGTGGTTATAATAGTTTTTCCTTCAGATGAGAAAGGAACAGGACGAGCTAGATGCCAAGTACATTCTGAATCCCGGAGGGAAAGCCAGAAAGCAAATTCTTTGATTAAATTCAAAAGCAGAAATCTCTGAAGTTCAGAATTTGGGTAGAACAGGTGAGAGCAAGAAGCCAGGAAGAAACAAAGGTAGAAGGCTTAAGACAGTTGCCACAGAAGGGATCAGTGGCATTTTTATTGGCAGGATTGCATGTGGATAACCCTATTTGGCTTAAAACCCCAGGAGCAAGGTTAGAAACAGATTGTCTTCATAGTTGGAACTTATATTACTTTGTTGGTTAATATTTGAAACTATTTTGGGTATTATATGTATCCTGCTCTAATTGAAAAGAGCCCAGTTTGATTAGTCTGTAAACTATTTTCTTATATTTATTGTCTTTCTAATTTCATTCTGAAACTTGGAGGTCAGATTAGGTCAGACTAATTTAATCACTTGATAGTACTTGGTCCCAACTTAATATATGCACTAGCTAATAATGGGCAAACAAAGCCCTATTGACAACAGTTTAATCTTTAATGTTTAAAAAATGAAAAAGAAAAAGAAGGAACAGTATAATTATCATGGGAAAGAAGTCAGAACTTTGTTAGAATTCCTTACACATATATAGGACTTTGCTTTGTCATATTGAATTACCTATGGGTGGAGGGGTCAGGGGCAAACAAAATATCTCCAGGGTTTGGGCCTCCAAAGGTTTTAATCAGTTCTCTCTAGACATGTTTTAGAAAACACGATTGAGGGTTTTAGATCTACCTTAGATCCCAGTTCCATATTTTTAGCCTCAAACCCCAAATAAACCTTTCCCTAAAACCAAACCAAATAACCAAAACCAAAACCATATGACTGCAAAGCCAAATCTTTTGTGGAAGGAGTGTGTGTGGTAGTGGTAGCTGGGAGAATGTTATGAGTCACAAAACTCTTTTTCCAGGTGTGCAACATTATAATTCAGCATCTGTATGTACTCCAAAATGATCACTGCTAAACGTCTAGCTACCATCTATCACTGTACAATTGGCCCCTTTTACCCATTTCACCCATGTCCCAATCTAATTCCCTTGTGGTAGCCACCAGTCTGTTCTCTGCATCTATATTTATTTTTGTTTTGTTTGATTTCTTTAGATTCCACCATATAGGTGACACCATATGGTAGTTGTCTTTCTCCACGTGACTTATTTCACTTAGCATGACACCTTCAGAGTTCATCTATATTGTCACACATGGTGAGGTTTCATTATCTTTTATGACTGAGTAATATTCTATTGTGTATATACACCCCATCTTCTTTGTCCCTTCATCCATGAGTGGACATTTAGATTATTTACATTTCTTGGCTATTGGAAATAATACTGCAGTGAACATCCAGATGCATTTGTCTTTTTGAATCAATGTTTTTATATTCTTCAGATGAATACTCAGAAGTGGAATAGCTGGATCGTACGATAATTCTATTCTTAATATTTTGAGGAATTTCCATTCCGTCTTCCTTGGTGGCCACACCAAATCTCAATCCCATCAGCAGTGCATGAGGGTTCTCTTTTCTCCACAGCAACGACAACACTTGTGATATCTTGCGTTTTTGATAATAGCTATTCTAACTGGTGTGAGGTGACATCTCATGGTTTTGATTTGCATTTCTCTACTAGTGATCTCGAGTATCTTTTCATGTGCCTGTTGGCTATCTGTATGTCTTTGTAAAAATGATCAGTTCTGCCTATTTTTTAATTGGCTTGTTTGCTTTATTGTTGTTGATTTGTGTGAATTCTTTATGTATTTTGGATATGAATCCCTTGTTGGACATATGATTTTCAAGTGTCTTCTCCTGTTCAATAAATTTCCTTTTTGTTTCGATCATGGTTTCTTTTGCTGTGCAGAAGCTTTTTAGTTTGATATAGTCCCATTTATCTTTTGCTTTTATTTTCTTTGCTTTTAGAGTCACATCCACAAAAGTATTGCTAAGACTGATGTCGAGGGACTTACTGCCTATGTTTTCCTCTAGAAATCTTATGGTGTCAGGTCTTACATTCAAGCCTTTAATCCATTTTGAGTTAATTTTTGTGTATGGTGCAAGATAATTCTAGTTTCATTCTTTTGTAGGTGGCCGTCCAGTTTCTCAGCACCATTTTTAAAGAGACTATGTTTCTCCATGTATGCTCTTAGATCCTTTGTCACAAATTAATTGTCCATATGTGTGTGGCTTTAATTCTTGGCTTTCATTTCTCTTCCATTGATCCATGTGTCTGTTTTTCTGCCAATGCCATACTGTTTTGGTTACTGTAGCTTTGTATTATAAATTGAAATTAGAAAGCAAGATGCAAGCTTTGTTCTTTCTCAAGATTATTTTGGCTATTATGATTCTATAAAAATTTTAGAATTGTTTCCTCTGGTTTTGTAAAAAAATACCATTGGAATTTTGATAGGTATTGCATTGAATCTGTGAATAGCTTTGGGTAGTATGGCTATCTTGACAATATTAATCCCTCAATCTGTGAGCATGGAATATTTTTCCATTTATTTGTGTTTTCTTCAGTTTCTTTCATCAATATCTTAAAGTTTTCATTGTACAGGTCTTTCATTTCTTCGGTTGAATTTATTCCTAAGTATTTTTATTCTTATTGATGCAATTGTAAATGGGATCTATAAATTTTTTTTCTGATAATTTGCTAATACAGTGTAGAAACACCACAGATTTCCATATACTGATTTTCTATACTGTTACTTTGCTAAATAGATTTATTACTGATGTAACAGGGCTTTTTTTTTTTTATGTGTGAGTCTTTTGGGTTTTCTGTATGCAATATCATGTCATTTATAAATAGGGAGTTTTACTTCTTCCTTTCCAAATTGGATGCCCTTTCTTCATATTTTTTTCTTGCCTAACTGCCATGGTTTGGACTTCTAATGTTGTGTTGAATTAAAGTGTCAAGAGTGGGAATCCTTGTCTTATTCCTGCTCTTAGAGGATATACTTTTGGTATTTTACTATTGAGTATGATGTTAGCTGTGGGTTTAATATTTATGGCCTTTAATATGTTTATGTGTTCCCTTTATACTCACTTTTTTGGGAGTTTTACCATGAACAGGTGTTAAATTTTGTCAGATGCCTTTTCTGTATCTATTGAGATCATCATATGATTTTTATCCTTCATTTTGTTAATGTATTAATTACTTAATATATTTTAAGTAATTTTTTTATAATGTTTCCTTATTGTTATTTTGTTAATTGTGTTCTGGCTGTTTTGTAGTTCCTCTCTGTTCCTTTTCTTTCTTTCTTTTTTTTTTTTTTTCCTTTCCTTGTAGTTTGATGACTTTCTTTAGTGTTATGTTTAGGTTCCTTTGTCATTTACTGTTGTGTATTTACTATGTGCTTTTGCTTTGTGGTTATTGTGAGGTTCACATATAGCTTCCTATGTATATAATGGTCTGTTTTGAGTTGATAGCAACTTAAATTTGAACACATTCCCCATGTTATATGTATATATATATATATATAGTATATATAATATAGATATATATACAATGATTTATTTATTTATTTGAGAGAGAGAGAGAGAGAGAGAGCATGAGTTGAGGGAAGGGCAGAGGGACAGAGAGAAGCAGACTCCCTACTGAACGTGGAGCCCAACACAGGGCTTGATCCCAGGACCCTGAGATCATGATCTGAGCCGAAATCAAAAGTCTCACTTAACCAAATGAGTCACCCAGGTGCTCCTCTATGTTTTATACCTTTGATGTGACCTTTTACATCTTTTTATTTTATGCATCCCTTAATTAATTATTATAGTTTTAGTTAATTTTACTTTGTGTGTCTTTTGACCTTTATGCTACCTTTAAAAGTGATTGGTCTACTACCTTTACTATTTGTTTACTTTTCCAGTGAGATTTTTACTTTTCTATGTTTTCTTGTTATTAATTAGTGCCATTTATTTTTAGTTTAGGAAAGTCTATTAACATTTCTTATGAAGCTTGTTTCGTGGTAATGAACTCCTTTAGCTTTTGCTTATCTGGAAAACGTTTAACCTCTCTTTCAATTCTGAATGCCATATAGAGAATTCTTGATTGGGCTTTTTTTTCCTTTCAGCATTTTGAGTAGGTTGTGTCACTCCCTTCTGGCCTTTAAAGTCTCTGCTTAAAAGTCTGCTGATAATTTTATGGGATTTTCTTGTACACAATAAACTGTTTTTCTCTTTTTGCTTTTAAGATTCTCTATAACTTTTATCATTTTAATTATAATGTGTCTTGATATGGATGTCTGTTTGTGTTCATCTTTTTTGGAACTCTGGGCTTCTTGGGCCTGTGTGTGTTTCTTCTCCAGATTAGTGAAGATTTCAGATTATGTCTTCTAATATGTTTTCTGGTCCTTTCTCCGTATCTTCTCCTAGGATCCTTAAAATCCCTGTAATCTCAATTCAACAACTTCTTGATTATTTCAGTGCGGTAAGGAAAACCATATGGGACTTTGCCTTTGTTCAGCACTGAGAAGTGATAATTATTTTCTTGTTCACACTTCATTGGCCAAAACTATTCATGTGGTCCCACCTGACTGCAGGTGCATTGGGAAGTGAGGTTTTCTGTGTGCCCTGGAGGAGTAAGGCATCTGATGTTAGTGTGGACTGGCTATGTGTGTTATTCTCTGAAATTTGATTTTTTTTAAACAAGGGATTGAGCTCAGAGCTCAAAATTATTCAAAAGAGGGCCCTGACACTTTTGTAAATTTATAATTGGAAAAATTTGATTATTGGCCTCTCAGGCATAGTTGGCAGCTCCAGGATTACTCAAAGACTGCAATAAAAAACATTTTTACGGCAGATGTGAAATAGCCAAGTCTACTTTCATAATGTCGCCTTACTTATATTCTTTAGCTCCCTTTAGAAAATTGGCTTTGTGTTTGCTATTTTGTCTAACCTCCCCACTTTGGCAGTGACTCTGAAATGAGTCAGAGGTTTAGGCTACTCCACATTCTGCTGTGGTAGACTTGCAAAACTACCCTGAACTTAGAATAATATGTCATAGAAAAAACCCTGGAAAATTAAGTTGAGCCTTATGAAATTATTGATATTTAATTGTTTTTTTTTTTTAACTTACGAAAGCAGTTTTGTGTGGTTCATTGTTAGAGTTAATCTTAAGTATAATGGTTAAGATATTTCCCCGTTCCAAACCTTGCCTTGCTGTAGCCCTAATTTAGATCTTGCAAAAGGATCTTTGAGGTCATTTCAAGTAAGGAATTTTGTACGTAGAATTTCAAGTAAGGAATTTTGTACATAGAATTTTGAATTGTAAGCACCGTTGTTTTACACCATCTTTTCAGCCGTGACCAAGTGGTTCACAGCATGACAAGTGGTTCATTTTCATGAATTACTGAATAAGTTAATTATCCATAGTTTCCTCAGAGCATGTGGTTCTTCCTCAGGTCAAGTACTGATTACACATCTCCTAACTGCATGGCTGATGGTGATGAAAGATACTTGTACTTCCTTTAGTCCAACCCAAATTTAGTTATTTTACAGTCATACACCAGGGAAGTATCAACTGCCATCTAATTTATATCTGTTATGATTTTGTTGTTGTTGTTGTTGCAGCATCCATGAAAAATGACATATTGGCTTTACCTGTTTTTGCCTCTTTTCTAACTGTGAGGATAACTACCACTTACTGAATATGTGCTTTGTTTCCAGCTGTGTGCTCAGTGCAGCTCTATTAGGGAAATAACATAATTTTATGTCTATTTTATGGATGAGGAACACTGAGGTTTAATGAAATTAAATGACTTCCTGAAGGCTATGTATCAGGTAGGTGGCAAAACCAGGATTGCAGTCTGGCTGCATCTCTTATAGACTGAATTCATACCACTTACTATGTTACCTGTTTCCCTTCTTCAGTTTCTTTTGAAAGGCAGTATGCCTCTTAAACATGTACTCATGGAAAATCACCCTTGTTTGTAAGGATTGTTTCTATTTCAATTGAAGGGAAATTTTAGTAGATGGTTTGCAACCCAAAATGTAGTATTCCTATAGGCCTCAGAAGGTCCGAGTATAAGGAATTCTAGATGAAAAATTAAATTGGCTCCAATATCTCCACCTGGATATTTATGTAATGAAAATAGGCCAAAAAATACTAATCCTTTATTTAATCTAAGTATTGTGAAACAGGTATCTGTTTTATTTTCACATTTAAAAACAGACAAAATAAACATAGTAGTTCCAAGAGATAGCTCTTTGAGGACATATCCCATAAAGTATTCTTTATCGGGTCTTGAATATGACAAACCCTCAATAAGCTTTTGATTGTCAATATGGCAGTAGTTTTGAAATGGATCACAATGCGTTGTTTGTTCTAAAGGCTATTTGGGTGAATTATCATATTCTCAAAGTACTTATTTGCTTCCCAGTGTAAATATTTGAACTTTTTAGGTTTCATAGTATTAAGAAGTATATGACTCTTAAGTTTCAAATAGTTGTGGCTTTAGGTCATAAAGCCAGGAAATATTTCTGATTTGTAAGCTACCTTTAAGATAATGTGTTAGACATATTTTTTAAATGCTCATAGATTTTTTTTTAAACTTTCAGAGAGAATGTGATTTCATATCTATTTTATGCACGTAATCTTAATGAATGTGATACTAACTGGACTACAGCAAATGGAAAATAAAGGAAAGAATGGATATCAGATTTTATTTTACATATTTGCTTTTTTACAAATACCAATTCATAAATGGATGGAATATAATGTGCTACTATCAAAACTTTTGTGGTTAAATTTACTTTTCATCATTTTTGCTTTCTTATCTTTTGGCAGCTAGAAAATCTTTAATCTTTGTGGAAAGAAATTAAACTTTAAACCTTACACGCTAAAAAGATAAAGCTTCTAAGGTACACAGTTAATAAGTTTACTAACTATAAAATTAATCAGTCAACACTAGAAAATTCACAGAAAACTATGCTGATAATTATGTAATACTTATATTATTCTCTTACTTTGATATGCTGTATTTGCTAATTTCATAGTAATAATGTTCATTATATTTTTGATAGCCTATAATTCCTATTGCAAGTATTTCAACTTGCATTCTGTATATACTTTTGCTTTTAAGACAAAATTTGAAAATGATATGCAAACTTGAAGTTAGAGAAATAATTATATAAATAGAAAAAGTGTGGAATCTTCCAAAATGATCAAGTTCATTCTATCCAAAACAGTAATCTAGAATGAAATTGGGTTCCAGTTCTACCTCCATAATTTCTTATCTCTAAACATCTGAGTAGTTATTTAATCTGTATAACCCTTAGATTTCTTATTTGTAAAATGGAGCTAATAAAAGCTTCTACCTCATAGGATCCTTGGGAGCACTGATGAAATGATCTGTTTTAACCCATTTAGTGCTGGCACAGTAACTGGCACATGGCAGGCATTCAGTAAATCTTAGCTATTATTTTCATTAGCATGATAGTAATTTTTTAGGAGTGAGAGATGATCTGGTTTCTTTGAAGTTTATACTGACATAAATATGTTCATGTGGATTATTTGGGACCTGATGAAACAAATAGTAAATACATTAAGGGCATTTCTAACAATTATGGTTTATTGATAACATTTATAACAGTAATGTACTGTTTATAATAATGAAGATCCCCATGAACAAATCATATTTGTAATAATGAGCATCATTATAATGGATTAATAGCATAATTAGAATTGTGATGACTATTTAAAAGCTGAGTTAGAAGATATTAACTTTATGTATGTGTTAATATAGATTGTTTATGCCAAAATGAAATTGTGAATCTGCGAAAGTTACGAGATAGCAATCAAGAAACTTATATTGCCTGAAAAAGAGAACCACATGTAGGGAAAGCCTCCTTCAACCTGAGAAGTGGACATGCCTGAGAACAAAAAGGCAGCTTCCTAAAGTATATAGCCTGTAATCCGTGTGATAATAAGTCAAAGGATGGTAGGACATCCCACCAGGAGTCAATATTCTGGTGCTATTCTGTGTCACTCTTAATTGTGGGCTTTTAACATTTGACACAGAATCCATTGAAGCAACATAGAGATGTTGGCATGCAAGGTATGGGGAACACTTCGCCCTACCACTGGATTTCATATAAACTGAAACCATGCAAATACACCTCTGTGGTGACTTTGTTTGCAATTGCAACTCTTCATGCTTCTTCATGACATTTTACTAGATTACATTAGACCTAATTACGTTATGTTGATTAGGAACTGACCATATACAAAGCAAAATAAAGTCACTAAGAATGAATGATTTTTTTATAGGGGGTGAAATTTTGAGATTAATAAATAGTAAAAGGACAAAAGAGTCAGAATTTTATCATCACAGATAACTCACTCCACACCTTTTCCCTTGAAAAGATTTTTACTTTGGAACAAAATGTGCCATTTATTTTATTTGGCTACTGTTGTACTAAAACTAATTTTTAAACTCACTTTAACTAGTTAAAATTGATGGAAGCCTCATAAATTTGATGAGTAGGTACAGAATGGTGGGATTTGAATTAGACACAAGTCTTTATCTCAAAAAGCTTATTGTCAAGAAGGGAGGTTAAGAGTATAAGATTAGGCAAGAAGAGATCAGGTTATAAGAGATATACTATGAAAATTATGCTGTAAACAGGTGAAATTACATATAAGTGCGAGCTCTTTTGATAAGGTTCAGGATAATGATCTCTGGGCTATATACAGAGATAATGTAAACTTATATTTAAATTCTCCTTACTGGCATGCTGTGGCAATCATCCATCCATCCATCCATCCATCCATCCATCCATCCATCCATATATCAAACATTTATAGAATGTCAACTCTACCAGGCACTAAACCCATAAAAATGAATTAACCTTTTATGGAGTTCACAGCATAGCGAGGGAGACATCACATTTTATTGAAGTTTATTTACTTTTTTCAGTGGTGGGACCAAAATAGGCACCAGGTGCATAGAAGTAAGTGGGATAGAAGTTTAGGGTGTAGACATAATAACTATTGTGAAGGTCAGCTTGAAAACAATTAATTTAGAAATGCAGGGTTTTAGATCTTTGGGGTCATGAAAATGCCCTTGTACATTTTACACATGGAGAAAGGTTCAGGGGAGAAAATTTAAAAAAGAGAAAGGTTCAGGGAAGATAAATGATTTGTCCAAGGCCACGTGGTTTATTGGCAATTCAACTGAGAGTTGAATCCCACCCCTGTTTCTTTCAGCTCCCTTCTGTTTCTCTTTTGATCAAGTCCCTTACCTCAGGAAGGTTAATAGTTAACGAAAATGTTTTATGTAGTGCCTGAGCCAAAGAAAACATGCCCAAATTGTTGTTTAAAAGGGAATAAATTGTTATATGAGCAGCTTAATTGCAGGTACCAGATTAGAAGTAGATTTACTCTGCAAAGACCAACAAAGGAATTAATGCAGCTTTATGAAGAGATCACCTTACAATTTAGGGAGTCATCAGTATTCTACACAACTCTGATGTGAATGCAGAGAGACATTTTATAAAACATTAAAACATGTAAAAACCGGGGGCAGATTCAAAAAAGCCAAAAGGAAAATATTCATTCCCAAGTAAGGATGAATATAAATGGAATCTGATTCCTTTGCAATCTGGAATTCCTTATGATACAGCTGAGGTAGACTTTTAATAAATTAAGGCTCTTCTTTGGGCATTTCTTTTTCTTTTTTGCCAGATAAGAATGCGTAGGCCTGTGTTCAATGGCTACTACTGAAATAATATTTGGATTCTGGGATAGTCTACTGTAATAGGACATTTTAGAAGGATGACATCTACTTAGCCATCGACAAGCTGTTGACTTAGGACAAATTACTTAACCGTTCTGAGCCTCAGTTTCCTTGTTGAAACCATGAAATATGGAATATGAAACCACTTAGGATTCCTTCCAGCTTTAAAATTTCATGGTTTTCCAATAGGTAATACTTGTCTGCTCAGAGAGCATAACCACAAATGGTTAGCTGGGCTTTGTGTTCTACTTAATATGCACTGGTAAATAAAGTTGCTGATAACTAGGAATAGAAAGAAAAATGATAGCTCACTCATTTTAATGAGAATGCTGAAAGCATATGCAATGGTTTATTATTAAACTATTCCACTAGTGGAGAAATTGGAAATATCACAATAAAAATTTTCAATTTTCCATTCCAGTAACTTTATTGAATTGCCAAGGCATATAACAACAGCCAAAGTTGATACATTAAATGTAGATGTTTAAGAACAAAGTTAATATGTGATATTATTGTTTCTCATTTTAGTCCCTTTCTGCCAGCCCTCTCCAAAAGTTAAATAAATCTTCTTCCTTACTTATTGCCAAAAAGTGTCTTACGATTTCTGATAGTTTGAATATTTTTTCACTTAATTCTTTATTCTTTTGTAAAGGTAGTAAATCACTATATATTTCTATTTCTTCACTGCCAAGTGTAATACAATGTTAATATTCTTTTAGTTTCCACTGAGTCTGTCTTCTGGCTTCTATTTTCAGTTTATGATCCTTGTTTCTATATTTGGTAAAAGTCTGCTTATGTTTTTCAAATATGATGTAAGGCAATCTTTTAACAAAATGTTTCTGAGTGAAACCTAAAGCAATTTGAATTTTTGTAATTTTAGATATATGCTTCCCAAGAAAGCAATATAATGCTTTTTAAAGGACAGAGGTACTATTTGGCTTCAAATATTGTTACATTTTATGTATTTATTCTATAGTTAATAATATTCTCATCCTTTTCTTTGATGCTAATGTTACTGTAGAAGCTGTCTGCCTTCTGACCCCGATTCCCTCTCTATGTTTCCTTGCCAACACAGATGAAATTTCTTCAGGGCTCTGTTTTTTGCATCAGCTGTGGACCTTCGTCCTGGCCACTAGGGGACTTTGGCTTTGATCATATTCCAAAGATCTGGCAATTAATTAGCATGAGCAGTATATTGTTAAGAAATTGTATAAAGAGCTCATAGTGTTGTAATCCATGTCCTTTTAGCTTAAAAATATTCTGAGTAGTTGAGTATAATCCTTGAGGCGACATGGTCCATTAAGTCTAAGGATGATCGCTGATGACCTGGATATTTGCTAGTATTGGGGGAAGGGTCAGCCATATTGACAACATTCTTCAAGGAAGCCATGGTTTCCAGTGGGCCTCAGTGGTAGCTGGGCTAGAGATGGTTTTGCTATCATTGAATTCCACCTGTAGGGATGGGTTATGATTAATATGATCCTTGACTTAGAAGAGGAAAGCTTCCCACTTCTGGAGTGGAAGAAACACCTTTGAGAAGTAGAAGATATAGTCAAATAGCCTGAAATCAGGTTTTACATAAACAATTTGTGGATGGGATGGGTTATACAGAAAATAAAATATTAAATATATCTCTCAGGTAGGGATGAAGCTCAAGGGAAATCACACAGCATGTATTCATTTACTTCTCTAATTTTTGGACAAATCTTTAGAAGAAAAAGAGGATCCAGTATATCATGTTGCAGAACCCGTCTAGAGATAACAGCCCCAATTTTTAATGAGATCAACCAGGCTTTGCCTTAGGAGCTAGGATGGGCAGGGCCTGGGACTCCCTCCAAGGGCTCATTTGCTTCAGCTTGTGCTGTGGAGGTCTGCTTCCCACAAACTTTTTATATTGACTGATTTCTAATTAGCCTCCCAACCACATGGTTGGTATGAGTCCTGGAGCCAGGGTCTCATCTTCCAGTATTCCACTGTTATTTTACTCAAAACCCCTGCCAGAAGAACACATACGTTTCCTGACCAATAGCTACACCCATCCTGAGTCTGACAAGCATGATTTTCATACGTGTAAGAAATGTTTTTTGACTGGTAGAGACTGGTACAGTCTCTAGGAACTCAAATGTGAGCAGAAAAGAGCTCCATATTTGAGATGCTTCCAGTTCATGGACCAAAAAAAAAAAAAAAAAAAAGCAAATAGGTAATTATAATAGTATGTCCAATAAGGGGGAAGCACAAGCATGTTATAAGAACTCATTGGAGGAGCACTCATTTCAGAAAACAGTCTAAACAGTCTAAAGCAGAGCAACTTGCTTCATTTCTGTTTTTCAAGGTGACAGTCATCATGACCACTGTATTTTGCTTACCAAGTTCATCGGATTCCAATACTCCATAGAGGGCTTCTTCTGTGACCCCTAGGCCAATGAGTAATGGTGTACGCAGTTGTCGCATCCCTATGGAAGTGTCGCAGCTCACAGAGTTCCTCCAGCTTTACTTATCCTTTCTCCTTGCCACAGGTTCATTGCATCACAGGTTGAAACTCCTAGGCATTCTTTCTGGAGGATCTGCAAAAATGTGGAGTCATGTGGATACAGAAGCAAGCTGAAACCCTTAAAGGCAGCACCTTAAGGCAGGGCTCCTTAGGCTTCTGCTGTTGAGATTCCCCACATCTCAGTCCTGCTCTGTCCTTTCCGAGACTTGTTGTTCCTCATCTTTAATTCTACAAGACACTCCCGGGTTCTTCTAATAATTTTTTTTAGTGCTTAAATGATCCATGTTTTGTGCTTGCAGCCCAAGAATATTTATGATGTGCTTGTATGATATTTTGCTCTATTTGTGTAATTTAGAAAAACATATTGCTTGTGTTCAGATAATACACCCCAATTGTGCTATTGTTAGCTATAAGTGCTGGGGAACACGTCTGACTTCCTACAGCTCTCTCTCTTTAGACAGAATAGCAGAATTTATAGCCTGGTTGCTAGGTCCAAGTTCAGCTGACGGCTGAAGTGGTGTTAGGACATCTTCTAGAGATTCCTCTGCTACCTACTCCATTCAAGAGTAAAGGGTTTTGGGGAGAAGAGGACTTGGTCTTCATATTTTGCTTTTCTGGTATTTCTTGGCAAGCCAGGACTCCCACTCTTAGTTTCTGAAACTGATCTAGCTCTGATGTTTGCCTTGGCTGGGCCAGGAGCCCCACCCACACTGACTCCCTGTCCAGCCCTTCAGATGTCTGCTCCTTTACTGGGAAGCCTCCCATTTTCCTCTGAGCTTTCTGGTTTCTGTCTTGTGTCAATGTACATGGATTCTTCCTATGAAATGATGGCTGTCTGTGTGGATTTTAATATGGCTCCTTCCCAGGGTGATGCCTCTGAACTCACCCTTCTCACTATCTTGCACTATAGCCTGTGGGCGAGTGGCACTGTCCGCTAACTGTGGTCCAGCTCCTTGAACTGCCACTTGTTTAAGTATCTTAGTGTTTTTATGTAAACCACTAAACTGGAAACCTTCTGACTCTCCAAATTCTCTACATCTGGCAAGTCTTTAGTCCTCTTCCACCAAGGAACTTCTGATACCACACTTGGTCATAGTGAATACACTATGTGATTTTGAAATTCATCATATTTTAAAAATCATATTTAAAAATATTAGTTGTTTTGTAAAATATAAATTTGGGATCTTTTCTTGATATGAAGTTGTATGCGAAGATTCACGACACAAAGTAAAAGAAACAAAAACAGAAAACAAAAAACAAAAGAGTTACTGTGGTGGAGGTGGAAGCCAGGATGTGGGCCAGTGTGGAAGAGGGCTTGACTGAAGCCCTACTTGCTTGGAGCTTCTTTTCTGCTTCAGCCTTGAGAGATCCCCCCACCTGGGTACTTGGGGTTTCTGGAGCACTGTTTCTACACCACTGGTCTTTTAAAACATTTTTTTAAAGATTTTATTCATTTATTTGAGAGAGAGAGAATTTGAGAGAGAGAGAGAGCGCGCGCACAAGCGGAGGCATGGGGCAGAGGGAGAGGGAGAAGCAGACTCCTTGTTGAGCAGGGAGCCCAAAGCCATGCTCCATGTGGGGCTTGATCCCAGGTCCCCGAGATCAGGACCTGAGCCATCCTGGTGCCCCCAAACCACTGATCTTAATATCATTCATTTAACACTTATTCAGTTACTGTCTTTGGACATTTCTTGCACTTCAGCCACATTCTTACATTTTGCTTCGTCATTTAATTTTCCAAGTATTTGTTTTGACTTCCCCCACATGATCTCCTCAAGAGTAGGAAAAATATCTCACAGAAGAGCCACATCAAAATCCACATGGACAAAAATCAGTGCTCAACTAGTGAAAAGCGTACTCTATCAATAATTACTGTTTGATTGTTAACTTGGTCTGGTCTCTAACATCCAAGAGAGCAAACCAGTCAGGAACCTGGACATAAACAGGTATCAGGTCTAAGTAGCACAGTCAGGTGGTAAGTTGGGCTTTTGTTCTTTAAGGTTAAGGTGTTGACCCCTTGCTGCTGACATTCTTCCAAAAGAATGCTATTAGGCACAGTGATTCAGAAAAGTGTGTACTTTTTAGTGATGACAGTGTTTACTTGATATATCTGGACATGCTCATAAAAGACTTAAGAGTACAGCTCCACCTATTATTTCAGGTGTAACTTTCATGTCAGCCAAGTTTCAAATCACAAACAGAATTGAAAACACATGCTGTTCTGCTCTCTCCATAGAACGCTGTTCAGTACACAAGAGACCAGAAAAGATATAGGAAACCAAACTCCCTTATCAAAGCTAGCAATGTGACTAATTGTATGAAGAATGAGTGGGCAATATTATGTGCAACACTTCAGTCAGTTTGGGGTGAAATTTTCATTCTGTTGTTCATTGGTGTTACTACTAATTAATAGCCAGCATGACTAAAAAAATATATTTGTATCCACAGTCATTGACTGACTCATATGATTGAGTGTTTTTTATCCAACATACACTATCTGATGATGGTTGTATTTTTCAATATGCTTTATAATCAGAAACCACTTGTTTCTCTCAATGTGCACTGAATGCTCTATAAATGAAGAAAAAGCTTGGATAATATCTGCTGTAGAAAGAGAGTTTTAAAATTAATATCTGTTTTAAAGCTCCAACTGATTATTTAAAGTTAAAGCTAACTTGAACAAGGCTCTTGAAAATATTTAGTAGTGAATGATTATGCAGTCACCTCCTGTTGCTTAAAAATATCCTCACATTTCCAAAGCCTAGCTGGTACAAAGGACTGGCATTATTTCAGAGGAATTACCCTTGCCTTGCCTTTTGAAAAAGGTTTCTAAGCAGACTTATTGAATCCAATTTTTATTATTAATAATATAAGGTATGCATATGTTCTTCTCTTCTGAAGAATGCCTCCATGCATTTGATCTTATTCCTCTTTATGAGTTCCCTATGTAGGAGAAATGGACAGAGATAGCTATGATCCTTTTAGAGCCGGAGCAGCTCAAGAACAAGGAAGTGAATGATTTGCCATAGTCATAAATGGATTGAGTTGGAATTAAGATTTCTGGTCTCCTAGTCCAGCGTTCTGTCTACCAGCCATAGATTCCCAGTCTTGCTTTCCCACTGACATCAATTCTGTTGGATGAGACACAAATAGCATGGATCACAATACCAGTGACGTTCATGGGATGTGTGCATATGTGATTGTGGGAAGATGAGATTCTAAAGGGTGGTATTGGAATTTGGGTGTGGTTTTAGAATTATGGTGTAGTTTTAATATGCTCTGAGAAGAACTCTGAAAAATCATAGGTAGTATTTTAATGTATTTTCTGAATGTATTTTCTATCTTTCCTTCTTCTACTTTCTACATTTTCCTAGGAGTCCAGAAATCTTTCACTTTAGAAGTTAAAATGTAAATAAATAAATAAATAAATAAATAAATAAATAAATAAATAGAAGCTAAAATGCTTCCTTGCTAGACTTACTCTTTATATGATACACATTGGCTGCTTCATTTATACAGTGAACCCTTTGCCATATTGATCATTTTGGTTCAGTTTAAGGCTAACCTACTTCCTGATGGAACTCAGCCTCTTTCTCCTGACAGATTAGATGTGACCTGGCTCTTGGCTGTACATTTCCCCACACCCTTGAAAGAGTGCAAGTCATCCTGTCTTGTCTTCTTTCCTCTCTGTTCATCCCTTGGATCCTGGAAGAATCAACCAGACACTTCCCATCTTAACAGTAGTAATGATTATAAGGTGAATTGGTCCTCCTGTGGAAGTGGGTTGAGGGTGAGGAAGGGATGGAGGGAATGTGACTCTCTCTATTGCTAGGACAACAAAGTGTCCTGCTTAAGACATGTCTTAGTGGGAGACAGAGACTGCAGGAATATGACCAGATCCAGAAGAGTTGTGGAGAGATATAAGGAAAGCTTTGATGTGGAGTGATCTGAGATGGAGGTGGGCAGTGGGGGTGTCCTATTCATTACTCCATACTACCCAACTTCCAACTTTTCCAAAGGGGGAAAAAATATTTGCAACTGTCAGAAACAGAATTGTCAAAAGCATGTGAAATTATATGTTCATTCAACAAATATTTGTTGAAGGTCTACAAAGTAGTAAAATTAATGGCTAATGCTGACAGTGTGCCAGGCAGTGTTAGAAAGCTTTGCATCCATTTTTAAATTTAATCCTCACACTGACTTATCAACTATGTCACTATTCTGAAGTTGAGGAAATTGAGACTCAGAGAGGTTACACAACTTGTAAGTGGAATCAGGTTTTGAGATGTTGTCTGACCTCAGAGCACCCCTACATTTAACCACCGTACTCTGCTCCTACGGGCTCAAACTGGAGATGCTCCAGAGTGTAAAGCAGACGCATGCCTCTGTGGGACTTCTCTGCTATTAGAAGAATGGCCACCTGTCCTGGTTAGCTTGGGAATGTTCCAATTTTAGCATTGGAAGTCTTATATGCTGGGCCACTCCTCAGTCCCAGGGAAACCAGGACAGTTGGTCAGCAGTACTGCTAGTACAAATCTTGTGTTTCCTTTGGGCCCATCACAACAATGTCCAAGGGATCAGTGCTTCCCCTGACATGTGAGTTCTATGAAGCCCATACTGAAGAGGGGTCAGTGATGTGGAGGAGCCCAAGACTATTTGGAGTGCACTTTTCAGCCTTTATGGCTGCCTGTGAGGATGTAGAAACAGCACAGAATTGTGGCTTCAGAGCAGAGAAGACTGAGCATAGGATGGGAGGAGAATTGTCTGATCTCTCCTAATTTTCTGCTCTCCCCCTTTCATGACTTATTGTCCACTTATTTCTCTATTTGTATCTTCCTTTTAGGGAAAGATTTCACTGCCTAATAGTTGACTCTTTTCGGTGAGATAGGTGAATCTTGGTATACCTACCTCGACATAGATACAAGTATATGAAAGAGCACTACTTCTAGACATGATTAATTTCTTGTGGATATCTTTTACTGCAGAAAAGAATAAAGCGTCTTTGTTCTTGCCCAGCAGTAATTCCGATTGCCACCTATCATAAGCACAAGTTTAACTGATGGAAACTTTGAATTTTACATCTGTTTTACATCTGCTCTTTTTCTTCCTTTTATCCATCATGCGCATTCTAATTGTGCTTTATTTATAATATGAGGTCCTCCCTGCTAGACTGTAAACTCTTCGAGGGTAGAGACCACATGGTTTTATTTTTCATTATATTTTATTATCACTAAGTACAAAGCATGACATGTGGTATGCCCTCAATAAATATTTCCTGAATAAATGATCAATTATATGTCAGAGAAGTGATAGCATTTAATTTAAGCTCAACTTTTTAGGTTTGCCTTGTGAAAAGCAAGAAGGGAAGAACTTACAAAGTAAAGTATATGACCTTAAGCTGTGATCTAGAGACTTTTCTATTTTGGACAAAACCACTAACATGAATGTATATTATGAGCCAAATGTGTATTATATATACACAATATATACAAATTTATATAAATATAATATATAAATAATATGCACACAAACTCATTCATTTCTCACTTGATTTCATGAAAGATAAAACAAAGGCAGAAAGAGATTAAATAACATGTCAGATATTAAGTAATGAGTTATATGAGCATATTAGTGATCAGAACTTAAATTTGGGAAGCCTTATTCCAGTTTTGACCGCTATGGAGAACTGTCCTATTTACATACTTGGTGGCTGACTTCATGAATGTGGTGGCCCAGCATTCTAGTCTGGGGCCATGCACCAGATTTCTTATGAGGCTGTTGATGGAAATGGATGGGCCAAGAGATGCCCTCTTCTATCCCCAAAGGACTCTTTAAATATGCTTATATAATTCAATTTGTTATCCTCTCATTAATGAGAAGTATATTTTAGGCCCAAATAAAATTTGTCTTGGTGTTCATTTAGGAAATGAATGTTTATGCTCCTCTGTAAAGCATCCAAAAGCATAGACTTGTTGACAGTTGCAGAAAAAAGAAAGATTGGAACTCTTCAAAGATGTGAAGAAAGTGAGACTGCTTATATAGGATTATTATAAAGGACAGATTGATTAGGACTTCAGATTTGAGCTACATTAAATCTAAATACAAAAGTGTGATGGAGAGATCAAATAATACATTAGTTAAAAGTGCCCCCAGGTGGTCACTCCTGCTCAGGTCTTTCCTGGGCTCCAGTGTGCTAATGTCCCAGCTTTCTGTAGAGCTGATTACACATCCTAGTCTTGGAATCACAGATACCCCAATGATGTTGTAACTGATGCTACCCTAGGTCTCCAGTACCCTTGGAACAAATCTTGAACTTGCATCTTCCAGCAATCATAAAGGGCCCAAGTAACACAGCTATGGACTAAGCGATGTTCAAATACTTCAAAAAATTCTACTTTTTGAAGGCCACAGCAGAAATGTTAATGATGGAACTGGATGCAAAAATACAAGGGGGCAATTCTTTGTGATGAGTTGATCACGACCCTTTGCATCTTGGGGATTCTGTAATTTTTGCAGGAGTGAAGCAATAAGAAAAACTGTATCACATACTAATTTTGGCTATTTATTGCTATAATAACAAGGTAAGTGGCCTCTTCTACTTGATATTTTGGCAAAAAGCTCTCAAATAGGACAAACAATGGGCAAAGCAAATAATGAATAAGGTATATTAGAATCAGTATAACCTAAAACCCCATAGGAAACACTGACATTTTGATTATTGATATTTAAATAAACTTTTCTTAGTAGTTTATATGATCATGATTAATTGAAAGCACCTCATGACACTTTGCTTTTCACAGATTAAATATTCCTTAAAATGGTGGCATAAAGAACAAAATGAAAATCAGTCCACCAAAACTTTCCCCAAATCTTCAAAAGTCTGTAAAATCTCATCTAGTACTAATTGCTCTAACCTTATAGTTAAGACAAAGAAATGATAAACTGATAAATTTGGTGAATTGACTCTTTGCTTAACTACTTTTTCAGCAAAACAATGTTTTGAAGATGAATCCAATTCCCAAAAGGCCTCCTTTTCCTAGCTGCCTTCTGAAACACATCATGTGTCCTATCAAATGGTCATCAAGTGGGAACTCTTAAAATTACCTGGTGTTATCCGCCCCAGGAAAGGCTTTGCCATGCTGACAATTGTTCTCTCTTGATGTGCCCTCGGAAGAAGGAGTGTGGGCTTTCTTCTTTACTGAATCTTCTACACAATGTCCCTGTGTTTCCAGGTCTGTGCTTTATCCCTTGGATATTCTTTTTCTCCATTTGTTATATTCTCTCTTAATCTAATTCTTAATTTCTTCACATCTCCTCCTTATTCTGAAGCTACGACTATGTTCACCTATTTTTGCAGACTAATTTTTTGGCACTTCATGTTCCATTGGCCACCCTTCGAGCTACTCACTGTCTTCTTTCTCTCTGTATCTTGAAAATATTGTCTGATGTTCACTATTCTGATTAACTATTACTTATTAAATTCTCATAGGAATTGTATTGTATTTGGCTTCCCACATTCCACTCTGCTCCACTGAAACTATTCTTAGGATTATCAATGATTTCTTACATTCTAAACTCTGTGTCCTTTCATTGGTGGACATCCTTCAAGGCCCCTGTGCAATATTTGAATTTCCTTTTTCCTTCTTTCTTTAACATTGTTCTCTAACGGTTCTCTTCACTTCTGTTTGGCTGTTAGTTGCTTTTGTTGGATTTTCTATCATAGTTCTCTTCTTAATGCAGAGTTTTACACAAATATAAGTGGAATTATTAGGATTTACTCATTTAGTTTACTATTATTATTTTTTAAACTTCTAGTATAATTAACATACAGAGTTATATTAGTTTCAGGTGTACAACATAGTGATTCAACAGTTCTATACATTACTCCATCCTTATCGAGGTAAGTGCACTACTTAATCCCTATCACCTACTTAACCTGTGCCCTCAGAAATCTACCCCCTGGTAACCACCAGTTTTTTGTCTATATTTAAGATTCTGGGGATGCCTGGGTGGCTCAGTGGTTGAGCATCTGCTTTTGGCTCACCCTGACGTGATCCTGGAGTCCCGGGATCAAGTCCCACATCAGGCTCCCCACAGGGAGCCTGCCTCTCCCTCTGGCTGTGTCTCTGCCTCTCTCTGTGTGTCTCTCATGAATAAATAAATAATCTAAAAAAAAAATCTGTTTTTTTTGGTCTCATTTTCCTTTGTTTGTTCATTTGTGTTTTTTTTTTAAATTCCACATATGAGTGAAATCATATGATATTTGTCTTTTTCTGATTGATTTACTTAACATTATGCCTTCTAGGCCTATCCATGTTGTTGCAAATGGCAGTCTCTCATTCTTTTTTATGGCTGAGTAGTATATATATATATATATTATATATATATACTGTGTATATTATATATATATATACACACACACACACACACACACACACACCCCACTTCTTTATCCATTCGTCTATCAGTGGATACTTAGGTTGCTTCCATAATTTGGATATTGTAAATAATGCTGCAATAAACATAGAGGTGCATATAACCTTCCAAATTAGTGTTTCCATGTCCTTTGGGTAAATGGCTAGTGGTGTGATGACTGGATCATAACGTAGTTTTATTTTTAATTTTTTAAAAAGATTTTATTTATTTATTCAGAGAGCGAGAGAGAGAGAGAGAGAGAGAGAAGCAGAGACACAGGCAGAGGGAGAAGCAGGCTCCATGCAGGGAGCCCGACGTGGAACTCGATCCCGAGTCTCCGGGACCACACCTTGGACTGAAGGCGGCGCTAAACCGCTGAGCCACCCGGGCTGTCCTATTTTTAATTTTTTGAGGGACCTCTGTACTGTTTTCTAGACTGGCTGCACAAATTTGCATTCCTATCAACAGTGCACGAGGGTTCCTTTTTCTCCACATCCTCACCAACATTTGTTGTTTCTTGTGTTGTTGATTTTAGCTATTCTGACAGGTGCAAGGTGACATCTCATTGTAGTTTTTATTTGCATTTCCCTGATGATGAATGATGTTGAGCATCTTTTCATGTGTCTGTTGGCCATCTGGATGTCTTCTTTGTGGAAATATCTGTTCATTTCTTCAGCCCATTTTTTAATAGATTATTATTTTTTTGGTGTTGAGTTAGAAGTTCTTTATATATTTTGGATATTAACTCCTAATTGGATTTATCATTTGCAAATATCTTCTCCCATTCGGTAGGTTTGATTATGTCCTTTGCTGTGCTGAAGCTTCTTATTTTGATGAAGTTCCAAGAGTTTATTTTTGCTATTGTTTCCCTTGCCTAAGGAGACATATCTAGAAAAATGTAGCTACAGCCAGTGTCAGAGAAATTGTGACTGATTCATTGATGCTTTAATTTAAACAAGGCACTGGAGATTTGTTTTCTATATCAAGAAGAACACACACACATACACATACCACAGAGACCAGCAGAATAAGCAAGTAATTCGGAATTCTCATAGAAATCTCTTTTTTGGCCCCTGGTTACTTTAGCAGTGGTAGAAAAGTAAGTAGAAGTAACTGTTTCATAGCTTCAGAGACACCATCGACCCTGGGATCAGAAAGAATTCATTGATTCTAAACCTGATCCTGGGACAATAGATTTTTTCCAGGTGGTCAGTGAAGACAAGGCTATGAGAAGGCAAACAGCCAGATTGCTGGATTTCAGGGTTATGGGCTGAATTGTGCCTCTCCCTTAAAATTACATGTTGAAGTCTAATCTCCCAGTTCTGCAGAATGTAATGGTATTTGGAGATATAGTCTTTAAAAGAGGTGATTGAGGGGTGCCTACGTGGCTTAGTTGGTTAAGCATCTGTCTTCAGCTCAGGTCATGGTCCTGGGGTCCTGGGATTGAGCCTCAAGTCAGGTTTTATGCAGGGAACCTGCTTCTTCCTCTTTTCCCCAACTCATGCTCTCTTGCACTATTTCTGTCTTGCTCTCAAATAAATTTAAAAAAATGTTTAAAAATAAAAGAAGTGATTTGCTAAAATGAGGCTGTTTTAGGGTGGCCACCAGTCCAATAGGATTGATGTCCTCATAAGAAGTGGAAGAGACACTGGGGTCTGTGTGCAGAAGGACAGCCATGTGAAGAGGCTGCAAGAAGATGGCCATCTGCAAGCCACAGAGGGGCCTCAGGGGAGACCAAATCTGCTGACACCTTGTCTTGGGCTTAGAGACTCTAGAACTGGCAGAAAATAAATTTCTGTTGTTTAATCCACCCAGTCTGTGGTATTGTGTTAAAGCAGTCCTAGCAAACTAATTAGTACATAGAGGAAGCTAAATTCCTGGATAATCAGTTTGGCACCTCAAAGCTGAGAGGCTTATTGGTAAAGGGGATTGTACCATAATAAGGTTTTCCTGCTTGGAGTAAGACAAATCCTTTCTCATGAATATTTCCCCCTGAATCAGGAGGTTGGAATTTCCTAGTATTTCCAAAAGAAGAGTGAAGTAACTCTTCTCAATATCTTATTAGCTTCTTTTTTTTTTTTTTTTTTTTTAAAGATTTTATTTATTTATTCATGATAGTCACAGAGAGAGAGAGAGGGGCAGAGACACAGGCAGAGAGAGAAGCGGGCTCCATGCATCGGAAGCCCGACGTGGGATTCGATCCCGGGTCTCCAGAATCGCGCCCTGGGCCAAAGGCAGGCGCCAAACCGCTGCGCCACCCAGGGATCCCTATTAGCTTCTTTATTTGGAGCCACTACCTACGTATAGCCTTCACATAAAGAAAATTCCTTATGACAATGATGTAGCAAATTTCAAAATTTGTCTCAGCAAAGAGCTACAAAGCAAAGCAAAACAAAACAAAACAAAATGCCTAATGTTTGAAGAGCTCACATCCCTTACTTCAGAAAAAAATTTATGCAATTCAGACAAGTTTCCCACATCAGGATTTGTGCTAGCTTCAACAGAAGACATACTAAAATTGGAATAGGGTTTTAAATTGGTTTCATGACAAAGGCTATAAATTATACTAGGTGACTCAAATTATTCATGAGAGAGAGGAGATCTTGATTTATGCACTAGTTTTGTGTAAATTTCATTTTTGTAAAGTAAATCACTTTTCCCATTGACTCACATTACAATTTGAGATATGCTTTATCTTCTTTTCTGAGTAATCTTCAATTGACAGAGGCTTTTTGCACTTCCATGCAAGCATTTAATGACCTAAATGCAAACACTTAAATGAAGCATAGTTATTTACAGAAGTGGCAAGAGAACCGTACGTATATTCATCCAACACGCACACCAAACACTTACCAAAGGCAGGGGCTGTGGATTCAAGGATATGGAACCCCTGGCCTCAGGATGCTTACTGTCTTCAGTAGATTGGAAAATTCTTTTTGAGAAGCAAATAAGCAGCCTCCAAGTGCGAATGTCCTGTAAGATCCATATAATGGATGTCCTTCAAAGGTGAATTATGTAACATTGCAAAGAATTTTGTCATCATTTGCTTCATAATTGCTCACGAATATTTCCATGACTATTTTGTCATTTTGGAAGGTCAGGAGTCCCTACCTTGGGATCCATCATGCTTTAAGAGGTTTATGGAACCACATCAAATTGTATGTAAAATCAAATGTGTGTGTGTGTGCATTTTTCTGGAGAAAGAGTTCATTATTTTCATCGTTTTTCTCAAAAGGATCTGTGATCTTAATTAAAAATGATTAGAAAAATAAGCAATGAGTTTATTGTCTCAGTTCACTGTCTGCAAATAGTATTCTTATGAATTCACCTTTACCACAAGCAAGCAATTTTAGGAAAATAGGCTGTGGTTATTAAAGAGGATTCATTCCTATGCATGAAGCATTTATTGAGCACCTAACATGTTCATCGTGTGGTAATCAGCGTGGCAGGGTTAATCGGCAATGCTTAGATAGAGCAGAAGAAGCCATAGCATTTTTTTTTTTTAATTGGCTACTATCCTTGTGGTGTGGGGATGGGTAAGACTAGCTTAGTGGAATAGGATCAAGATAGACAGTTGCCATGAACAGCTAATAGCTCCTTCAGGGACTGTGTAATATTTGTGCAGAAAATCCCATTAAACATAGATGGCCAGTTATGTAAGGGAATTTTTTTAATATTGTGCTGGCCTGTAAGTAGTAAGCAAGTTATTGACTTGGAATGCTTTATTGCATGGAAAGCATTACTAATAGAGTATTTTCCACTTTCAATTCATGTTTTTCCTCATTATTTCTCTTGGGCTAATACTGTTTGGACACAATGAGGACATTAACCGTACCCACCCTTGAATGCTCTTTAGAAAAACACAAAGTATTTATTGATTCTTTATGGGTTTTTATACCTAATGAAAGCTAGTTAGAATCAACAACCTTAACAACAATGTGTTGTGTTCTCCCTGCTGCTTAAAAGCAGCAGGAAAACATTTTTTAAGCAACAGAGTCATGCTGCAAGTTAGAAGTAAATGAGCACTTTCCAACAATAAGATCTGCTAAATTACTGCATTTATATCCTTTCCTTAATCCCTATTATGAGGATCAGACAATGAAGAATATCTCTGTATAATGAAGACTGTTGCTAACTCGAACACGATAGCACAAAGCGGGATGCCATCTGTTCGAATAATGTTGGAACCTCTAATTTTACAATGGTTGGGAGCCCATCATTACTTTTCTATTTGTTTAAAATATATATTCAAAAACCTAATGCTTCAAGCTTTGTAATAAGGCTTTGGTGATATGTTCTATAAAAACATGTCACTGTACTTTTCTCCGTGCTTGTCAGGCAATGTCTTTTCCAAGGGAACAAAGGAAGCCTTTAATATTGAATCCAAGACAATCAGAACTTTAAGAAAACAGAGTGTCAAAAATAGTCTATCAACTGTATTTATTGTGAGTTCTGGTACATGGAGTAGATGCTTGGACTCCGTTATAGTGGTGGAGGATTTTTGGATTGCTGAGAATTCTTGCATGTTAAAGCATCTTGTCTTGATTTTTTTAGGAAGTGTGAGCACTTTCACCCTGGGCCCCTTTCAGGCAACTTGTGGCCCCAAAGTTATGATAGACAGGAACTCAGTTATCTCAGAGAACTTAGCAAAATGAAAAATACTGGTTGAGATCCAGGGGTTTATGCTGCTGAGTACAGCTTCTGGGAAACAGAAACCACAGGAAGCCGTTTTGTCAGCTGTGTGAAGGCAAACTCTTTCTAAGAGCTTAATTTTGCTTAGCCATTCAGTTTAAATATATTTCAGTTATGCACGGAGCTTGAGGGGTCAGAGATAGAAGGGGGAAGAAACTTCCATTCTTTGGCATTCAGCCTCAGATCCAGGAGGTGCTTCAGCGATTTGCTCATGGTCACACAGACTTCAAGGGCTGCAGAACTGGGGGTAGAATTTGGGTCCACCGGACTTTTAGTCCAATATCCTTGCCTTTGTGTTATAACGCCTAACCTCAGTAGAGGTCATCCTATCTCTTCGCTCCGGAGCAGATCTGAACCACTTCCCCAGAGCTCCACAGCATAGACTTGGGGGCTGTGTCACTGCCAGTTTGGCTACTTTCCTCACATGCCAGCTCTCTCTTCCTCTTCTCCTCCAGACTTGTTTTATAATTCCTCTTACACTTTCCTTCCCTGGTCTTTCCTTCTCAGGATAGGCAGTTGCAACCAGTAAAGTGAGATCGGAGAAGAGCTCGAGGTACCATTTCTACTTCCTTCATCCCCCTTCTTAGTTCCAGGGGTAAAGGCTTCGGAAGGAATGAAAATGTACAGATTGTCTCACTTCCTGGCTGCAGCAGTGACTCCCCTCAGCTCAGCTGGCTGGTCACGCTGCTGAAACCTCTTTGTTTTGGTTTCTTCATTTCTGAGATAGAGATAATACTTTATATCTCAGTAGAATGGCAAGGAATTTAACTGATAATTGTCAACAATGTTTTCCCCCTTGCCTAGGTGTTATAATTCCCCTGTATATAAGGGGCAGGTTACAGCTCGAACAACATCCCATGGCAATGCCTGAAAGAAATATATTCTGCACAAAAAGCATTCCTTATACTCTGAGGCCTTCTTCTCACATAGGCTGTTATCTTTCACAGCCCTGTGGCTTGTGCAATTGAATTTTCCTAACATGACAACTCAGGGGTCTGATAGACAGATGTCCCAGGAGCCAGCATGGTGGCAAAATGAGGGGAGCAGGGTCCAAAGGACTTATGGGGATCATCAGTGTGCTTCCCAGGTGCTGGGATGCCTTGGGTGCTGGGCAGTCCGCCACCACCCCAGGGAGAGCTGCCTCCAAGTTGGGAGTGCTCTCTGTAGTTCTTCGTTGCTGATTTGAGGTGATCATAGTATACGTGTGTATTTTAATTTTTCTAATATTCCTTGCTTCTCTGCTGGTGTATGTGTCTTCCCTTCCACACTTAGCCACATTGGTTCCTGTTGCTCATTTGGCATCACTGGCTTCATGAATATGAATTTTATGGTTTACTTCCTTGACTCTATCTTAACCGCTTCCCACTCTGTCAGTTTCCCATGCATTTTTGGGCTGTAGCCAGTTTTCTTTAACAAGCTGTAAGTTCCTTCACAGTCTGTTAAGAACCGTTATTTCTTTACTGCCGTCCTATAGACGCTTATCAATATTTCAAATCTTGTGATCACCAAGTTGCCCAAGAATAGCATCTGCAGTGAAATTAACAGGGGTAAAATTACAAGATCTATCAATCTTCGCGCTTCACAATGTACGGAGGTCATTAACTGAGGTCAGAAGAAACTTTCCCCTGACAGCGAGCTCCTTCCGAGTTAGTGCATTATGGGAACATTTACAAATTAGTCTCATTATATTTAGGAGCATCTGGTATGAACCCCTTGTCACAATCATGATTCTGGGAAGGCAATTAATAGGTTCTTGTGAATTCTCAGTAACCTCCAGCCTCATTTAAAAAGAAAGAAATTTGGATGAATTTCAGCTGTTTTATCCAAAAAGGCCCCCTCCCCCCTCACCGGTTGTTAATCCAGTGACCAAGGACTTCATACTGAATCATGGGTATTGCTGTAACTGCAAGTAATGTCGGTTAACACAAGGTGACAGTGCCATTACTTGGCTTGTAGACGCATATGTCCTGTGCCTTCCCACTCTTACTGGTCAGAGTGGTGGAATGCTAGAGCTGGAAGAGACAACAGGAGCCATCTTTTCCAGCATTTTTCAAAGTCTGTATTGTGAGGAACCACTTCTGTTTAATGCTATAAGGTGCAACAGGGAGGCGGGGGTGGGGGGCACTTTTGAGGTCGTATTGTTTGGTCACATGACTTCTCAGAAACTTTGGGTCCCAGTTGGGTTGGATCAGTGGTTGGTATGAGTGGGAGAGGGTTGAGGTATTTGCTCCCCTGCTTCCTCCTTGCCTTAGTTGCTGTGGGCTGTCTGCAACCCTCCTGGTCAGTTGGCATACTCCAAATACCCACTTCCATAGCTAGTTGTTCTGGAATCTGATCTGGGAACTGCTGGCTGCTCTTGCCATTTTATGTCTAGGGGTGCTAATAAGCACCCACTATTGCTGGTCCTAGAGTACTGTAGTATACTTTTTGTGTGTGTGTGGTTTCTTTAGTCCCTGACCTTAATTTTATAAACAATTCCTTTACTAAGTTCTCTTCTGATTACTCAGTTTGAACGTCCCATCTGTTTCCTGCCATAACTGTGACTGATGATATAGTTACGGTTACTCAGTGCTGTTTTGGGGTTAGACTGACTTTTGCCCAGGCAAAGGGACAGCATGGCTTTGTAGGATGCTGTGAGAGCACGCAGATCCTGTAGTTAAAAACTTCTCTTCCTCAGAGTGCTGGAATGAAGACCAGGGAAAGGGACCTCTGATCTCAGGCCAGGCCTGTAACACTGGTAATTGGTAGTAGTAATTTCTGCCCACCGTAACTCTGGATTGGTGGCTATTCAATTTGAAAGCTCAGATCAGATAATTATGTAATAATACTTTGAAAAGTGAGACTTTTTGTTTTCCCATAATTCCCAGGTTGACAGGAATGATTGGGGACTTAATTGCCTTTATAGCATCACATTTTTAGATAGGCTTTATATAACAGTTAGACTCGAAGACAAAAACATACATCTGTAAACTGTCCAAGAGGACAGGAGCCACAGATTGGCTCCCTTCCATCCCAGCTTCTTGCTTCTAGATTTGAATTCACCAGTTGCCTGGTGCGTGTCCAGACAGTCTTTGGCCGCTGATGCCAAGTGTGGTGCTACAACATGACCCTTACCTTCTGCAGGAATCAGATGCCCCAAAAGTCTTGAGATTGGACCCATATTCATGGAATATGCAAGAGGCTTTCTAAATAATCCTGACCCAGAACCTCTTTTCCTAAAGCTCCACCTGGACATAGCTTCAAGTTAGCCCTAGAGTTGTCCCCATTAAGTGACGAGTTCAGACTATGTAGAGAGTTTTTAAATATTCATTTATTCAGCAAATATTTATTGATTTTTGACTACGAGGAAGTTATAGTGCTTAGTTCTGGGGAAACTACATCAAGAGAGGCAGTGCTTTCAAGGAGAGGATGTTCTAGTGGGGCAGTCCAACGGAAACAGGAAAGAAAATAACACATGGTGACGAATGCTGGAAAGACATAAACAGGGAACAGTAAGAGAGGCTGATGGAGAAGAGACACTTAACTGTAGAAGGAGTGTGGGGAGGACCTCCTAAGCACACAGCTTTTAGGCTTCCGGGGCACTAAGGGAAAGGTGCTGGGGGGTTGTATTCTGTGGGCAGAGAACATGCACAAAAGCCCTGAGGTGGTGAGAGCCTTTGAGGGACTGGACAATAACAGGTGTCTGTAGTCCGGGCAGCAAATGGTGTGGCCTGAGCGGCAGTGATGAAGAACATGACCGAATTGTCTGGGTGTGAATCTCGGTTCTAGTACCTCCTAACTCTGTGACTTAGGGGAAGTCCCTTAACCTTTCTGTGCTTAGTTTCCTCATCTGCATGATAAGCACATGAATCATATCTACTGTTCTTAATAGCAATTAAGTTTATTAAGTTGACTTTTGTAAAATATTTAGGACTTTGTACATAGGAAGTATTTTCATAAGTACTGTTAATATGAGGTTGCATATCTACACAGGCCCAGAAGGCACATGTGAATTTCACACAGAGGAATGAACCACAGCTAAGATATTTTTAAAAATAAAACACAACAGAACACCCCCCCCCCCTCAAGGCACATCATAAAGGTATTCCTGATGATGGGTTGTGCAGGGTACAGGTCACTGGATTTATTTTTAAAGACAATGTCTTCTTACCATCTTTTGAATTCATCATGGATAAGTAGGTCCTTCTTTTATCCTCCCCCAGCCAATAATCCACTGTGGTATATATATAGATCATTCTTCTCAAGGAGATTTGAAAGATTGAAATAGTATGAGGTACTATTGATTATTTTACTAAGTGTACCATGCCTGTCATTTTATCTTGCTTTTATACCTCATCAGAATTTAAAACTATTTTTAGCTCCATGTGGGCATAATTGTATGTGATCTAAAAGGATCGTGGAAAGAATAATGCTGGAAGAAATCTCAGGGGCTTGCTGTGCATTGTATGTCAATAAAGTTCATTGCAAGGTTTTTATATAAGTCCTCTGGGAAACGAACTAGGGGTGGTGGAAGGGGAGGTGGATGGGGGGTGGGGGTGACCGGGTGGCGGGCACTGAGGTGGGCACTTGACAGGATGAGCACTGGGTGTTATTCTGTATGTTGACAAATTGAACACCAATAAAAAATAAATTTATTAAAAAAATAAGTCCTTTAAGGGTTCCACTTGTTAGTATATTTTATTTTCCCCATATTTTGAAGGAAAAAAACCCACATATCATTTTCATATACATCTCTACTTGCAAAACTAGAATACAAGATGGTGAGGGAGAAAGAGAAGATAGAGAATATGTCCCGAAGCCATATGTTCAAAAATCTGCTCTAGAGAGATGGAAGAACCAGAATAAATATTTTGGTGAAACCTCTGAATGTGGTTGCACAGCAGAGGTTTTCCAAAGCCTTTCATTTATCTTGGTATCTTTCTGCACACAGTCCTAAAGAAGTTATTCTTCCTACCGCAAAGTTACCTTTTTAGAATAGGTTTCAGAATTGGTGTATATTCAGGCAGACTGCTTGATCCTAATTCAGGACTGAGGATGAATAGTTTGGAATATTGAATATGACATTCTTTCCAGGCTTGGCCAAGAGAATGCATACCCTAAAGGGCCTTGACCAGAAACACCATTTGGAATAAATAGAGTTGAAACAATGCCTTTTACTGTCTTGCATTTAAACAATAGATACCAATATTAGAGATAGCCTATATTGTCAAGAGCCAGTGACTGCATTTCTCTGGAGTTTGTAGAAAAATGCGAGCAAAATGTAAGATAAAAATAACATATTGGATACTAAGCTTTGACAAGCTTCTTTCTTTAAAACATTTCTTTCAAAATTTCTTTTTAAATCAATGTATACTTGACACATAACATTATGCTAGCTTTGGGTGTACAGCACAATGATTCTGTATTTCTATACGTTGCAAAATGATCACCACAATAAATCTCGTTACCCTCCTTCCCCATACAGAGTTATAAATCTTTTTTCTTATGACGAGAACTTTCAAGATCTACTCTTAGCAACCTTCAAATATGTGATACACTGTTAGTTACTATAGTCAACATGTTGTATGTTAAATCCTCAAGATTTACGTATTTTATAACTGGAAGATTGTACTTCAATCTCCTTCAGCCATTTCATCCACCTTTTGAATTCCCTCCTGTCTGGCAACCACCAACCTGTTCTCTGTGTCTATGAGTTTTATCTTGTTTTGATGTTTAGTTCTACATATAAGTGAAATCATACAGTGCTTGTCTTTTTCTGTATGACTTATTTCAAATGGCAAGATTTCATTTTTTATAGCCGAGTGGTATTCCATTACACACGCACACACACACACACACACACACACACACATCACATCACATTTTCTTTATTCATTCATCCATTGATGGACATTTAGCTTATATCTATATCTTGGCTATTATAAATAATGCTTCAGTGAACATAAAGGTGCATAGATCTTTTCAAATTAGTGTTTTGTTTTCTTTGGATAAGTTTCTAGAAGTGGATTTGCTGGAATATGTGGCAGTTCTACTTTTAATTTTTTGAGGAACCTCCATATTGTTTTCTATATTGGACATCAGATTACATTCCCACTAATAGTGCATGAGTGTTCCCCTTTCTCCACATCCAATAAGGATGTCTTATTTCTTGTCTTTTTGATAATAGTTGACCTAACTGGTGTGAAGTGATATCTCATTGTGGTTTTGATTTGTGGTTCTTGATGATGAGTGATGTTGAGCATCATTTCATGTGCATGTTGGCCATCTGTATGTCATTTTTGGAAGAACATCTATTCAGATCCTCTGCCCATTTAAAAATTATATTGTCTTTTTGTTACTCATTTGTCTAAGTTTTTGATATATTTTGAATATATGATATATATGATTTGCAAATACCTTCACCCATTCAGTAGGTAGTCTTTTCATTTTCTCAATGCTTTCCTTCACTGGGCAAAAGCTTTTATATGTTATATAATCCCATATTTGTGTTTTTGTTGCCCTTTTCTTTAGAATTAGGTTCAAGAAATCATACCAAGGCTGATATTAAGTAGCTTATCACCTAAATTTTATGGTTTTAGGTCTTACATTCAAGTCTTTAGTCCATTTGGAGTAAACTTTTATATGTGGTGTAAGTTACATTCCTTTGCATGTAGCTGTCAACTTTCCCCAGAACTGTTTGTTGAAGAGACTGCCCTTTACCCATTTGTATATTCTTGCCTCCTTTGTCATAAATTAATTGGCTCTATACCTGTAGGTTTATTTCTGGCCTTTGTTTCATTTATCTGTGTGTCTGTTTTTATGCCAATACCATACTGTTTTGATTAGTAGAACTTAATATGGATATTTTAACAGTATTAATTCTTCCCAATCTATGAGCATGGACTTTCTTTCCATTTATTTCTGTCTTCTCCAGTTTCTATCATAAATGTCTTAGAGTTTTTAGCATACAGGTCTTTCACTTCCTTGGTTAAATTTTTTTACTAGGTATTTTATTTCTTTTGATGGATTGTAAATAGGATGTTTTCTTACTGTCTCTTCCTGATAGTTCATTTGTACATTGTTTTTGTACCTTGTAACTTTACTGAATTTATTTGTTAGTTCTAATAGTTTCTTGGTCAAGTCTTTAGAGTTTTCTATATTTAAAGTCATGTTGCTGGGTGGCTCAGTGATTAAGTGTCTGACTTCAGCTCAGGTCATGATCTTGGGGTCCTAGGATTGAGCCCTATGTCAGGCTTCCCCTTCAGTGGGAAGTCTGCTTGTCCCTCTCCCTCTTCCCCAACTCATGCTCTTTCTCTCTCTCTCAAATAAATAAAAAAAAAATCTTAAAATAAAATCATGTTGCCCACAAATAGGGAGAGTATTACTTCTTCCTTTTTAATTTGGATCCCTTTTCTTTCTTTTTCCTGCCTAATTACTCTGGCTAGGACTTCCAATACCATCTTGAGTGAAAGGAACAAGAGTGGGTATACTTGTTTTGTTCCATCTTAAAGGAGATGCTTTCAGCTTTTCACTATTAGCTGTGGGCCTGGCATATCTGGCTGTTATTTAATTAAGGTATATTCCATTTATACCCACTTTGTGGAGATTTTTTTTTATTATAAATGGATGTTGAATTTTGTTAAGTGCTTTTTCTACATCTTTTGGGATGTTTGCATGATTTTTATTCTTCATTTTGTTAAGATTATTATTACGTTGATTGATTTGCAAATGCTGAATCATCCTTGCATCCTTGAAGTAAATGTCCTTTATCATGGTATATGATTCTTTTAACGAATTGTTGAATTTTATTTGCTAATATTGTGTTGAGGATTTTTGCATCCATGTTCATCAGGGATATTGGGCTATAATTTTGTGTGTGCATGTGGTGTTCTTACATGGTTTTGGTATCAAGGTATGCTGGCCTCATACAATTAGTTTGGAAGTGTTTCCTATTATTTAGTTTTTAAAGATTTTATTTATTTATTTATTATTGAGAGAGAGAGAGGGTGGGGGGCAGAGACACAGGCAGAGGGAGGAGCAGGCTTCCTGCTTGGAGCCTGACATGGGACTCGATCCCAGGTCTCCAGGATCACACCCTGGGCTGAAGGCAGGAGCTAAACCGCTGAGCCACCTGGGCTGCCCCTATTTAGTTTTTAGAAGAGTTTGAGGATAGATATTAAACTTTGAATGTTTGGTAGAATTCACCAGTGAAGTTGTTTGGTCTTGCAGTTTTGTTTGTTGGGAGTTTTTGACTATTGATTCAGTCTCTTACTAGTAATTGTTCTACTTAGATTTTCTGTTTCTTAGTGAGTTAGTCTTAAGATCATATTTCAAGAATTTATCTATTTTCCTAAGTTGTGCAATTTGTTGGACAGTTGTTTGTAGTGGTCTTTTATAGTCCTTCGTATTTCTTTGATGTCTGTTGTAACTTTTTTCATTTCTGTTTTTGTTTATTTGAGTCCTCTCTCTTTTCTAATCAGTGAGTTTGGCTAAAAGTTTATGAATTTTGTTTTCAAAGAATCAGCTCTTGGTTTCACTAAGCTTTTTCTATTGTCTTTTAAGCCTCCTTTTAAATTTATTTTCACCTTAATCTTTATAACTTTTTCCTTCTACTAACTTTGTGCTTCAGTTGTTCCCCTTTTTCTAGTTCCTTTAGGTATAAAGTTAGATTTTTTTCTTTGAGATTTTTTTCTTGTTTCTTTAGGTAGGCCTTTATTACCATAAACTTCTCTGTGAGAACTGCTTTTGGTGTATCCCAAGATTTCAGTATGTTGTATTTCAATTTTAACTTGTCTCAAGGCATTTTTTTTGCTTCTCTTTTGATTTCTTTGTTACCCCATTGATTGTTCTGTAGTACATTGTTTAATCTTTGTATGTTTGTGCTTTTTCCAATTTTCTTCTTGTTGTAATTGATTTGTAGTTTCATACCATTGTAGCTAGAAAAGATGCGTGATATGATTTCAATATTTTATTTTATTTTTTAAAAGATTTTATTTATTTATTCATGAGAGACACACAGAGAGAGGCACAGACACAGACAGAGGGAGAGGGAGAAGCAGGCTCAATGCAGGGAGCCCAATGTGGGACTGGATTCTGGGTCTCCAGGATCATACCTTGGGCTGAAGGTGGCGCTAAACCTCTGAGCCACCCAGGCTGCCCTGATTTCAATATTTTAAAATTTATTTGAGACTTGTTTTATTGCCTAACATATGATCTATCCTGGAGAATATTCCCTGTGCACTTGGGAACAATGTGTTCTGCCTTCAGATGGAATGTTCTGTACATTATCTATCTATCTGGTCTAATGTGTTGTTTAAGGCTGATGTTTTCTTATTGATTTTCTGACTGGATGATCATCTATTCATTAATGTAAGTAAGGTGTAAAAGCCCTCTCTCATTATTGTATTGCTGTCAGTTCCTCCTTTCAGATCTGTTAATATTTGCTTTATATACTTAGGTGAGTGTATGTTGTGTACATAAATATTTATCAATGTTATGTCTTCTTTTGGATTGATTGCTTTAGCATTGTATAATGTTCATCTTTGTCTCTTATTAGAGTCTTTGTTTTAAAGCTAATTTTATCTGAGATCAGTATCAGCATCTTCAGGTTTCCATTTGCATGGAACATCTTTTTCCATCCCTTCAATCTATGTGTCCTTATATCTAAAGTGAGTCTCTCATGTGCAGCATATAGATGGGTCTTGTTTTCCATTCATTCATTTTTTAATCCTTTTGATTGGAGAATTTAGTCCATTTACACTTAAAGTGATTGTTGATAGGTATGTACTTATTGCCATTTTGCTAATTTTTTTTTAATGACTATTTTGTAGTTCCTCTCTGTCCCTTTCTTCTCTTACATTTTTCCTTTGTGGTTTCATGACTTTTTAGTGCTATGTTTAGATTTCCTTCTCGTTTTCTTTTGTACATTTACTGTAAGTTTTGGGGTTTTTTTTGTTTACATTTATGAAGTTCTCATTTATCATCCTTGTACATAACAATCTATTTTACACTGATAGCATTCTAAGTTTGGGTGCATTCTAAAATTCTACATTTTTACTACCTCCTCCATTTTATGTTTTTATTTTTTCAGGATGATTTGAAAGTTATCATTTGGTGGGGACAGATGACTTGGGGGCCCTACTCTTCCACCATCTTGCCCCCTCCCCCTGTTTTTATTTTTTAAATTTCATGTTTTTGATGTCACATTTTACATCTTTTTATTTTATGTATACTGTAACTCATTATTGTAATTTTAGTTACTTTTGCTGCTTTTTTCTTTTAACCTTGAGAGTAGCTTTATAATTAATTCACTACCTTTAGTATATATTTACCTTTTCCAGTGAGATTTTTGCTATTGTATGTCTTTCTTGTTACTAATTGATTCCCTCTTTATTTCAGTTTAAAGAAGTTCCTTTAACATTTCTCGTAGGGCTGGTTTCATGGTGATTAACTCCTTCAGCTTTTGCTTGTTTGGAAAACTCTTTATCTTTCCTTTGATCCTTAATCTTGCCTGGAAGAGTATTCTTAGTTAGAAGTTTTTCCATTTCAGGATTTTGGATATATCTTGCCACTCCCTTCTTGTATGTTACAGGTTGTGTTTCTCTTGATGCTTTCAAGATTCTCTTTTTAACTTTTGATATTTTAATTATAATGTTCTTTTTTTAAAATTTTTATTTATTTATGATAGGCACACAGTGAGAGAGAGAGAGGCAGAGACACAGGCAGAGGGAGAAGCAGGCTCCATGCACCGGGAGCCCGACGTGGGATTCGATCTCGGGTCTCCAGGATCGCGCCCTGGGCCAAAGGCAGGCGCCAAACCGCTGAGCAACCCAGGGATCCCTATAATGTTCTTGATGTGGGTCTCTTTGGGTTCATCTTGTTTGGAACTTTTTGTGCTTCTTGGATTTGGAGGTATATTTCCTTCCCCAGATTAGCAACATTTTCAACCATTATTTCCCCAACTAATTTTGTGCCCCCTTCTCAATTTTTTCTCCTTCTGGGACCCCAGTGTTGCAAGTGTTATTCCACCTGATGTCTTATAGATCCTTTAAACTATCTTTACTTTTTTGCAAAAAATTCTTTTTTTTTCTTTTTTGCTGTTCTGTTTGGAGGAATTGCACTGTCTTGTCTTCTAGATTACTGATTCTTTCTTCTGCTCCATTTAGTCTGCTATTGAACCCCTTTACTATATTTTTCAGTTAAGTTGTAGTCTTCAGTTCTGTGACTTCCACTTGTACTTTCTCTCTTTGTTGAAGTTCTTACTGTGGTCATCCATTCTTAAGCTCAGTGAGTACCTTTATGATCATTACTTTGAAATGATCAGGTAAATCACTTATCTCTATTTCATTTAAGGTTTTTTTTTTTTTTTCTTGAGGTTTTATTGAGGTTTTCTCTAGTTCTTTTATTTGTAATATAGTCTTCTCTTTCTTCATTTTGCTTCATTCTCTGTATTTGTTTCTATATGTTATATGAAACAGCTATCTGTCCCAGTCTTAAAGGAGTGGCCTTATGTAGGAGATGAACCTTATCATTGAACCTTGCCATAGTTCTTGGTTGTCTCTTGAACTTTTGTGATTATCTAAGGCTCCTGATTTATTCTTAATAGGTCCCAGTCATTGAGGGTGTTTCAGTCAGCACCTACTTTCAAGCTGATTGGAAGTTAGTCCCTCAGGTAGCAGCTTTTAAGGTATGCAAATATATAGGTAGTCCTATGGGACCACAGTCATAAACTCTGCTGGGTTCTGGGCCACATGACCTGGGTGTCCCCTTGGTGACATTGCAAAAATCATGATTCCTGGTGAGTGTATGAGCTCCTTTCTGGGCAGTGCCAGTGAGCTCTGGTGAAGCCGAGGGAGAGCATAAAAACAGTGTCCCCTAGCCTATGTTCCTTGAGAGTACTTCCATAATCTCTAGATGCATGTTAAACTGAAGTCTGCTACCAGGCTGAAGCTCTAGGATAAGTCAGTAGGTCTTTTTCATAGGAAGACTGAAGGTGTGTTTTCATTTGTTGTCTGTGAAGTGCCCTGGGCGGGGGTGGGGGGTGGGGTGTACTCTGCCAAGAACTCTCTCTCTGATTGTTTTAGACCCATGGGACACAGGAAGGTAGCCCCCACTGGCCATCAGAGCCAGGAGCTCAAGGGTATCTCTGTGGGCTTTTCATGCCCACTGATTTTGGCAGCCCAGTAGGAGCAGTGCAAGGGTGGGGCACTTGCTGGGTGACTTTGATGGGCCTATGGGGGTGGTATGGGGTTGAGAATGTGCACCAGTACTAACAGGTTAGAGGAAGAGTCAAAATGGTAGCTCCAGTGCTAGCACTAGCGAGGTAGGGGAATTCAAAGTAGTGCCAGCCAGCACCTCTCTCCCCAGTGAGAATACTAGCAGATTCTTGTCTCCTGGCAGATGCTTTAAATTAGCAAATGAATCTCCTTTACATATGTTGTAGGTGCTTTTCAAACTGCTGATTTTATGATGGGTCCTGGGCTGAGTGAGTTTGCACGTGGGCCTTGTAAGAGAGTAATCTCTGGTTGCTACAGCATTATGATATCTCCTGGATGCAAGACCTATTGGTTCTCAAAGCCAGATGTCTTGGAGGCTTGTCTCTGGGGTGAGGTCCCAGGGGTTGGGATACCTATTGTGGAGGACAAACCCCTTGCTCCTCAGGGAGAAGGTCTGTATTTGTGAGATTCCTCCTGATTGTGGGTTGCTATGCTGGGGGGTAAGGTTTTTGGTGAGGTTGAATCTCTGTCTCTCCTGCCTTTTGATTTGGCCCTTTTGCCTTTAGTTGTGAAGCAGCTGTTCAGCTAGTTTTCGGGTTTTTTTTCATAGGGAATTGTTTCATATGTCACTATAGGTTTTTTTGTGTCTCTGGGAGGAGGTGAGTTCAGGATCTTCCTATATCAGCATCTTGAACCATCTATTTGACAAGCTTCTTAACTTTTCCACACAGACAGGGAGGATGCAAGGTACCAGTTGGCTGGATAGAGCAGGAGAATTATAAAATTATATTTTTTTACTTTTTCTAGTCTTCTTACCTTGCCTCTTTACTTATCCATTTATCTTGCTGTTGTTTTTCTGCTGTGTACAATGTTCTATACTAAGCCATTGGCCATTAGAGATAGAACAATATGTTTTTTCAGCCTTTACCTAGGTTTACCTCTTTGGATCTCAGGGAAGAGGGGTAATGTAAAGTTCACAGTTGGCTACTGAAAAATTTTAACTGAAACATTTTACATTTCCTATAAATTAATATAATGTAATTCACATTTTAGGTTTAAAAAAATGTACTGTATTTTAGGGTGACCAACTATCCCAGTTTGCCTGAGACTGAAGGGTTCCCAGGACATGGGACTTTCCATGTTAAAATCATGACAACCAACACAGTTGGTTACGTACACATATTACAGGATTTTTTCCCCCTCTTCCTTTCCCTTCCTGGTTTTTCTCCCATTCCAGAACTACTGGGGAGAGGTTTTGCTTTAGTTCCAGATCTATTAGGATGTGGGGACTTTTTGGCAGGTGTTGTATCTGTTCCACTCAGGCATTCAGTGCTCTGTCTGTTAGGTCAGTTGAATTGGAGAATCATTACACTTAACACTTTTCACAGCAATCTCACATTCCCTGTATCCTTTGATTTTTGTGCAATTCATACAGACACCAAAGGCAGATATTATCCCCACTCGACCAATGAGGGGCTCAGAGAGATTGCTATTAATTTCCCAGAAAGTTACCCGCAGATGGACCTTACCCCAAATCTGACATCAAAGGTCCTTTCAGTTCACAATGCTGAGCCTTCCAAATTTTTGCTATGGACAGCTGGAGGATAGTCTTAGGATAAGAGTCAGAGCTATTCCTGGGGTTGGTAAATTAGATAGCGGAAAAGAACATTAGCCTGGAAGTCACGAGATGTGGGGTGTGTTCCTAAGCTCTGGCCTTATAAACACAGTGTCATTGGACAAATCATCATCAATCTGTGCCTCATATTCTTCCTGGTAAAATGATGATGAAGTCGGACAAGATGATTCTTTCTGGTTCTAAATTATATCCTTTTTCCTCTTCAGTGCCTCCTGCCCCCTTTTGGCTTTCCCAAAAATCATTTGAAGGTATTTAACCTGGATATAAAATTGGAGGATGGTGAGAAACCCATAGCTGGTTGGCAGCCAGACTATCAGGGTTAATGGTCTACACCAGTCTATTGAATACTTCCTATGTGTCACATATCTCAGCCTTTCTGGAGATAACTCTGATAAGACATGTTAGGAATATGACTTCTTAATCATACCTCTCTGCTTGGGGACCCAATCATACTGAGGCATAAGAAGAATGGGAAACAAAGAAGGTAGGCATAAAAACTGGAAGAACAACAGCCTCCAGAAAGAAATGGGAGGTCCATATCCTTTGGTATCATAGATTAAAAACTGCAAGTTCAGGTTAGATGTTGTACCTAGAATATGAGGTCAAATTCTCTGTGAACTGGGCTTTTATATGGTCCTTAGCTTGAAACAGATCTCTGCTGAGAAACCGATGGGTCTTCTAAAACACTCCCAGAAATCTCTGTCACCCCATGAGAAGTTTATACTAAGGATATCTTGGTCCATCCTGATGTTGAAGGACTTTCCCACTCCATTTCACTGCAAATAAATAAAATCCCTCTTAATCCCTCCTAAACCCCATATCCAATTCAATGCTTGCAGAAAAGTTTGGAATTGTTATGGAAAGCCATCTGTGAGTAATTGACATACTGTAACTTAGATTTGAAAATAAATAAGAAAAGTGCTTTGGTAGATGGGGAGAAGGTTGTGTCAGGCATTTTGGATGGAGTGGGTGTCTCTGGGACTGAACGAGTTCATACATTTCCCTAACAGAAAAATCTGCTCATTGGGACAACTCAAACAACTAGACAAGAGAGAAAACATCCTGTCTTTCACCCTGAACCCATTTGAATTTTGTTGGTTATCATTGCAGCCAGGACAAATTCCCAGAAACAGAATCAGTACCAAGCAGGGAATACAGTATGTACGTATCAAATTGTTTGAAGTCCTATCTCTGTGCCCTTTGCTGCCCAGCCTCGCTCCCAATAATTTCATGGTTCACAAACCTCTCTTCTCATTGCTTGGGTTGTGATCTTTGTGAAGCAGGGAGCCAGGCTTTGCGTCATAACTCAAAGGGGACGTCATAGGAAACCTTCAAGCTGTGTGCTCTTTTTGGAAAAAGTTGCAGTAGAAAGGCTTGAAGCTACTGCTATTTGAAAGTATTAGGGCATTTCCTTCAGAATCTCAAATGAATCTCTCAGAAGCTGCTTGAGTTCATGATTATATATACTTGGGGTGTGTCAGTTCCTAAAGGGAGTTATTCTTTAGTCACAGGAAAAGGGTTCAGTGACTAACAAATGCTTTCTAATTTTGCCATTGCCCCATTGATGCTTGATGGATAATAGATTTGGTTGGGGCCCAGGATGAGGCGATTCTAGTTTCTAGAAACATATCAATTCTATTGAAGAATAAAGGATAAAGGGTCATCTTCATTTAACCCCTGGATGCCCAAGGACTTTAGTAGGTTCAAACTCCCCATGCCTCAGCTTTCCAGGACAAGAGTACAAGGGAGCCTCTTATAAAGTGTGGTCACACTTGTAAGTGTATAGCATGCTGTGAGAGTCTGTCTTAGCTCCTGGAATGGGTATTCACCCCACAACCCCTCATTTAACCTTTGCAACTCCATCAGCAGGTACTTTAATGCCATTTTTTCCTATGAAGAAAATAAGACTTAGAGAATGTTGAGATTGCATAGTTCAAGATCATGTGGCCTCTAAGTGGCAAGTGGAGGTGATTCAAACCCAAGTCTCTGACTCCTGGATCTGCACTATTCCACTCTCTGAGGTCATCTGAACCACAGACAAAAATGCTTGCTAAGCAACTAATACATGTAATGAGTAGAACAAATGCCAGTAATTAAGAGGAAGAGAGAAGAGAGAAGAAGGGGAAAAGGATTAAACATTTCTTACTTCCTTTCTAAAGATGAACAATGTTGTTTAGTAACTGTGCTGCCTGAAGGCAGACTTGATGTTTGTCAAACACTTGATGGTGGTGATTGCATTTCTCCAAACTCCCTCCTCCTTCTGTGAGCCACAGAGTAATAAAGACCAGCTAGAGCAGAGTGGCAGAGACATTACACATCTGCTGGAATCTTTTTTGCATGTGCTCTATACTTGGGATGAAGATGACAGAGGATACTTAAAGAAAGAGCTCTGGATTTGAGGTGTGAAGATGGGAGCTTCAGTCCCCATTCTGTCTTTTATACTGGAAGTTCCTGGGCAGGCCTCTAACACTCTCAGCTTTAGTTTCCTCGTCTGTGCCAGTCACACTCTGTTGCAGTGTCTTTTATATAGAGAGAATCATCGAGAAGATGAAATGGAGTATATTTGTGATAGTTCCTAAAACAACACTTGGTGCCAGATAAATCCATTATGGAGCCGGAATGATATTTCAGGGACGCCTGAAGGGCTAAAACTGTTAAACGTCTGATTCTTAGTTTTGGCTTAGGTCCTAGTCTTAGGGTCCTGGGATCAAGCCCTGTGTCTGGCTCCATACTCAGTAGGGAGTCTGCTTGAGATTCTTTCTTCCCCTCCCTTTGCTTCTGTCTACTGCTCTCTCTTTCTTTCTTTCTCTCAAATAAATATATCTTTAAAAAAATAAATGTAAGTATTTCAATGTCAAGTAAAAACACATTTCCCAAGCCTGCTTCACTTCAGGATTTGGGAGCTTGCTGTTCCCTCTTCCTGGACCATTTTTCTCACAGATCTGTGTCATGTTCCCATGTCTTACCACTTAGGTCTCAGATTAAATGTCCCCTTGGTTTAAAGATCTCTCCTGACCACCCTATATAAAGAAAAATATTAAGCACAGTTTTCTGTTTGATTATCTTCACAGCACTATTATCCGAAATGAATTATGCTTGTTTATTATTTCCTGCCTCCATTAGAGTACAAGTTCCTTAAGCCTGGGGACTTGTCTGTTTTGCTTACTACTAAGTTGCCAGGACCTAGCCAGTGCTGTCCACCAACAGAATGCAAGCCACATAAACAACCTAAAGTTTTCTTGTAGCCACATCAAAAACAAGAAAAAGAGGGGATCCCTGGGTGGCTCAGCAGTTTGGCGCCTGCCTTTGGCCCAGGGTGTGATCCTGGGGTCCCGGGATCGGGCTCCCTGCGTGGATCCTGCTTCTTCTCCCTCTGCCTGTATCTCTGCCTCTATCTCTCTCTCTCTGTCTCTCCTGAATAAATAAATAAAATCTTAAAAAAAAAAAAACAAGAAAAAGAGATGAGCAAAATTAATTTTGATAATGTATTTTATTAAACTCAATATGTCCCAAATATCATATCCACACATAAACAATATAAAATTATTGATGTATTTTGCATTCTTTTTTTTTTTTTCATACTAAGTCTTTCTAATCTGATGTGTGTTGGACACTTACAGCACACCTCAGGTACTCCCTAGTCACACATGCCTCACAGCTGCACTACTGGACAGCACCGGCCAAGAGAATGAGCATGCCCGGGGAGTCAACATCTGTTGAATATGTGTGCTTTTCCATCTTTGTGTGAATTGCTCCAAACCTCTTGCTCTTAAATCAAGGAACTTTAGACTTAGACCTTTAGAGATTCCTTCCTTCCTTCCTTCCTCTTAACTATAAATGATTCCAACTCTCATTCCAAGAGGTCGAATGTTAGTTTCCACATTGTCCTACTCAACAGGAGAAGAGGTGGTGGAGCCAAGCCTGGACTCCTGTTATTCTAAAGTGAATGCTTTTTTTTTTTTTAAATACGTGTGAATTCAGAGATTAAAAACTCTATTATATAGACTGTATCATTTTCTTTCTGGACATACCAAATGACTGTATGTAATACTCCTTGACATAAATGGGTGTAATTTCCAGAGTTTGAACTTCAAACAAGTGATCACATTTTAGGTACTGTTGTAATAAAAAATCTCCATTCGTACCTTGTTTAATTAAATCATTTAATCTAAATCACTCTAAAATCTTAAGAACTTCAGCTTTAGCTTAAGAAACAAAGCTATTCATTTTCTTTCCAGGATTTTACATTCCAAGATGTTAAAAATTCAAATGTCACCCACACACCTGCAGAGCTTGTGGCCACCTTATTCACATTCCTTTCTCTCTCGAATCACTGGGAAGAAGGCTAGCAGCTGCTTGCAGGATGGCATAATATTGATTAATGGTGTCTACAGGAAATCAGCTCAAGACAATTAATTTTTACAGCGCCAGTTCTGTACTTTCGAGCATTCTATTAAAATTATGCATTGTTAATTGATACTGCTGGGAATTAGGAGCCAAGACCAGTTTGCCAAAAAAAGAAAGAAGGACACAACTCTGTTGCATATTCATATTGACTTTCTCCTTAATAATCCAGTGGGGAGGGGAAATCAGAACTGTGGTCTATCAAACCCATTATAGATGAAAAATTATTACCCTTTCCTTTTATTTTTAAGTCATGAACATTAGGGATTGTGTTTTAAGATAATGAGTTGTTGCTTTTGCCTACTGAGGTATGGTGCATACTTTGTCAGCCTTCCACTTTTGAACCTCGGGGGGCAGATAATATAAAATCCCTGTGCGGCAGTGTGTTTGCTGATTTAATTCTCTTCTAGTATCCATTTGCATCTCTCGAGCACTGGTGAACATGGCATCACTGCATCTTCCCTGTGTAGTGTCTGGGGAATGAGACCAAAGAGAGGCTTCCATAACGACTGTGCACATCTCTAAGGCACTAACCAAAATATGTTATAGAAAAGGTCAGATTGAATGTGGATCTGAGGATCGCTAATTTCCTTGGCTTAGGAAAGAATCATTATTCTTTGGTGTTCAAGTCTTTATTTTAAGAGCTCCACAAATCAGGAAGAAATATATCTCTTAAAAATGGTGGCTGTGGATTAAAATCCTGAATGTTACTGCTGAAATAAAAATGTCTTTATTTTGAATTGGGCATTTCAGTTAGTTACTTTAGATTCCAAGCTTTGTTTTTACATTTCAAAATTGTTAACTGCTCACTATTCATTGATTCTTTTCTTTTATTGATGTATGAATGACTCACACTATTCTATTAGTTTCAGGTATATATCATAGTGATTTGATATTTTTATACATTATGAAGTGATCCCCATGGTAAGTCTAGCTACCATCTGTAACCATACAAAGCTATTACAGTATTATTGACTGTATTCCCTATGTTGTACATTACTTCTCCATGACTTATTTATTTTATAACTGGAAGCTTGTACCTCTTAATGCCCTTCACCATTTTCTTCTGCCCTCTAACCCCTCCTCTTTCTGATAACCAACAGCTTGTTTCCTGTATCTGTGAATCTGTTTCTGTCTTGTTTTGTTTGTTCATTCGTATTTTTTTTTTATTTTTTAGATTTCACATGTAAGTGAAATCATGTGGTATTTTTCTTTCTCTGTCTGACTTATTTCACTTGGCATAATACTCTCTGGGTCCATCCATGTTGTCAAACGTGGCAAGATTTCATTCTTTTTATGGTTGGATAATATCCCATTGCATACATATTCCACATCTTTATCCATTCATCTACCAATGGACACTTGAGTTGCTTTTACATCTTGGTTATTGTAAATAATGCTGCAATGAACATTGATTCTTTATTGAAAGGAGCCCTCTGGTCTCAGTGAGATTGGAAATAGGGGCTAGAGTTGGATAAGAAATGTAACTGAAGGAGTTAGCTTTGGATATCTGGCAGTTTAGAGTGTGTGCATGCAGAGGCTTTGCAGGGTGGAGTTAAGGCTTCATGCCATGGAGTCTCACGGGCAGGGGCCCCCATCCCTTGCTAGCTCTGTGATTGCAGCCAAGGCACTTACTCTCCTTGACCTTAATTTCTTCACTTGTACAATTGGGATCATGTTGGACTCCATCTTAAATGGTCATGGGGAAGTTTAAGGAGAAAATACATGTAAAACTTCTGGTTTGTTCTGAATTTCCAATAACCATTAATGACTACCAGCATTATCGCAGTTCTCATTGAGTAAAAGTGCCTTTATCCCAGTACAAAGCAATTGATGTTCGTATACTGAAATAACTGTATATTTTTGATATGCCACTGTGCAGTGGAGACTTTTACCATTTTTTTCATTGTTTTAATTGAATTTACTTTTAGTACTTATGGATGTGAGTTTTGAATGTGTACAATATTTGAAAATAATAAAACCATCTTTTAAAATGATTAAAAATATGGCCTTCCACTGACTCACTGGCTTTCCCACCCCAAATTTCTGAGATTTTTAAGAGACTGGATTGTGATTCTATGTCATCTGAGAATGATATGAGAATATAATTGCAATATAAGGGTCAAGGAAGAATGTCACAAATTCGTTGATGTCTGCAGGCTCAGTCTAAGATTCTATCTGTACAATACCATGACAACCAGTTAGAAAGAGAAAAATTTAGTTAATCGTGCAGTTGTTTTAGCTACATGAAGCCAAACAACTGGTTTCAATCTTATTTTCTTCTGCTTCATTGATTGATGAGATTCAACCCGTAGTTCTGACATCATGTGTGTGACCTAAATCACATTCTTGTACATTCTGGAAATGGCTTTAATTGAGTATTTAATGGATTATTCGCTCCATTCTAAAGACCTTTTTTGCACATGTGTATGTGAGGAGAATTGTAATCCAGTGATTATGTGTGCTTGGAGGGGCTCTGCTTGTGTGGGAGCTTTATTTTTCTTATGGTTGGATGAGGGTGGGTGATTTTAGGTCAGGCTCCCCAGAGTAGTTTCACGGCAAATGAAAGCCTATTTTGATGATGGCTGTTCATGCATATTTATTTCTTGTTTATAGTTCTACCCGGATCCACCCATGACTATTTGCTATATATTGTTAGGTAGGAATGAGTGTTCTGAAGTTAAATAGACTCTTGTAAGTTTAAGAGGAGAGACTCTTAGCAAGACACTTCATTTCCCTAAACTTCTGCCTCCTCATCAGTAAAGTGGATTTTTGGTTTGGCGAGTAGGCCATGCAGTAGCTGTTTTTATGTTTTCTATGTTCATGCCAATGGTCTCAGCATGCAGGACACATACACAAACCTTATTTTCCTATTAATGTCTCCTACTAATGAAAATCTTAAAAAACAAAAACAAAAACAAAAACCTCTCCACTTTCAAGGAGAAAGGGAAGCTGCTAGTAGTGTCTGACATATAATTTTCATTTCAAAAAAAAAAATGCTCATCTACTCTTCTTGTGCTGGAGATCTGTGTTCCAAGAGGAATTGTGCCCAGACCTTCTGAGCTAGTGTGAAAGAACAAGTGAGAAAGGCTCCTGGAGATGGGCTGAGGTGTATCTTCTCCCTGCATTTCCAGGGCATGGTGGCAATGACAAATGGTGGCAATGGCAAACTCAAAGCGGTTTTCCAAAGACTTCCTTAAAACGAGTCAAAGATTTCCTGTTTTATTTTGCTGTTTACCATCATTCTTACATGAAAAGAAAGGTTTGGCAGAGCAGATTTCCGGATACTGCCAAAAGGGAGCTTTTAAGAGTCAGTGTGTCACTGGGCAGTCGTTCAATCTGCCAGGGGACATCATTGAAACACAGCTTGAATAGTCCCCATTTTTCTGAAGACTGCATCTCTGAGAACAGCTATGTAGATTCACACATGGGTTGCAAGTGCATTCACATCCTCATAACTGTTTTAGCTTTTATTTTGAAATAATTTCAGACTTACAGGAAAGTTACAAAAATAGCATAGAGAGTTTTCCCCACAATAGCATTGTATATAACCAAGGAGAATTGCATTCTTAATAATTCAGTACCTATTACAAAACTAGAAATATTATTGATAATAATATTCTTCATTCTCTTCAAAATCCTATGACTAGTGGAATGAATATTTTCTTCATATTTACAGATGAGGAAATTGAGACACAGATCATAGAGCCAGCTGGGACTGAGGCAGAACTGAACTCAGTGTACTTGACTCCTGACCCTGAGGTTTAATCAAAGTTCATTATTTTTTTTTATTAAGAAGTAGATATGAATAAGCATTCAGAGAGAAAGAAATCATTTTATGTGCATGCTATGTGAATCATCACTTTGGTTGTTGGTAGACTAATAAGATGCTGACTGTATCCACATACCCTTCCCTCAATTTTGTCCATCCCCCTCCTCTCAATATCTCTAGAACCTATGTCCTCCAAATACTGCAACTGCTACATGGAGTACACTATCTTCTTCCTCTACCTATACTTTCACAAAAATTCTGTATTCATCTCCCTGACTCCACACTGTTGCCAGGGAAATCTTTCTAAACCACAGATCTGATCATGTCATTCTTCTGTTTGAACTCCTTCAGTGGGCTCTTTTGTTCTGTCCAAACATATCACACAGGTTATTAAACATTCATCATCACCTTAAATCCACACAACTGTATGGAGTAGGCATTTTGTGATTATCCATATATGATAGGTTTGTGCATTGAGATCATGTAGTAGCCAAATGGCCAAGCCAAGATTTGACCTTAGGACTCTAGAAAGCATCAGATCACCCAGTCTCCCTATTGCTTGTAGGATAGATTCTGGTGTCCTGAGCCAGTCAGGTGATTCTGGCTTGACTTTAGATCATCTTTATATCAGCCTGGTTCTTTGTACCCTGTGCTTAGCTATATCAAACTTCTTGCCCTGCTTGTTTCTTCATAGCACCATGCTTGTTCAAATATAGGACTGTCTCTGCCTGAAATGACCTTCCCTGTCTTCTCCGTTCAGCAAGCCAGGCTCAAATTCACAGTGGCATGCCAGGATGGGGAGGGTGGTGGTGGTGGGAACAGTTCACCCAAGTGTAGGCAGAAGCCAATGCATTGGTTGTAGACAGTTTCCAGAAAACAAAACGGACTAAAAGTCATCTGCTTTTTATTAGTACCACATGACAGCAATTGCAGAGGGTCAGTGACAGAAGACTTCTTTCTGTGGCATACTCCCTGGCAAATTCATCACTTCTTTGCTTTTTCCCTAGCTTTTAATTATGTATAATATATATATATATATTTACTTAGGCTCCATGCCTAGTGTGTAGCCTAATATAAGGCCTGAACTCACAATCCTGAGATTAAGACCTGAGCTGAGATTAAGAGACAGATGTTTAACCAACTGAGCCATCCATATACCCCTGTAATTGATATTTCAATAAACATTTTGTATCTCATTATAACATTGTGTAATTTAAAGGTGTACAGCACGTTGACTTATACATTACAATATAGATTATCACCATAGTGTTAACTAACATCCCTATTACATCACATAATTACCATTTCTTTCTTTGTGGTGAAAATATTTAAAATCTACTCTTTCAATAACTTTCAAGTATATAGTAGGGTATTCTTATTTACAATTGCAATGTTATACATTAGATTGCCAGGACGTATTTATCTTATAACCGGAAGTTTATATTCTTTGACCAACATCTCCCCATCCCCACCTCCCCAAGCCTCTAGTAACCACCATTTTTCTTTGTACCTATGGGTTAGGCTTTTTTAGATTCCACATATAAGTGATATTGTACAGTAGTTGTCTTTCCCTGTCTGACTTATTTCACTCAGCACAATGCCCTCAAGATCTACCTATGTGGTTGCAAATGGCAGGATTTTATTCTCTGTAAGCTGAATAATATTTCATTGTATATATGTATATATACCATATCTCCTTTAACCTTTGGCAGACAGGTTGTTTTCATGAAATCTTGGCCATTGTGAATAATGCTGTGATAAACATGGAATGCAGATATTTCTTCGATATCTTGTTTTCATTTCCTTTGGATATATATCTGGAAGTGGGATTGCTGGAGCATATGGTAATTCTATTTTTAATTTTTTTGAGGAACCTCCATGATTTTTCTATAGCTGTACCAATTTACCATATAGTACTGTCTTTCTCTATCTACTTCTTTCACTTAGCATTATACTCTAGATTCCTCAATGTTGTAAATGGCAGGATCTCATTCTTTTTTTATGGCTGAGTAATATTCTTTAACCATTCATCAGTCCATGGACAGTTGGACTTCCATATCTTGGCTATTGTAAATAATACTGAAATAAACATCAGGGTGTATATCTTTTCAAATTAATGTTTTTGCTTTCTTTGGGAAAATACATAGTGGTGGAATTACTGAATAATATAATATTTCTATTTTTAAAAAGATTGTATTTATTTATTTCAGAAAGAGGGAGAGAAAAACGCACAAGCAGGTGTGGGGAGGGGTAGAGGGAGAGAAGAGGGAGAAACAGACTCCCTGCTGAGCTGGGACCCTGATTCCGTGCTCAAACCCAGGACTCCAGGATCATGACCTGAGCCATAGGCAGACTCTTAATGGACTGAGCCACCCAGGTGTCGCTCTATTTTTTAATTTTTTGAAGAGCCTCCATATTGTCTTCCACAGTGGTTGTACTAGCTTGCATTCCCACCAACATTGCATGATGGTTCCTTTTTCTTCATATCCTCACCAATACTTGTTATTTCTTGTTTTTAATGCTAGTTATTTTGACAGGTGTAATGTGATATCATGTGGCTCTGATTTGCATTTCCTTCATGATTAATGATGTTGAACATCTATTTATGTGTTTGTTGGCCATCCGTATGTCTTCCTTGGAAAAAATGTCTGTTTAGGTTCTCTGCCCATTTTTAATCAGATCATTATTATTATTATTACTTGGTGTCAAGTTGTAGAAGTTCTTATTATATTTTGGATATTAAGCCCTTATTGGAGATGTCATTTGCAAGTATCTTCTTCCACTCAGCAGGTTGCCTTGCCGTTTTGTTGATGGCTTCCTTCATTGTGCAAAAAGCTTTTTATTTTTGTGTTGTCCCAAGTTTATTTTTGCTTTTTTTCCCCTTGCTTGAGGAGACATATCTAGAAAAATGTTTCTGCAGCCAATATCAAAGGAATTACTGCCTGTGTTTTCTTTAGGAGTTTTATATTTTCAGGTCTCACATTTTAGGTCCTTAAATCCATTTTGATCTTATTTTTATGATTAGTGTAAGAAAGTGGTCCAATTTCATTCTTTTGCATGTAGCTGTCCAGTTTTCCCAGCACCATTTGTTGATGAGACTTTTTCCCCTTGCATATTCTTGCCTCCTTTGTCGTAGATTAATTGACCATTAAGTGTGGGTTTATTTCTGGGCTCTCTATTCTGTTCCATTGATCTATATGTCTATTTTTGTGCCGGATGGCTTTTATTTCTTTATCTTGCTTGATCGTTTTAGTAAGGACTTCCAGTACTCTGTTGAATAAGAGTGATGAGAGTGGGCGAACTTGTCTTGTTCCTGATCTTAGAGGAAAAGCTTTTAGCCTTTTGCTGTTGTGTATGATGTTAGTTGTGGGCTTGTCATACATAACCTTTATAGTATTGAGATATGTTCCTTCTATACCCAGTTTGTTGAGGGTTTTCATGACCTCTAGCTTCTGCAGTTGAGGGTGGATCTCTATTTGAACTGCTAGGATATCATGTTACAAAAGCTTAATTATCTCTTCCTAACCCAGATCATGGTCTCCCTAAGGACAATCATAGTGTCTTAGGCATCTTTGTATTCTCAGTTAAAAATCCCAGAATTAGGAGCACCTGGGTGGCTCAGTGGTTGAGCGTCTGCCTTTGGCTCACATGATCATGGGATCCCAGGATCACTTCTCCCTCTGCCTATGTCTCTGCCTCTCTCCATGTCTGTCATGAATAAAAAAGTAAATCTTTAAAAAAAGTCACAGAATTATTTCTTTTATGTCCTTCCTCTGAAGTACTTTCTTATTAGTAATATATATGTATACTTTTCTGTTCCAGGGAAATTTTATGCAAGAGCATCTAGTACTTTTAAATTATATAATTTCATGTTACAACTAGTGACTTAAAAAATCGCATTGAACCATTAAAAAAATAAAATCTAAGTATTCTAAAGATTCTGGGAGCCTCTGGTTGAGTAGTGTCAAAGTAACATATTCTGGGGGCTCTTGGTATTGTTGTGTGGATGAGTACCAGCTAGGGAGTTCAAGAGACCAGAAGCCAAATCCTGGCTATTGCCCTTCACCTTACAGACAGTGACTGCTGACTACTTACTTATTATCTCTGGCACTTAATTTTTTTCAGGTATAAAGTTCTGTGAAAAATAACTGTGTAAAATTAGATGGTGTATCTACATTTTATTAATATGGTCTGGCACATAAAATTACTAATGATTATTACTTCTCAAAATTTTGGGCTAATTGTGAATATTTCATAGATTTATAAGACAGAATTCATTTTAGATAATGTAAAGTGATTTGATAATTTTATTTATCTTTTTTTTTGTAATTTTATTTATCTTAATTATGAAACAAACATATACATTTTTATGAGATCAAGGAGAAAAAAGCAACTTCATAGCAGACAGTTTCCATATAGGTATTACCCTGATTTGGGTTCACTGAAATGTTAACTTTGCAATTGATTGTCATGCTAGGATGTTAGGCTGAGGAGATAATGTCTATCTTGACAGTAGTTTAAAACCCAAAGGCTACAAACATCATACATTTTGGTCAAAGTGTTTCCTGTTTATATTGAACATAGAGTTTACTTGGAATGACCAGAGTAGAAGCCCTATTATCTGATGTGATTGGCATTGACCAATAAATTGAAAAGAGGTTCATTATTAGTGATTAGTCAACATCACAAATTATCAAGGAAATGCAAATAAAAACCACAGTGAGGTATCACCTTACATCTGGAAAAACAACTAGAATCACAAAGACCTAAGTGTTCTCGAGGATGTGGAGAAAAAGGACCCCTCAGGCATTGTTGGTGGGAGTGTAAATTGGTGTAGCCACTGTGGAAAACAGTATGGAGCTTCCTACCAAAAATTAAAAATAGAAACACCATATGATCTAGTAATTCCACTACTGGGTATTTACCCAAAGAAACAAAAACACAAATGCAAAATGATATACGCCCCCCTATGTTTATTTCAGCATTATTTACAAAAGCCAAGATCTAGAAGCTACTTCAGTGTCCACAGATAGATGAATGGATAAGGAGGATACAGTATGCTTGCTCACAAGCATGTGCATGCACACACACACTAGAATATTACACAACCTTAAAAAGGATGAGATCAGGCCATTTGAGACAACACGGTTGGATATAAAGTGTGTAATGCTAAGTGAAATAAGTCAGACTGAGAAAGACAGAAACTGTATGATTTCAGTCATATGTGGAATCTAAAAATGCAAATGAATGAACAACAAAACACAAAGCAGAATCAGACCCGTGAACACAGAGAACAAACTGATGGTGGCTGGGGAGGATGGGCAAAATGAGTGAAGGGGAGTGGGAGACACAGGCTTCAGTTATGGAGTAAGTCATGGGAATAACAGAGACAGCAAAGGGGTGAAGGGAATGTAGCCAATGGTATTATAACCTTGTGTGGTGACAGATGGTAGCTACACGTGTGGGGAACATAGCACAATGTACAGAATTGTTGAATCACTGTGTTGTACACCTGAAACTAATGTAACATTGTGTGTCAACTATACTCAAATAGATAAAGCAAAAAAGAAAAAGGACTCATGAAAATAATATGTATGTGTTTTAAATACATTCATGTTGTTCACTAATATTTTGATGAGTCAAGGCCTCTCGTTTGAGTGTAAGTGAGCAGAAGGGAGCTCAGTCAGCTCCCTTGCATCCAGCCTGTCCACAATACTTGTCTACTATGTTCAGTTTACTAAAAGCAGAGAACTAGGAGCTAGAGTTGTGAGGCAGTCGGAAAGCAGAATCTGTCTGGATTTTTACGAATATTTCACACTCTTTCACAAATATCTTAACCACAATAATTTTCTTGCCTTTGTCAACTCTTTGTAAAGTATTCAACTAGGTTTTTGTAGAAACTCCAAACTCTCCCCACTCTTATTTCATCAGTTTGTGTGACATTTAATTAAATTATGTAATTGTAAGAGTAGGAAAACTGGTGTACGCTGACTTGAGAAAAATGTAACAGACCTCAAAGTGTACATAAAACGAGTGTGTGGGCATTCTAGAAAATAACCTACTAGTCGTAATTGTCCAATGTAAAATCAGTCAGACGTTTTACAGAGGAAAGGAGCCCATGGCTCAGTTAGGAGGACTGGTTAAGTGGAAGTGGTCAGAAGCATCAGCTGGATTTAATCTTGAGAGCTTCTCCTCCTTTTATTAGCTGAACTTTGCTAATTAGAAATGCTGTAGGATTCTGAGCTTTTGACCCTTAAAATGTTTTAGACTTTCATAACCTTGTTGTTAGATTATTTCAAACAATTCAATTTAAGATGTTACTTGGTATTTGAATTTTATCTCTTGCCAACCCATTTCTTTTCTTCATGGATCTCCTCTAACCCATGTGCCCCAATAAAAACACTAGTTTAATTTTTGAATTTGAGATAAATGAAGGAGAGACTGGACAATCCTATCCTGTGGAAACAGTCTGCCAAACACTGACTGAGGACAAATGCCAGTAACGTCCTGATACTCAGCTGCACACTCATATCCCTAAATCCTTCCTGAGCAGTCAGACTTTTAAGAATATCTTCTGACACTTTTACCTAATTTGCTGTCAAAAGTTTTAATGCCAGACACAGAAAACTGATCTTTTGTCAATTTACCTAAAAGCCTCTTTTGGCCTCTTATTAGTACAAATATTTTCTTAAATAGAAAAATTCAGGATTCTTTGTTTAGGCTGGCACCCATATTTTCCCAAGGATTATGAAATAAATATTTGATCCATGAGAGATAAAAAGAAGGCCTTCATTTGAAAATCTTGATATAATTGATCTGATAAATTCTTAACCCCTGCTGACGTTGACGAGAGTGAAGCGCATGACAGAGGTCACGTTTGAGGTATTTGAAATTTGGAGCTGTCTCCCGGAGGGCTATGTAAACCTTCCCAATACTGCCCTCTTCTTGGCAGGCAAAGATAAAAATTTGCATGACTCCCTAAAATGTGATAGATTTGGTAGTTTAAGTTTACAGATTTTTCTTTTTCCTTTCTAGTGTTTGAAAGACATTTTACTGTTCAAGAACGAAACATAGGGTGGCAATAGTCACATGGTGTTGCATGATAGTAGTTGGTTGAAGCAAAGTAGGTGCTGCCCCTCAGATGGGACCTCCTTGCTCCAATTGTTTGCTATAGTTGCCCTCTCTCCTGTGCCTGCCTTGATGGTAGTCATTGATGGTACCTTCTGACTCCTCCAGTCAGGTGAATTTGCAATCCTTGGTGTGGAACTTTAACTGTTTCTTCATGTAAGCTTTGTTTACAGAGATATATGGATCTAGAAGAATTAGGTGTTTCCAGTGTAACAAATTGTACCCTCTGCTATCTGCATGAACGCTTTCTGGCTATTGAGCTGTGTCTTAATCTGCAAACTGTAAAAACTGTAAAAACTCAGGGTAGAATGTGCCTCCCCAAACATTTAGAATCCCAGTTCAGCCCGATTTAAAAACACATAGCTTTAGGGGCACCTGGGTCTGCCTTCAGCTCAGGTCATGATCTCAGGCTTTTGGGATAGAGCCCTAAGTCTCTCCCTGCTCGGGGTGGAGGTCTGCTTCTCCCTCTCCCTTTGCCCCTCCTCCATTCATGTTCTCTCTCTCTTTCTCTCAGATAAATACATAAATCATATATATATATATATACAGTCTTAATGTGAATGCAACCTCTTGCAAACTTTTACATGAATATTTCCAAGGCCAAGTCACATGTGGTCATTCATTTACCTCTTGACTGCTCTCTACTCCTGGGTTATCTGATCCCTCAGATCTTATGTGATGTTATGGAGATGATTCTGAATAAAGTCAGAGGGGAAGCTCAGAATTGACTCTCAGCTTTTGTCCTGATTTCCTGAAACAGCTGAGCAGGTTTCAGCAGGTTTCAATGTGTTTCCTTGGCCATCATCCTTGCCCCAAGACGTCTTGATGATGCTTCCCTGGTGGTTTAGCTTAAGGGATGGTGTGGGGGTGTAAATCATCCTGGAAGGAGAAGATATCTGAGGACAGAGGCCCACCAAAGATGATAGGGAGGTTGGAGAAAGTGTGGCAGGTAGAATCAAGTGAGAGGGGCCATGGGAAGATATAGTCAAGGATAATGGCTAGAGGGGCAGTGAAACTAGAAACCAGGAAAAAAAATGAAAATTTCTTGGTCTCTTGTTTTTCTATTCATCCTGTAGGTTGGAAATTCACTTCTACTGAACAAGCATGATCCCTAGGATTGTATGTATGGAGGCCAAAGAGAAAAAGAAAGATTTCATAGGAAATACTCATTCATTCTTAGGTATATAGAACACTACACATATATATAAGGTTTTATTTTTGGTCATTAGCAACTGCAAAGATAAGTTGGCTAATGTGAGTGCTATGCTTAAGTGGCTTTTTAATCTTCAAATTCTCTTAGTTTGCAGACCAGTGGCCTGTCTGTGAAAGGTGCCAATATTTGCAAGGTATTTCTTGTCCCCTGTTCCCAGCTCCTTCTCTGGGAGCCGTGGTTAGGAGCCCGGGCCTGAAAGAGAGTGGAGAGGTGGATTGTGGTTTGACTGGAGGAAGCACGGCTTATTTGGCTAAATTGCCAACTTTTAAAATCCTGATATAAATAAATGTTTTTCTAAATATTATTGTTTGGCTCATTTCCCAGGTAAGTGCGTGAACCATACATCATTGACCTTGGCTCTAAAATATAGATTTTCATCTTAAAAGAATTTGGGTCATAGGTTAGAGATCATAGGTTGTTTGAGTTGGAAAGGATTTAGAGATCTGCTAGTCTGCTCCATTATTTTATGGATGAAAATATTACTCCCAAACTGTCATATCCAGATCTCTTTTTTCTTGACTTTGAAAAACTTAAAAAAAAACTGTTCAGAATTTTATTGAACATATATAATTGACATACCATTATATAATTTTAAAGTATATAATGTATTGTTTTAATACACTTATAAATTACAAAATGATTATATCATAGCATCAGCTAACACCTTCATCATATCACATAATCACCATTTCTTTTGATGCAGTAAGAACATTTAAGATTTACTCTCTTAACAACTTCCTTTTTCTTTAAAAGATTTATTTATTTGAGGAAGAGGGAGAGAGTGCACACATGCATGCATGTGCATGTGGCAGGGGGAGGGGCCGAGGGAGAGAGAATCTCAAGCAGGCTCCCTGTTGAGTGTGGATCCCAGGATCCTGAGATCATGACCTGAGCCAAAATCTAGATTTGCACGCTTAACTGCCACCCAGGCACCCCCTTAGCAATTTTCAAGTACATAATCCAGTATTATTATCTATCCTATCCAAACTCTTAATACATTGAAACATATTAAGTAATATGTCAGTTCTAATTATTTTTTTTGTTTTGGAGAGGGAAATTCTGGGGAATCTTCTTTGCTTCTGCTCCAGTTTGGATTAGACACAAACTGGGCCTGGACACAACAGTCACTCTGGACTTCACTCTTTTATTATGCTAAGACACATTCTGTCTTGCTTTTTTAATGGGATCTGAGTTTCCTTATTTCCATGTCTTTCCTGGTTTATACCTTCATTCTGGTGGATAACCTATTTTATCCTGTACTTTCTAGAGTAGGGGGCCACAGCAGGTAAATTTCTTGAGGACTTGTGTATTTAAAAAGTCTTTATGATCACATTTAATTGATAATTTGTTTAGGTATAGAATTTTTGAAATCATTCCTCCCCCTGAGTCTTTTTTTTTTTTTTAAGATTTTATTTATTTATTCATGAGAGTCACAGAGGGAAAGGCACAGACACAGGCAGAGTGAGAGGGAGAAGCAGGCTCCATGCAGGGAGCCCAATGTGGGACTCAATCCTGGGACTCCAGGATCGTGCTCTGAGCCGAAGGCAGACACTCAACTGCTGAGCCACCCAGGCATCCCTCTCTAAATATTTCTTCTTTTCATGGCACCCTGTACTTTGATGGATGCCATCTTCAGTCTTATCGCTGATGCTATCATAATAGTTTTGTAAGTTACCTTCTCATAATATTTTTGTCACTTTTCATCTTTGTCATTTTTAATGTGTTTTTCTACTTTCTTTGACATTAGAAAATTTCTTTATGATTCTGGTTACCTTGGTTTTTCTCTTCCTAGCAAGGATGGAGGAACAAGAACTGGTTTTAAAGCTTGTATGAGTGAAACTCGTGAACTGCTGGGCTTGCATGTTTATGATTTATTAGTGCATAAGTAGATTTTGAGAAGGAATGAATGTAAGTGAGTAGGTTCGGTGCACAATATCTAACTGGCTATTCTGGTTGCTAACACTGTTCTACTAGGTGCAACATTGCTAGGACGCGATAAAGCCTTGCTGCTTATCTCAACTTTCTTCCCCCTTAGCCTGTCTCTTTCTATTTCCTTGTGCATCCCTTCTGCCATACATACCATGTCTGGGGGACACGTGTTAGGTAGATCTGTTTTCTTTTATCATCCTGAGCAATTTGGAAAAAGCCATTATGGAATACACTCCAAAACATAGTAAGATCCATAACTGTCTGATTTTGTCTAAGGCCAGGAGGGCTTTAAGTTAAGATGGTATCAACAAATAACCAGGTATCTTCTATTTAATTCAAGACATATTGATTGAGCTCAAGTTATGTGCATGGTGTATAATTGCCACTGAAAGAGAAATCAACGAACAAAAAGCAAAATAGTACATTCTATTCCAAAAGGCTTATATGCTAATACTTTCTGCCCGAGCCATGATGTTAGACCTGCCATCGCTCATTACATGATTTTAATAGGACCTCTGAATTGGTTCATATAAATGTCAAATTAATTAAGGTCCTCAAAAGCTTGAAATTGGAATCTTAAGCTTTTTTTTCTTTGATCATTAGAAGATTTTTGAAGGTGCCAACCTTACCTTGAACTTTTTTGTATTTTCTTAAACTGTCCTGTATCATGCTTTACCTGGCACATACGCCATATGTTTGTGGCTGATAATGCTGACCTTAGAACTCTGGTCACTGTGAGTACAACCTGTTAGATTTTAATAGAAAAATCAATGGCTTGCTTAAACTTGGGAGCTAGGGAGCAGACACAAAGATTGCCACCATAATTGCTACCTGTGGTGAGCAGATTCTAAGGTTATATCCAGGTTCAGGGAGAGGGAGCATGGTAGTAGTTAGTACTTGTATCTTGTTTTATTGTTTCTCAGGTAAGCAGTTTCCATGGTTCCTCCATGAATATCATTACCGGGACTCATCAGGGAAACAGCAATGAAGTGATGAAAGTCAGCTCTTTCATCTCCTGTGTCCACAGCCAGATTGTCCTGCACTAGGTATTTATCACCTCCCTATCTGCTGGAACTGGATGGAAAAGGCCCTGAATGTTCTCACCACAGCTCTGTCTCTGGACCAGCAATTTGAATACAGAAAGGGTAATATAGCCCTTTCCCTAAAAAATGGCTATATGAATGAGGGTCTCTCTGTATACAATGTCAATTAAAAGTATTTGGGCATATGCAGTATATATATATATATATATATATATATATATACACACACACACACACACACACACACATATACATACTGTATATATATCTATATGTATATATACATATTGTATCGTTTGTACAGTCAAGTCTCATTATTTGTATTAGTTATGTTTTGTGAAGTCACCAAAAATTCTGGGAGAAATACAGGGTTAGATTCCTATGAGGCTCTGGTCACACAACATTATCATTAACCGATCAATACATAATCTTGCTTTATGTGACAATTTAATGTATATCCTTGATTCATTAACAGTGAATTCACAGCCAACCACACTACAACTCATATTTAACAAAGCTCACAACACACATTTCTCCATAAGGTACATGTCAGCCTTTTGTATTTGGGAACACTGGAGGACACTTCAGCATTATCTTTGGGGGCCATTTTAAACAGTGAAATCATCAAACAATAATGTGAAAAAGGTGGCATTACATAGACCATGAAAAGGATTTGTTTATAGTATGACAGCTGCAATAAGAGGGCAGGGTGTCGCCTTGTTCATCTCTGTTGGGGCCATGTGTGGCTAACATTTTTTTGTCTACTCTGTGCATATCTGCACATGTTCACCAAGTACCACTGATATTGACTTTGGGGCAACAAATGAATTTTTACAAGTAGACGAATTTGCAAATACGAAGTCTGCAAATAATGAAGATTGACTCTGTGTGTGTTTGTATTATGGACAAATGGAAAACAAAACAAAATGAATCCTGAAGCTCGGTGACCTTTTTAACTTCACATGTGTATTGAGTGGCTTGACCTTGATTTTTTACCCAGTAGAAGGACAGATCCTATTCCCGTCAGCTACAGCAGCTACTACCCAACACTTCACATGAGCCCTCCAGGTTTATTTTCCTCTCTTCTCATTTTGTTAAGTTCTGTTTTAAGTTCAGTTTTATAGAAGAAGCCAGGTGAGCACACAGTGACCAATATTCTGGGCTGATAATAGGTAGGCATTACTGAGACAGCTGAAGCGAACATCCGCCTGCCTAGGGCTGAGATCTTTAACTACTGAGAGCTGCCTGAATTTCTAGAACCATATGCTGTTGAATTATTTAGTCAGGCCACATAGACAGATTTTGATCTGTTTTATGTCTTTGTCCTAGTTCATGACATTTAACAAATGTATTCTGCTTGAGTAGTTTCTATTCTTGTCACATGACATCGTGACTCAACCTGAATCTGAAAGGGAAGACCAAACCAATTTGTTACCATGAGGGGAAGAAAACAGTATGGGGAACAATGGGTGATTATACTCACCCATACTGTGGATAAGTAAAATTGTGAAAGCTGTCAATATTTGGTAAATTTATTTCAACTGTGTAAAATAAATTTGTAGCAACAATATACTTAAAAAAACCCATCATTGACTAACTTGTTTTGAAAGTTGTTTTCTGACTTTCCCCAAGTGTTACTGTAGGAAGGTTGGTGTTTTATGATACTGCGTTGAGGAGGAATAATGTTACAGGGAGCATGGCATTAGAGGGAGAGCTAGTGTGGTCCCCAGAACCTTCCCTAGCTTAACTTCCATGAGAGAAAGATGGGTCATATAAAACCTTAACCCTCAGTGATATTAATTTTTGGGTAAGCAGAACCTTTCCTTTTTGAAATGGCAAAAAATCTCCTCAAATAGCTTTTTTTTTTCACCTCTAGCTTTATTGAACTATTATTGACAAATAAAAATTTTATGTATTTGTACGATGTGCAAACTTTATGTATTTTACGATGTCGTTTTAAGAGGTACAATGTGATGATTTAAGATACATATGCATTGTGAAGTGCTTACAGTAGTCATGTTAATTAACACATCAATCACCTCACATAGGCATCATTTGTTTCTGCATGTATGATAAGAACGCTTGAGATCTACTTAGCAAATTTGAAGTATGGTATTATTAACTGTCATCACCATGTGTACATTAGATTTCCCAGAACTGACTTCTACCTGAAAGTTTGTATCCTTTGACCAACATTCCCCTTTCCCCCACCCCCTGGTTCCTGTCAACCACCATTCTGCTATGAGTTCTACTTTTTTAGATTTTGCATGTAAGTGAGATTACATAGTATTTGTCTTTCTGTGTCTGGTGTATTTCACTTAGCATAATGCATTCCAGATTCATCCATGTTGTCATAAATGGCAGGTCTCCTTTTCTTATGGCTGAATAATATTCGTGTGCGTGTGTGTGTGTGTTTATCTTCTTTATTCATTCATTCATAGATGGACACTTTGCTTGTTTCCATTTCTTAGCTATTGTTAATAATGATGTGATGAACATGAGAGTGCAGATATCTCTTTGATATCCTGTTTTTGTTTCCTTTGGGTATATACTCAGAGTGGGATTGTTGGATCATTTTTTAACTTTTGGAGGAGTCTCCATATTGTTTTTCATAACGATTGTACCAATTTACATCCCCACCAATAGTGTACAAGGATTTCTTTTTCTCCACACTCTTGCCAACACTTGTTATCTTTTGTCTTTTTGATAATAGCCATTTTAACAGGTATGAGGTGGTATCTCTTTGTGATTTTGATTTGCATTTCCATGTCGATTGTTGATGTTGAACATATTTTCATGTACCTGTCAGCCATTTGTATGTCTTCATTAGAAAAATGTCTATTCAGGTCCTTTGCCCATTTTTTAATTGAGTTATTTTAATTATTGATTGATTGCTGTTGAGTTATAGTTCTTAGAACATTTTGAGTATCAATCCTTTATCTTATATTACATATAGTTTGCAAATAATTTTTTCCAATCTGTGATTACCTTTTGTTGATTGTTTTGCTGTACAAAAGGCTTTTTTATTGGTTCACTTACCAAAAATATTCTATGTAGGCTTTAGGTATGACTAGATCCAGAAGTTCAAATGATGTCATTAAGTGCCATTTTTCTCCCTTTTTCTTACAGTTCTGGTGTCCTCCCTGTTGGTTCTTCCCTTGTAATGCTAAGTTAATTTACATCTTAATGTCATAACAGCTTCATTAAAAATGAATTATTCAATACAGGAAACAACAAATGTTGTTGTGGATGTGGAGAAAGGGGAACACTCTTACACTGTTGGTGGGAGTGCAAGCTGGTGCAGCCACTCTGGAAAACTGTATGGAGGTTCCTCAAGAACTTATAAATAGAGCTATCCTCTGACCCAGTAATTGCACTACTGGGTATTTACCCCAAAGATACAGATGTAGTGAAATGAGGGGACACTTGTGGCCCGAAGTTCATAGCAGCAATGTCCATAAAAGCCAAACTGTGGAAGGAGCCATGATGTCCTTTGACAAATGAATGGATAAAGAAGATGTGGTCTATATATGCAATGGAATATTACTCAGCCATCAGAAAGGATGAACACCTACCATTTACATCAATGTGGATGGAACTAGAGAGTATTATGCTGAGTGAAATAAGTCAATCAGAGAAGGACAATCATCATATTGTTTCATTTTTATGTGCAATATAAGAAATAGTGAAAGGGGCCATAAAGGAAGTGGGAGAAATGAAATGAGGAAAAATTAGAGAGGGAGTAATTATTAGAGAGACTCCTAACTCTGGGAAACAAACAAAGTGTTGCAGAAGGGGAGGTGGGTGGAGAGATGGGGTAACTGAGTGATGGGCATTAAGGAGAACACAGGATGTAATTAGCACTGGGTGTTGTACTATATGTTGGCAAATTGAATTTAAATAAAACAAAATAAAGGAGTTATTTTGTTTTCCTAACAGTTTCATAGAAGTCCCAGAATTCAGTTCCTTCCTTCCTTCCTTCCTTCCTTCCTTCCTTCCTTCCTTCCTTCCTTCCTTCCTTCCTTCCTTCCTTCCTCCCTTCCTTCTTTTTGCCACATTCTCATTCTTGAATCAATCACCAGAGTCTGGGGAGTATTGTGCCCTGTTAGGCCACACATCTATCACATGACCATCTGTGGAGTCAGGGCTGGAGGTAGTACCACCTGTACCACTTGGAATAAAAGAAGTGTAGGAATCCTTCCCCAGGAAAAATCAGAGTGCTGGTATCAGAATAAAAGTAAATGAATGCCAGGTAGTTTAAATAATAAATGACCATTTTGGACTCATTTAAACCATTGGCTTGTTTAAATTAAGAACATGGATATAGAAGTGCTTTGGAAAACAACACATATAAATATAGTATATTCTCCTTCCTTGTGTACAAATAACACCAATTTAATTAAATATATATTATATGTATATGTATATAGAGTTCACTAGGCATTATGAAGATATCAGGGGGAATAGGAAATAATCTTTGTCCTCAGTCAATTTAGAATTTGTGGGATTATGGGCAAGTAAAAAATAATTAACTATACCATGAAGCAGGAGGAAATAAATGAAGAGCAATATGAGTGGGAAAGCATAGAAGTTGGGAGATATTATTTTTTAAGATTTATTTATTTGAGAGAGAGATTGTGCTAGTGCACAAGTAGGGGGAGGCACAGGGGCAAGAGAGTCAGAGAGAGAGAGAGAGCGAGTGAGCAGACTCCCTGTTGAGCATTGAGCTTGGCCATGGGCTTGATCCCATGGCCCTAAGGTTGTGACCTGAGCTGAAACCAAGAGTTGAACACTCAACCTACTGAGCCACCCAGGTGTCCTGGGAGATATTACTTGTGAGCAAAGTAAGTCTGGAAGTTATATTAGTGCCTTAGAAAAACCAGAAGACTTCACAGTAGTTTAAGAGAGCACTGCCCCTCTGCTAAGCCCAAGGAGAGAGAAGAGAAATAGAGGAAGAAGAGGACAAGAGCTGGGAGTGAAGAGGAGAGAAGGAGGAGGAGTAATAATATAAAAGGGAGAGGATTCCTGCAGTGGGTAATAACCTGGAGGGGCTAGTCCTTGTGGTTTTCAACACTTGTTCACCATTAACTAAGGGAGTTTAAAAACATTAGTGAGGTATTGCTCCTTCCTTGACTTTAGAAGCAGAATCCTTAGCTGGGGCCCCAGGCGTGCTTGAACAAGCCAGCAAGGTAAACGTGAGATTTTGAAGTGTGTGACTAGTATAATTCTTTCAAGATTCATTAGAAGAGTGTTCGTTAATATGCTGCCTTTTATTTCTCTCCCCAAACATTTGTGATCCCAAATTAATACTTTGCTCTTTAAGCGTTAAATTAAGCTTTATACTCAGTAATATTTTATTTACATTGCACATCAAGGTTGCATAATTTGAGGATGGAAATAAGACAGTCTTGAAACTTGAAATGTTTTCTTAATCTTCAATTGAAAAGAATTTATATAGTATCATGCTTCATTAATACCTTGTTTATCAGGATGTCACCTAACCAGCCACATCAACTCCTGGGAGCTTAGCTAAGAACCAGGGAAAGAGAATTCTGAGAAGTCAAAGATGTGGTTGTAGTTTTCCAGTAACTTAAAGTTCTGCACTGTGGTCTTGGAATAGTCTTTAAAGGCTGGTTTACAATCATAAAACACACACACACACACACACACACACACACACACACACTTACTCTTCTAAAAATCTAGTCTATTTGTTCACAGCAAATTAGAAATAAGGAATTAATATAAGAGGGATTTCGGGTAGCTGAGAAAGACTATTACCCTGAAATGATACCAAACAGCTGAAATTGAAAAGGAGACTGAAAAATTTCAAAAAGTCAAATCAAAATGCATGGCGATATTAGGATACTGTGATTACCATATACACACATGTTCCAGATTAGGGAACTGTGTTATCACATGTTCAATGCCTTATGTTTTAGAAGGCAAAAAGGCGACTCATATAATTAATTCATACAATATTATAATTTATATATCATACTGCACAATGATAATTTATACACATTTGTATTACATGTAATTTAATATTTACCTAGTAACCTTTTAAGGAATTGATGTTTCATGGGATAAATTTCAAGTTATTTGGAAAATTCATTCACCTGTAACTTAGTACTCTCTGACTGTATCTGTTAAATGAGACATTACAGCATTTTATGATTTCATTTCCTTCTGAGATCTGATATTTCATAAGGAGTACAGCTAGGGAGGAAACAGTGGTGCGTATATTTTTAAAAAATATCACTTTGTATTGTCGAGTAAGATTATTTTCTAGCAAACCAGCAAATCAGGAACTGGCTTAATCAGCTTCTCATCACCAGAGTCATTACTGTTAATAAAGTATACCTAACATTTTATCACAAATGCTGCCTCCTGAGGATAGAAATGTGTCTTTGTGAGGTGAGGTTGGAGTGGTGGTGTTTGGACCTCAGTGGAGACCTGAACTGAGGCCCACAGGTTTCTTGGATATCTAAAGTCAGAACCTGGCAGAGATCGCAGGGTCATATCCCAGGTAGCTCCTGATTATTTTCTGTCTGCTGGAGTCCCTTATTTCTCAATTTACTAAAAATGAAACAAACACTTAGCAACAAGCCTGTGGTTACTCAAACGGGTTTATAATTTAAAGCTCTTTGTGAATCTCTGTAGTGATGAATACAAGCAGACATTTCATATTCAATGTACAATGTTAAGGGGGCTGTAGAATGACATTACCGTGGAATGAAAGGGTCGAATTCCCTCCAGATCTCGTGCAGCACTTTTTACATGTACCTTTAATCTTAGTCCCCAATCAGGTATGTTAACATTCAGTATTCTTGTTGGAGAATGACAGTTCATCGCTGAATTAGCTCACCAGTGTTTCCTTGTGTCCAGCTGAGACTTGTAGAATGGCGAATTGGGTAAATGTATCTATTCTATGTTATTATTATGTATTCAGTTCTATTCATTATCATTCTACTTATTATTATTATTATTATTATTATTATTAAGGATTAAAATAACTTGGTTAAAGTTTGGGTAATATTGACTGCAGTTAAAGCTTGGCTGGACTTCTAATTTGAGACAGTGTTTGAAATTCACGATTTGGAATATTTCTGCTGAGAAATATGTTATCTTGATAAACAAGAGGCAGTGGCATAGTTGATAACTTTTCCTCCTGCCTCATACCAGCCTGATCCTGTAGAGAAAAGGTGGGACATTCTTCATTAGCTCAGAATTTTTGTTCAGTTTCAGGTTTAATCTCCTGCCCTCAAGTGGTAAATTGGAAAAGCTCATTTAGGTCTCACGAGAAAAGACTTTATTCTGTCAAATATATCAGCTTGCCAGGGATTAGGCTCAAAGATACTAATGGTTCAAGTCAAAAGCTTTCAAAAAGTTAAGGGTAAAAGAAAACCTTCTGCTTCTTAACAAATAGTCTTCCAGAAGCATACACTTTTATCAAAAACATTTCCCCTGGGGTTTAGCAAATGCCAAGGACCTCAGATTTTCAAGACTCTGGAGATGACGATCTTTTTTTGTGGCCTCACTTAGTCGTCCTTTCTCTCCCCGAGTTATTCCAAGGCACATGGAAGGGCAAAGAAAACTCAGGTGCCAGCAGGTGCTCAAAGCCGGTGAGCATTGCTTTCATCCAAAGTGCGAAATACCATGATGTCCTGTTTGCTTCTTCAAAAACAGTTTTTCAGGGCCCCCAAATGAACACTATCTAATAATCAATTCTGTAAGCCAGGCAATTTCATAATTGGAGATGAATAATTTTAATGTTCAGACCAGATCCTTCATCACATCCTTCAGCCTCATGGCTTGTGTTTGGGCTTGGGATAATGATGTGGTGTCAAAGAATGCAGAAAAATCCCCCCTCCCCCATGGATATTTCTAATTTAGAAAAAAAAAAAAAGGTTTTCTGGAGAAATGAGGAAGTTTTGATTTTTCTAGCTTTTATCCTTTGCCACAGACATACTGCCGAGGCAGATGAAATGTCTGTTCCTCAGGCACCAACTCACCCTTTAATGACAAGCCATTAACTTGAGTTAAAAGAGGACACTCTGGTGAGGATGCAGGAGGGTGCAGGAGATGCAGTGAGCGTTGCCTGTAATCTCTTATAAAGAACCCAGGAATCAGACCTTCAGAAGCAAGCACAAGAGAGGGAGAAATTCAGAGTAGATCTTTTAGAATAGGGAATCAGGAACTTTGACTCCTATGGGGATGCCTAAATGGTAGAGGAGAGGAATGTCGTTGGTCAGGAGAGGTGCCCTAGAAGGTCTGTGCTGGTGCACAATGGGAGCCGTGAGGGACACCTCATGTCTAACAGCATCAGCAGCTGCTCCACTCCAGCCAAGTCAGGCCTCACAGAAATGTGGGGGCAGTGATGCTTGAACTATGGAATATTTTCAAAGGAAGGTAGATTCAGATTTTGAGTAAAATCTGCTGTATAGAAGTGTTTGTCCTGCCTGAGGCTGGAAAGAGGCACCCGGGCTCCCCTTTTGCACTTTAGGTTTAGAATGTCAATGTTCTTACACCACACTTAATATGAAGTCATTGTCTTATGTTGCTCAACTAAGAAGGTTGTGGGCCCAAAGAACAAAAACTCATGTAGATATGTATTTTACTATATATATATGTATATATAATATATATACATATAATATACATCATATATAAATATAAATATTTATAATATACATTATATATAATACATTATATATTATATATTTATTTATATATATTATACATTATATATATTTATATTTATTTATATATATTTATTATATATATTTATTTTTTATTCTTATATTATTCTTTTTCCTTTTTTTCTTGGTAAAAATACAACTGGTTATCTCATAAATAGCATACATGATGGAAAAGAAATTGCCCCAGGATTCGTGGGGACAGGACCAAGATCCAAAAATGAGTGATTGTGTTACCTCTGTGTGTGTCTTTCTGAGAACATACAGTCTTATGTTTCTGCCTTTCCAGCAACAAACCTCCATTTCTTCCTGCAAATTGGCTTCCTGGGCCTATTTCTGGGTATTTGTGTCCCACATCTGAGGCCTGTACAAAGCTTTGGTCAGCTTGATGGAATATTACTCAGCCATTAGAAATGACAAATACACACTATTTGCTTCGACATGGAGGGACCTGGAGGGTATTATGCTGAGTGAAATAAGTCAATTGGAAAAGGACAAACATTATATGGTCTCATTCATTTGGGGAATATAAAAATTAGTGAAAGGGAATAAAGGGAAAGGAGAGAAAATGAGTGACAATATCAGTGAGGGTGACAAAACATGAGAGACACCTAACTCTGGGAAATGAACAAGGGGTAGTGGAAGGGGAGGTGTGCGGGGGGTTGGGGTGACTGGGTGATGGGCAATGAGAGGGGTACTTGGCGGGATGAGTACTGGGTGTTATGCTATATGTAGGCAAATTGAAATCCAATAAAAAAATTAAAAAAAAAAAAAAAGAACAGAGGGCAAGCTGAGGACAAAGCATAAGCTGATATCTCACAAATGATCCCCACCCAGAGTGGGATATGTGTGACATTCTTTAGGAAGTTTCCAGTTGTCTTAGTGTGAATGCCTTGCTAGAGGGAAAAGCAATCTTTAACTTGACAATGGCAAGGCCTCTAGTATCTTCTAGGTCCTCCTTAGCATCCGAAAATCCTTTTGAAATCTCCCTTTTGCTTACTTTCCCCAGCTCCTGGGTATATAATCAGACACCCCTTCACAGGCCCGGGGCAGCAGCTCTCCATGCCCATGGGTCCTGTACCGTGATTTAATAAAACCACCATTTTGCACCAAAGATGTCTCAAGAATTCTTTCTTGGTCATCGGCTATGGACCTCACCTGTATTCCAAAACTTCATCGAGCTGAGGAGTTACTCTGGCTCTTATGCTATAGGACCTGTGCTATATGATTTTTTTAAAAATTGAGATATAACTGACATATATTAGTTTCAGGTGTACAGCATAATGATTCAATATTTGTAGATATTATGAAATGTTACCACACTAAGTCCAACTAGCATCTGTCACTGTACCTAGTTACAGATTTTTTTTCCTGTGATGACAACTTTTAAGATTTACTCCCTTAGCAACTTTCAAATATATGCAATACAGTGTTAGTCACTATGGTGTACACTATGTCCCCATGATTTATTTATTTTTTAGCTGGAAGCTTATGCTTTTTGGCTCTTTCACACATTTTGTCCCTATTCCCCTTCTGGCAACCACCAATCTGTTCTTGAAGTATTAGGTTTTTAAAAATATATATATTTTATATACAAGTTACATCATATAATATTTGTCTTTCCCTGTGTGACTTATTTCACTTGACATTATGCCTTTTCTATAGGACTTTTCAGCTCTAGAACCTACCAATTACTAATGGCAGTCTCTATATCTCAGTTAGAAAATCTGACTGACAGAGCCAGTTCTATGGATTTGGCTCCATTGGATGAGGAGCCTTCCATTTCTTCAACTGAGAATTGAAATTCTCAATTTCAGAGAACTGAATGTAATTCTCTCAAAGGTCCATGAGCAGTTTAGATTAAGACAAAAGGACAAGTTGGATATGGAAACAGGTTGACACTGTATAAACTGTACACATGAATGCTGACGTTTTAGATTTTAAATGTTGACAAATTTATTATTTTTTTAGATTTAAATTCAACTAATTAATATATACTATATTATAAGTTTCAGAGGTAGAGGTCAGTGATTCATCAGTCTTAAATAATACCCAGTGCTCATTCCATCACCCAGTTACCTCATCCCATCCCCCCTCCCCTCCAGCAACCCTCAGCTTGTTTCCTATGATTAAGAGTCTCTTACGGTTTGTCACCCTCTCTCATTTCATCTTGTTTTATTTTCCCCTCCTTTCTCTTATTTCATCTGTTTTGTTTCTTAAATTCCACATATGAGTGAGATCATACGATAATTGTCTTTCTCTGATTGACTTATTTTGTTTAGCATAATACCCTTTAGTTCCATCCACATTCTTGCAAATGGTAAGATTACATTTTTTTTTTTTTTGGATGGGTGAGTAGTATTCCATTGTATATATGTACCACATCTTCTTTATCCATTCATCTGTTGATGGACATCTGGGCTCTTTCCATAGTTTGGCTATTGCAGACATTGCTGCTATAAACATTGGGGTGCAGGTGCCCCTTTGGATTACAATGTTTGTATCTTTGGGGTAGATACCCAGTAGTGCCATTGCTGGGTGATAGGTTAGCTCTATTTTCAACTTTTTGAGGAATCTCCGTATTATTTTCCATAGTAGCAACACCACTTTGTATTCCCATCAACAGTGGAAGAGGATTCCCCTTTCTCCACAACCTGACCAATAAATGTTGGCAAATTTAAATTAAAGAAGTAATATGTGATCATAGAGAAAGTTTGAGAAATTCTGTAAAGGGTAAAAAGCAAAATCATCCATAATCTCATTACTCAGAGTCAAATAAAGACATTTTGGTATATTTACTTCCAGTATATTTGATGAATTACTTCTGGTCTTTTTTTCTACATATCAATCTCAAAATGATGTATTGAAAAGGGCATATCCTGAAAGAATGAGATGATGTGGATTAAAAGAAAGATGTGGATTAAAATGTATTTAATGAATTAAAAGATTTTAAGTAATAGATTTTATGGAAGACTTTAAAATATGGTCTTTCAAATTGTTTAACCTCTAAAAAATTTGTTTTCTTCTTTTGCAATAGCCCCTGCCTCCAGTGGTTCTTGTAAGGATTAGATTATATAATTCATGTAATATATTAAGCATAGTTCCTGGCACATGTTCAGTTCTTGATAAGTAACAGCATTTTCTGTTGCTGACATGTGATCCTGGAGAATCATTCTTGGTCTGAAATTCCCTTCATATAGGTTGATTTATAAATCCTAGTAGTAGCTACAATAAGATAAAACTTTGGAGATTTTTTGAGTTTGTGCAAAGCAGAATGTGTTGCCAAGAATAGTTCTCAAATCACCCTTAACATACCCTAAATTGTTTCCAATGAACTGGACTAGATGTATACTATAAAAAATAATAATGAGAATGCTTATAAAATGAAAAAAGTATGGCCTTTGATCTAGTAATTTCATATTATCTGAAGTAAGTCTCAGAGATGTGTGCAAAAATGTATGTATAAAGATATTCACCAATGCATTATTGAGCATAGTCAGAAACTGGAAACACTTGAAATATCCAACAATAAAAGATTAAAACAAGTATAAGGCAGGCATCAGATGGGATATTTTGTGACAAGTAAACAATTTGGGGAGAAATATATTTACCCAAGTAAGAATGTTCACAGTAAGTTGCCAAGCAGATTGCAAAATTAAATGTGCTTTTCAGTATTTTCTAATATTTCTGTATGGAGCATGGATTACCTTTATAATGTGTAAACAAATAAACCCAATACACACAATGAATTTAAAAGATGAATTTAGTGACATAGAACAGCATGAAAATGAGAAGGAAAATTATGGTAAGAGAGATTTTAGCAGTTTACAAGCTCAGTGAAGGGGAAGGTTGACACAGGGCTCGACCAGAACTTCTTTTAGGAAGCTGTACCACCATGTAAGTAAAAATCGAAACCCTCCACCCCCTTCCTTGCTCATTAGTGCATCATTTGGAATTGAAATGTATTGAAATGTATTTCTCTTTATTTGATAATTGAGGTCTCTCAAGCTTTCATTCCTAGCTCTCCACCAACTCCCTGAGAGCTTTTGTTTTCTTTTTATCTACTGAAAGTAATATATCTGCATTTTGCAAAAACGGGAAATATTAAAAGGTACAAAGAAGAAGGAAAAAAAAGCCTCTTAGTTCTACACATTACCTTTCTGAACCTCGGTGAGTCCAGGGAAATTGATATGAATCTATACTGGGCATGCTTGGGAACTTAGTTTTTCCACTAGATCAGGGCTGGAGTGAGATGTGAACACACGTGTGTTTCCTTTCTCCTCTTGGGTAAAATGCAGCAAAGTAGCGATTCTGGTTAAGAATTCTAAATAATCAAGGGTTTACTTCATTTGTAATGAACTCAGCATATTTTTGAAGGCTAAATATCAACATCCTTTGTGAGCATATCTGACTCTACAGGTCAGATGAGATTATTGCTGCTCATTTCTGTCTACTACTAGTTTTTAGTTTGGAGATAGATCACACTATCACACAGGTAAATATAGTCTTATCATAACAAGCATGGCTGAAAAATGACCCCCATGATGCTGAAATGCTGGGAATGTTGAGCATCCACCAAAGGAATACAAAAGGTCAGAGGCAGCCTCTTAAATGTTTTGAGATTGAGGTAGATGGAAGATGTTTAGTTTTCTAACAGTGCATTAAAATTAATGTGTATATTGTATTTATTGCTAATGGTTTAAAATGTCAAGTAGGTATAGAAACACTTAGAATGAAAAGCAATAATTCTTGGCTTCTGGTAAGTTCCTTACTCCAGTCCCACTTGTCAGAGGCAACTACTTATCATTGTCTTTGCTTTGGTCTATTCATGTATTTTTCTCCATTTCTTCATATAAAATTGCTCATATGGCTGTTTCTTAATTTATTTTTCTTATTTATCAGTGTTCTAGTACAATATACAAAGAATTAGTTTAATAATACTGGCGTCTATATCTTTTTCCCTACTTCTATCCAAAATCACACTTGGTTTCTTGACAGGTCAGTTTTTCAACTCCTGACAGTAAACCACCATCTCTTGTTGCATCATCACGGACAGTGATGATGAGACACCAGTGTTCCCATACTTTCCTCCACTTTCCTTCATCCCATTCCATTTTTGGTCAGTTACCACTTTCCTTTTACACTGACAGGGTTGAGAATATACACATTCTGACTGATAGTGCAAGGTAGTTCACAGTTTGTCTGCAGTTGATTCTAAAAATTGGAGATAAATGAAAATGTTTGTTATTTAGTCAAGGTGTAATGATGTCTTCTATCTCATTCTCTGTGTCTTATGCTCTGAGAGATTTGCTTGATTTAATATTACAGTGTGTTGTTGATTTTTTAAAATGTGACAATTTTTGGATTTCTGAAGGTTTCGTTTTGGTCTTTCTCTGTTTTCATAGCATCTTCTTCTTGGTTTATGTTGCATTATCTTCTAGATCCTCTGCAGGAACACCAACTAGAAGTAGTTTTGCTCTCTCTTTCCCTTTCTCTCTCTTTTCCTCCATCCCTGAATTATCCTGGTTCATCTTCAGTCATTTTTGCCCATTGTCTTTATGTTGCATGTTTCAGCTATTCTTAAATGCCATCATTGATGAGATGGAAAAACGGACTGTGAGCTTAATGTATGTGGATGGAACTTGGTGAAGAGGAAAGAATCAATTATGGTGAGTGGGGGTAGAAAAGCAGAGATGATGCATGGGGACTCCTGAATGCCAGAATGAAGAGATCTTTGCTCAGGGGTGCTAGTTCCTGTACTGACTGCCTTCCTTCTTCCCAGATAATTTATTCAGCAGATCCAGAGGATGCCTTTTCTCCCCTGGGAGATAAATATCTCACTTTAGAGTGTTCTTCATGGGAGTAGGTAAGAGGAAGAATGTTGACTGTTCCATCTGTAGACTCACAGTTAATCCTCTCCTCAAGCCTATGCTTTAAATCTGTCCTCCACCATACCTGGTATTTTTTAGTATTCCAGGGCAAATCTATTTTCTCTCATTGATTGCAGTCTACTTCATTAGTATTCTGGTTGCAGTTTTCTCCATCTTTCTCCATTAGTCTTTAGACTCATCCATCTGTTTTTTGTCTTACAGAAATTTTGAGATCTCTTGCTCACTGGTGATCAGATTGTCATTCTCTTTATCGTTGTGGGTTTATCTGTTTTGTTTTCAGTATCAGTATGATGGTGTTTCAGAAGGGTAGGTAAATGCAGATGCCATATGGAAATGTAAGCCACCACTATACTTCTAAGATATTTTCTGGGCTCTAAGTTCAGAAGGACCACAAGCTATCAATATTCTAGCAAGATGAATACAAAACAAGATTTAATAGATACATAGATTTCATATGGCATTAAGCCTCCACGTATTGCCCTAGAAGAGGAGGATATAATTTTTGATTAAGTGAGACAAGAGATTTATTGAATGTGAAAGGTGAAGCATTGTAATTTAGAAATTTGCAGCCATGAATTCTATCTAGTTGATGCAGCCAGAAAAGCAATAGCTGACAATTGTGGTGTATGCTGTATAGCAAAAATAGAGTCATAGGTGAAACAGTGTGTTTTTTAAAAAAAAGATTTTATTTATTTATTCATGTCACACACACACACACACACACAGAGGCAGAGACACAGGCAGAGGGAGAAGCAGGCTTCATGCAGAAAGCCCTACATGGGACTCGATCCCGGGTCTCCAGGATCACAACCTGGACTGAAGGCAGCGCTAAACCGCTGAGCCACTCGGGCTGCTGAACAATGTGTTTAGTAACAGAATAATAGATTCAGGTGTTTTTAATAGATTGGTAAAACCAACCAAAGAGAATACACTAGTATATAATGACTGAAATATTAAAAAAATAAAATCAGAGTTGCCTAAAAAGAAAATTAGATACTCAATAATATCCACAGTTGACATAGTGGATCTTCTAATAACCATTTAAAAGTTAAATATGCCGATGTTGAAATAAAATGATTTCTTCTAGAATGTAGGGTGCTACAGTTTACAAAGAGCAGACTGTTTTGGCTTGATTTTGGCAAGATGTGTTCCAAAAGAACACACTGGTACTTTGCCAGTTTATTTGAACTCTACTCTTATTTTCTACAGGATATTTACTAAGGCCAGCTATCATTTTCTGAGTGTTTGCTTTATGACAACAATGTAGTAGATACTATACATATATTACCAACTACCTAGTATAATGTATGCCTTTCCAATATATCTTAATAATTATTAATAAAATATTAAAGCCTTATATTTATTTATTCATATAATTCATTGTAAATCCAAGTAACAATCTCATTCTTTCATATGCATCACTTAAATCCAACAATCACACTCTTTTTTAAAAAATATTTTACTTATTTATTCATGAGAGACACAGAGAGAGAGAGAGAGAGAGAGGCAGAGACATAGCCAGAGAACTAAGCAGGCTCCATGCAGGGAGCCCAATGTGGGACTCGATCCCAAGACTCCAGAATCATGCCCTGGGCCAAAGGCAGACACTCAACGGCTGAGCCACCCAGACATTCTGACAATAATCACACCCTTAAGAGAGCAATATCCAGTTGTCTCCATGAAATGAAGGTTTGCTAGGTACAAGCATATTTTGGCAAATGTGTGTTCCTATGAGGCCTTGATGTGCATAGGATTTTTACACAGATTTTTATGCACTTTACCATTTTCAAAATAGGGGATAGCATTTTAGCATCACAGCTGTAGGAATTATAAGATTGGATTTTAAAAAGTAAGAAATAAATGCCAAGAAAAACAAATTATTCTGAAAGCAGTCCCTCCTATTCATCTTTCAGTGCCAATATTAGAGTTGATGGGTACAGTTTTTGCTTAAGGTGTGTTCATTGGCAGGTTTGGTCATGTGATCCCCAGTTAAACCTTCTGGAAACAATGAAAACTGAACCTAGATATGTTTAGGTTTAGAATCTCCCAACCCCCCACAAAAATAGATACAACTTCACTTATTTTGCAGAGGGGGAAGGAGAAGCTTAGAGAGGTCAGGCAGTTTGTCTAGGATGTCAATTCTAGTTCAGCGATGGGATCAGGATTCACATTAATGCTAGTGAAGTGGTGGCCTCAGACACAGATCTGGAACTATTTTGCTTTGCTCTTTTCCCTGGAGTCTACAGACAAGTGGCTGTCAGAAGTCATCTGCTTCCTTGAGAGGCCCCTCCCTTTTTATTTAACAAAAGAAAAGTAAGAAAAAAATCTTATTTTTACAATTGACTGACCAAAGGTATTCTTTACATGGCTATTTGGTCAAATAATGTACTTCAACATTAGCTTCCCTTCCCTTGGAATCCACACCACCTAAGAAAAATGAGACAGCAAAGCTCTAGTGAAGTACAGAAGAAATTCTTCATCAAAATATTCAATTATGATTGCCATGAAACCTGCCTGTCACCATACTATTTTAAAATTCATCTAATTTGAGGAGAAATGTAGCAGGATGTAATTATTCACCATCAGCTCAGCTGAAAAGGATGGCCATACCTTTTGAAACTTGAGTCTGCAAACCCAAAGTCTGAGCTATCGGGGCACATTGCTCTGCAGCAGAGATGTCCTTCCATTTCCATTTTTCTGAGCATCAGTCTATTTCTCTGATCTCTGGTTTTCTTTTTTTCTACATGTGCTGGACAATGTGATGGTCTGTGCATGCCCGTCCAGGCATAATACTCCAGTTCTGTCTCAGCAACGCTCAGGTCTCCTACTGACACTATTAATAGCCACATAATATGGTCTGTCACCGTATTGTTCATGTGGCCCTTAGTCTCTTTGACCACAGTACACGTTTGCAAGGCATTCTCAAGCTGGGATGCCAGATACGGACTCCCATTAAGGTGCAGTAGTCTCTTGGCTCCACTGCTTTAAGCTGTACCTTAACATAGAACAATTTAATTTCAAAATACTTTAATTTCATCAGTGTTCCTCTTTTCATTAAATATTTGCCCCTTGGAAGGTTATCTCTTGGTCTTGAAAGAAAATTTCCTAGACTTGGGTTAAACAGATAATGCTTTTGTGAAATGAATAATTTAAATGAGAGTGAAGGTCCTAAAGTTGGTTTTTTTTTTCTTCTTCTAAAGTTGTTCTTGACACAGAATTCAATTCCCCACAAATGTTACTTTGCTTATTTCCTACCAGATTCAGACACTGTGCTGAGGGTGTTATGTGTGTTGTTGTTGTTGTTTTAGTTCTTATTTAAATTCCAGTTAGATGACATAGTGTAATATTAGTTTCAGCTGTACAATATAGTGATTCAACACTTCCATACATCACCCAGTGCTCATCCCAACAAGTGCACTCCTTCATCCCCATTGCCTGTTTACCCCACCGCCCCCTCCTACCTCCTCTCTGATAACCATTGGTTTGTTCGCTATAGTTAAGAGTCTGTTTTCTGGTTTGCCTCCCTCTCTTTTTTCCCCTTTGCTCATTGGTTTTGTTTCTTAAATTCTACCTATGAGTGAGATCATACAGTATTTGTCTTTCTCTGACTGACATTTCACTTAGCATAATACTCGCTGGCTCCATTTGTGTTGTTGCAAATGGCAAGATTTCATTCTGTTTTATGGTTGAGTGCTGCTAAATGCAGGGGGGGGCATGTATCCCTCTGAATTAGAATTTTTGTATTCTTTGGGTAAATACCTAGTAGTATAATCGCTGGATCATAGGGTAGTTCTATTTTTAACTTTCTGTGTGGTTATTTTTTAAAAATCATGTTCAAAACTCAGATTGAATTCTGTAAGGATGTACTGTTTACCTTACATATGTGTGTGTATGCATGTGTATATGTTATCTGTAGAAACTGAACTTATCTTTATATATGATAGGCTCTTGAATGAGTGCTCTTCAGTGGGGTGACTTGAGTCTCAGATTCCTTTCCACAAAGTTGTTGGTGATAATCTTTAATAAGCATAATTAAGCCGAGAGCCCCTGTGCTGGTCCAGGACATGTCCTCTTTAGAGGTACATTGCTTCTCTCGGAGCATGGATGATGGTGTGACCTGGGATTTGTTTCATACTTCAGGGCTCTTACAACTAATTGCTGAATGCTGTTAAATGTTTCCTACATATCTGACCAATTTGGTTGGAGTAGTATATTTTTTGTATAAATGTCCACAGACTTGTACTTGATTTATAATGGTAACTATGTAGTAGGGTGCTGTCAGTATTAAATTACCATATGGGGCAGCCCCGGTGGCTCAGCGGTTTAGCTCCACCTGCAGCCCGGGGCGTGAGCCTGGAGACCCTGGATCAAGTCCCACGACAGGCTCTCTGTATGATGCCTGCTTCTCCTTCTGCCTGTCTCTGCCTCTATCTCTGTCTCTATGAATAAATAAAAAATCTTAAAAAAAAAGTTACCATATGTAAGATGCCTCAAGGAATGCCTGGTTTCTCTTAAGGGCCAAGGCATGTCTGGACTCTGAAAACAGACCTCCCATATTTGGATTCCCCCTCTCCTGCTTCTCAGCTGTGTCTTCTTGGTGGGTTCTGAGGCCTCAGTTTCTGCATGTATAAAATGGAGACCACAACAGACTGCCTTATGGGGTCCTGCGAGAGTAAATACTTAAGTATGCAAAATGCTTCAATTCAAAATATTAAAAAATATTAGCTATATTTTATCAGCCATTCCAGAATTACTATTATTACCAAAAGGTTTACACTTCTCCGTGGAGCCCACAGAGCACTCCCCTCAGTGCTCTCTGCCCTCCATGCTCTCTGGACCCTCCTATTAAAGGTGCCCTCAACTTCCTCAGGTTGGCTCTGGAGCATTTCTTAGTTCTGTATTCTTGGCCTAGCCTGGCTGTGCATATCTCATGTTATAGACCATCTCTTTGCCTTCACTACTACTTCTTCTCCTTCTCCTCCTTCTCCCTTCTCCTTCCTTCTCCTTCTCTTCTCCTCCTTCTCCTTTCTTCTTCTTCTTCTTCTTCTTCTTCTTCTTCTTCTTCTTCTTCTTCTTCTTCTTCTTCTTCTTCTTCTTCTTCTTCTTCTTTCTTCTTCTTTTTGCCTTCGCTTCTCCTCTGCCAACACCAGGGGTTTCCCTTTTGGGATTTTTCCTTGCTTCCTAAACCTGTCTTTACACAGAAGTTTCCTTTTGCCTCACGTATGACAACATCAGATCAGCTCTCATACTTCTATGTGGGACATAGGCTCCCAGGCTCAGGCCTGGCCTGGGGGTGCCTCTGGGCCCTTTGGCTCTGGTGAGAGGTAGGGAAGAAGTCAGGGAGCAAATGAATAATATGCTTTGCAAAATGCTGGATGCCAGCTTTTTTGGTGAACTGTGGAGATAACTTGAGTGGTCTCTGTCTTCTGTCTTTATCTTGCTTTTTTTTTCCCCCTGCTCTGATTAGCATTCTTTGTAAGTTGTTGCTCTTTATGAAGGAATGTTTTATTTTTTTAAAAGATTTATTTATTTATTCATGAGAGACACACAGAGAGAAGCAGAGACACAGGCAGAGGGAGAAGCAGGCTCCATGCAGGGAACCCGACGTGGACTTGACCCGGGGTCTCCAGGATCACATCCTGAGCTGAAGGTGGCACTAAACCCCTGAGCTACCCGGCCTGCCCTGAGGAAATGTTTTAAACTCTGTTTTGCAAGACGACTTACTGACTGGTTAGAGTGCCCTCTGAAGGTGGCTCCCTCATCGTACAGCATGAGAAATTTCTTGTGTAATACCTTTCAATAGCCTGGGCATGGCTCTTAGGCCAGCTGCTGCACAATATGATGTGAATTATACTTTCTTTTTTATTTTTTTATTTTTATTTTATTTTATTTTTTTTGAATTATACTTTCAAATGTCATCCCATTTAATTCTCAGAACATCTAATAATAACAAATATTATTACTACTTAGTGGATGAAGAAATGGAAGACCAGACTAGGAAGTCTGTGTGGTCACCTAGCTGTTTGAGAGCACCAGTGTCTGAAGTATGTCCTTTCCATGACCCCTTCTATACCAAATAGTTGGTCAAAATGCTCACTTTCAGCTTCTGGGAGAATGACCCTGGAATCAACAGCTTGGGAAGAGGCCCCAAGCACAGTCATTTAAAAAGTTTCACTTATAGGAGTTGCTAAAGCAAGTGGTATCAATATTTGTCTTGTTCTCACGATTACAGGAAAAGTCAGAAAATAATTTTCTCTTTTATACCTTCCAGAAAGCAAGCAAGCTTAGAGTCCCAGAAGTTGGACATCTGTTGCCCTCAGGGGGAGGTTACCAATTCTTCGTTTTTTTAATATCTAGACTCACAAAGGGAATGGCTTTTTAGAAAAGAAGGTGGCCTCCAAGAACTGGAGGAAGGAGATATAGTTTGACCTTGGAGGGATGCAGATGGATTTCCTCACTCCCATCCCAAGATGGATGTACCTCAGGTGAGAATGACAGCATCAATGCCTGAAAAATCTACAAACTAGGTTCCAGCCATAGCAAATGATCCTGTGGCTGAGCTTGGCAAAAGCCAGGGGAAACACTTGACTTCAGATGACCTGAGTGTGTGTGTGTGTGTGTGTGTGTGTGTGTATGTGTTTATATGTGTGTATCTTGGATAATGAGTATCTCAAAGATAGTCATGATGGTCTGAAGATAAGAGGCCTCTTTCTCCAATTTTAAGGATTGGAAACACTCTTTGGGACTATTAAATAATCCTCTAGAGACAGGAAAAGCCTCCCTAAATATGTCCAAGGTTCAGATTATCAACACTGTGATTAGTGGGGGGTTTAGTACCAGAGCAAACTTGTTTTAGAACAAATAAAATAAGGTGACATTTCTTGCTTCTAAGTGTCAAACGTATTGATACCCAATAGGCATCTTTCTATAAAACTTGGCCACCACTATAAGACTTATTCTGTACAGATTTAAACTTCATTCTGGAATTTAGTGCTTAAGGACTAGGAAATGAAAGAAGGATTGAAGATATTATAAAGGAAAGTAAGTGGAAAAAAAAGAAGAGAGGGAGAAGAAAATACACATAAGAAAGACAAGTAAGGGAGTAAGAGCAGACTGGTTATGGAAGTGAGTTTTCAGTAGACCCTTGCTGTGGGGTGAGTGTGTGTGGTATGTGTGTGGGAGTGACTAGAGGCATTTATAAAGTGTGAGAGAAGAAACAGGAAAGGCAATAAGCTGGCACCATTTTCTAATTCTGGAAGTGGTTGAGAATTTTGATGGTTTCTCAGGGCCTGAATTCACAGGCTATGTCTAGGTTGCTCAAATCCTAGTTTTTGAGAGACATGACAGCTACGGATGCCCACTGGCCAATAGCACGGGTCTGCAATCTCACTGATGCCTCCAGCCTTTTGATAAATATGAAGCAGGTAACATCTTATTGAGGTGATTGAGTAGATTTGCTCTGGGGTGCCAGCCTTGTACATTCTTCTTTTAGAGCTGTCTCCAGTTACAGTGTTTGCTAGAAGGATGGGCCCTGGCCTTCATGGGAAAGTTGCTTCCCCGGTTTCGCATTCCTGCCACAACCTCTTGTACCAAAGATAAACACAATTTGCCAGAGACAAACCATATTTCCTGTTGAGAGTCTGTTGTCAAAGACAGTGTGTATTCATTGGGTGGCGTGTGCTTGAATGCAGACGTCGTGTAGCAGCAGGCCCGGGACAGGGTGCATTTTGAGCCGTGTGCCTTAATAGGCAGAGAAAGCTTGCCAACTCAAAGAGAAGCGGGCGAAGGAAGGCAGCAAGAGGAGAGAAGCAAGAAGAGGCCACTATGCTTCCAAGAGAGACTGAGGAGAAGCAGACTAGCTGCCTTGGTCGCTGACAACTTCTCGAGCTTTCCCCACATCCTTCAATTGTCCTCCTGTATTTGAGCTGTTTTGAATGGGCATCTGTTGCTTGTAATCTGCAATGTCTATTGAGGAAGAAAAGCTATTATTTAATGAGTGGCCTTTATAAATGGGAGATTTGCTAAAATGGCTGGCTCTGCCCCAGGCCTCTGCAGACAAACAGAAATCACACTTGCAAGGAGACGCTCTAATCCTAGGGAAAATAAGTGTTTACTAAGACATATTTTGGTGTTGGTCACGGTGCTATATGCTTTAGAAATCTCTTTCATTTAATCCTAACCATAACCCTGCAAGATGTATAGTTTTCCCCATTTTACAGACGAAGACCCAGAGACATAGAAAAACGAAATGATCATTCACTTTATGTGAAAGACCCAGGAATCAAAACCACATTCTTTTTTTTTTTTTTTTTTTTTTTCCATTTTACCATGCTCTCTCATCTGACTTCATTTAAACTGGAATATTGAACATTTTCTCTCTTCATGGTATTGCTTTAAAATTTCACTCAATTTGCTTGCCTTGTTAAGTAAGTAGGGGCTATTTTTGAACTTAGAAATATTATTCATGATTCTCTGCGAACATATGAAGAATTTTTATCTGTATTTCTAATCTGGGCCCCTCAGACTGAAGACTTCTGACACTATGGAGAAAGTCTTGTTGAAACCAAGGAGATTCAGAGGACACTAAGGGAATCTGGGTGAATTCAAGAAGAATGCAAAGTAATTATTCTGAAGAGCCCAATAATTTTTACCGGTGGATCATTAGCTGAGTAACTCTCAGGAGCCACTTGGTTGGCCGTGATTATATAATTTAAGAAATTACTGGAAGAATGTAAGACATTACTTATGACACTTAAAATTTAAAGGGGGAAAAAACATCTTGGAATCTGCCCCGAGGACATTCTGAATGGATTCCAGGCATACCATACTGTTCTTTACTGATTGATGTTCTGTTTAGTTAAATCCTGCTGTTTTGCAGTTTCAGTGCCATCCTATAACTTCGTAGAAATTCCCAGAGGCAAAATTAGCATCTGTCCTGTATTCTCCATCACCTTAAAGAATTATGGTTGAAGACAGTGAGAGAATGTTTTAGGAAATTATGAGCTGCTCAGATCTGTCCATCCACCAGAACTTTTTCTAAATCTTAAGGATATTGTAGGATACTTTAAAGGAAATTTCCGATGGATCTTAAACTGGTTTTGGGGTAAAACTACAGATTTTAAATCTATGTTGAACATGCTCTTAATCTTGAAGAGTGCTAACTATCTGTGGATTTAGAAAACCTATTTTCTAAGGAGAGAATTTTGATGTGAGCTTCTTTGCTTTGATGTAAACCCCTGTGATTTCTAATCACTCAGCAAGAGTGGGGAGACCTTCTCAGTATATATAGTTGTAAGTGACCCTATTAAGGCATGCTCAGGAAATGTAGGTTTCAGTTCATTATAAATTGTCCCCCAATTTTTCAGTCATAATCTCCCTGAGAGACATACATTTTCCCATTGGATTTTCATTAGGATCTCTTTGCCTAAAACTCCGTCTGTTCCTCTGCTTTTGGAAGGTCTTGAGAATCAATCATTCCATTTTATTTGCCTGAATGTCATGCAAATATAAAAACACATGGCTGAAGGCTTGTGATCAGTTAACCATAAAAAGCACTCTTTACATTTGTTTTCGTATAGATGTGGCTTTCTGTTAGTGAAGCAGAACACTCAGTGGGAAATGTGAGGACTACAAGTTGGCTTTTTAAAACTGCACTCTCTGTCATAAAATGATTATTTTTCACAAATGTCTTCTCAGGGCTGAATCACTTCCATGACATGCTCAGTACTAACCTGTCCAAGTTAATGGCATCCAAGTGCAACTACAGACTGGTAACTAAATGCACTAGTCTCTCCTTCCTCACATTTCTCTGACTTTTCTTCGCTGGGGTATAATTAAGCATATATGGGGACTCTGAAGAAGATTCTAACATTCACATGAAATATTTGAAAATTGTGGCTTGCTTTCTTTTGCAAAATTCCTAATGCCCTTTGGCTTCTGAGACTGAAGGTCAAATATTTTATCCATTTTCCTTTTCCTGCTTTTTATAACTTAAGTCAGTTCAAGCATTTGCCAAGTGTAATTCAGACTTTTTGGTTACAGGCCAAGTTTTCACACTAAGCATAATTTGCAATGAATTCGTAACATTTAGTATTCATGGTAATGCCACTGATCATTATGAAAAGATTTAATATTCATGAGGGTTACACTGCTATTTTCTCAGGTGCCACAATAATTTTTAATAATAATTCAGCATTTCTTCATGGGCAGTTGGCATAATAGAGTGTGATCCTGGAGTTTTGGTTATAGGATATTAGAGGAATGAAAGCAGGGCATTAATACAAATTTTAAAACTTGATCTTCCATGAGAGCGTTTGATCAGTATTATTCTGTATTATTAAAACAAGCTGTCTCCGTTAAACGGCTCTAAAAAGTTAAGCAGATCTCTCCAGTGAGCATGCGTGCTGATGACTGGTGTACTTCACAGTTTAAAAGGACAGGAAAAACAAAAAATGTCCACAAGTCCATTTTTCTGAGGAAGAAGTACTTTTAGTATTTGTGTCATCCTTGGCCTTTGTGTCCTTAAATTTGCTTTTTACCAGCGCATACACTTCAGATTTTTTTTTCCAGTACGCCATCTGTTTCTTTGCAATTGGGGATGGTTGAATAATTTCCTGAGGAATTGCTGACAAGATGTGGTCCAGGAACAGTAATCCAGCAGGACCAGATTTCTCATTAAAATTGCTAAGCTCAGCTGTGTTACAGCAAGCGATTGATTTAAGGTGGTCACCCTGGGCTGGAGAAGGTCAGTGGCCAGCAGCGACCTATTTTTTTCTATATATAGGACAGTGAAATCTGTGTATACACAGTGTAAATGCTCCTACCAATGTGACTGTTTAGGTGGGAAAGTGCCACTTGTCCCAGAGAGATTTTTTTTTGGCGGGGGGGGGAGGGTTACTTTGGTTGTAGTGACCATTCTTGTTTATCTTCACATCATACAGTCTTTCACCCTTGAGTTGACTGGAGAGTGGGCCTCTCATATCACACCTATTTTACCTCAGACGACTGCCTTTTTCTTCCCCAAGACACACAGATGGACTGGAATTTTGTGAGATTCTTTTAGCAGAGGCTGACCCTTTGGCCTGGTTGCCCTGGAAGGAAGAAGAGGCATCTGGAGTCAGCGAGAGTCCCAGGCAGGGTAGCATGAGATCTGGACTTCACCTGTATCACTTCACTCAATGTCCACAACAACCCTGTGACTCCAGTATTATTATTGTTCTCATTTTACAGATGAGGAAACTGAGTTGCAGAGCATTTAATCACTTGCCCCAAATCACACAGCTAGTGAGTAATGGACACGGGCTTTTGCGTTTGCACTCTATTACCCGTCTTCTTTACCGCCCATAGAACATGCTGTGTCCTAAAATCCTGTATCCCTAGGGTAGCACATCCCAAAACATAGCCAACCGATCACCCAGATCAGATGCAGCAGGGCTGTTAAAAATGAGATTCCTGCTGCCCGCACCTCAGACTTATTGAATCAGAATCTCTGGGTTGGTGGGCGCTTGGAGTTTTTAACAAGCTCCCTTGGTAATTCTGATGCATACTAAAATACATGAACCACCGTCCTACAGCATAATAAATGTTATTTAATTAATTGGTTCATTAAATATTGAACAGTTAAAGTCATTATAAAGCTAAGAGTAAAGTTGGGTGAAATTAAAAGTAAAACTTTAAAGCTCTGGTTGAGGTGGGGGTGGGGTTGAAGCCTAATAAAAAGGAACCAAGGCAGGGACCCTCTTGTATGGAATAAATCCCAGCAAGGTTTTGGTAACAAATTTTGGTACAATAGCCATCAGTGATGTCCTTAAATGGGATGAGTCCCATCTGACTCCCTTCTTTCCCTTTGGGGCTGACCCAGTTGAAGGGGGGCCCAAACATTCTATCTGCCCTTCTGCTGTAGCCTCTTCACTTCTCTGGAAAAACCAAGAGACACAGCAGCTTTGCATGTGCATGCACAGTTTTCTCAATACAAGGACTTGAAATAAATAAGGAGGCCCCTGTTTCAATAAAATATTTCGCATGTTGTATTTCTGCTCACTTTGTCCATAAAAATTTGACTGAATTTGGGATGAGGCTTCTTAAGGTATCCCATCCATTTCATTTTCCAATTAGCCACCTTTGAATTGAAAAGAGGGCTATGTAGTTTTCATATTGTGTAATATCCCTGATTAAAGTTGGTAAAGTTGGCAAGGTAAAGCTACTGTTGACTTCATCAGGCCCTAAGAACAGATATGAGCTGGCTTGAAAACAGAAGCAGAGGAAGGAGTCTTTTTTATGAGAGTACAGAGGTGTCTCAAAGAGCCCCAAGGCAGGAGAGCTGGCAGTCCTTCGGATGCAATTAGAAACTTGAGCTATGGTTCCTGGAACTTTCTCCCTGCCTCCAGGTTTTGCTCCATGCCTATGCATCACTCTTCTGGTGTTGAGGCCATGTCATCTGACAGTCCTCTCCTTAGATATCATCTTACATCGCCTCTTATTAAGAAGAACTCAGATTGTTTCTTAGATCCTGCTCTCAATGACCACAAGCTGATCAGCTTAGCTTAGGGCAAGTCCCACTGCCATTGTAGGGGTAAAGGGATGGAGGATGTGGAGGAGGGTCAGGCATCCAGTAGGAAAGGAGGAGCTTCCTAGCTTCCTGGTGAATATGACCTGGGGAGAGCTTCCACAAGTTAATTCTTCAAGAAATGAATAGAAAGCACATTCTCAGTCTGTCAAATCTTGCTTTCTTTTGGAGTGGAAGAGGTGTTGAGGGACAGCAATGGGGCAAAGAGCACAGGAAACAAAACTTGACAGAGAAAAACCAGAATTTAATGTATCCTCCAAATTTTGGTAGCAGTTTTCTTTCCCCAATTAAGATATCATCTCCTAAGATGAAACCATTCTGGATAAAAAAACAAAACAAAAAACAAAACAAAACAAAACAAAACAAAAAACCAAAGGAAACAGACAGAACCATGGCTAGCTGTGAGAGGTATGGATTTCAATGTAACATATCCTATAATTAAGTCTTAGTGACACAATATTGCATGTATAACTTTTTATGCATGATTTAATGTCATCATCTTGAAATAATATTCATCAAGAGTATGGAAAGAATGGGACTGTTTTCAATTTGATATTGGATGCAGCAGTGAAAGTCCATGCCATCTGAAGTCCAGTCCATCTGTAATGACATCTGGACTAGGGTCCTTTATGAAGTATTCATTTCACAGAGAAGAGATATTTGATGGTAACTTCTCTCAAACATATCTATAAATTTTAGTGGTCACTTCTCTTAATAGAGCAAAGATAAAAAATTAATGCTGTACCATTCTGACAATCCCAGATGCTGGTCTCCAATACCAGGATTCTCTTGTATCTATCCCTCAATTGGAGGGAAAGAAATAGTTTTGATGTCTTCATTCAATAAATATTTATTGCATATGTTGCAGGTTAAGAACTGGTGGCCTCTGGGCTGGACTTACCCTACAAGTGTGTATACATATGTATGTGTGAGTGTGTGTATGTGTGGAGATGGAGGAGTATATTTGCATCTATGTAGAGGGGATTTAAAAATGTTTAGTTAGTTGCCAGCATTTGAAAGTTAGGAGATTTTACATAAAAACCCAGATTTCCAGTTTTACTTGAAAAGTGAGGAGATGTGCCAGCACTCAGTTTCCATATCTACAAGGTAATATTTGCTAGAATTCTAGAGAAGGGGCCTACGTTCCCCAGTTTGTCACAATTCCCGCCACTCCCTGTCATTTAAACTTGGCTAATTTTACCCATTTGCATTTGCCATGCTGGTTCTTGGGAGCATTTGCATCTTCAACCCTGTATTTATTTATATCACATTGAGTTAGTTTGTACTAGATAGTCTCCTGAACCTTAAAACAAGCAAATAAACAAGCAAACAATCTTAAAATTAAACTCTTGGTTATTTTACCCTCAAAAGTGGGTTATTTGGAAATAGCAGAAAGTTGCCGCTTGGGATAAGCAGCTACAGCAAAACTGTGGGCCCATCCAGACAACAAAGGAGAGGAACACTCTTTTATAGAGGAAAGAGAGAGGTTGGGAAGGCTGTTATAAACTGGAAGTCCACTGGAGTAAACTGGGAGTTTGAAGTGTGTAGTAGCTTTTCATTGGCTGAGTTGTGACAACCTCATTAACCTGGCTGTTGCGAGGGAAGGAGAAAAACCTTCCTTCCTCTGGTGGGGGCAGTAAAACATCTAAAGTAGTATACTTGCCTAGCCCAGCAAATTGCTCATACTTCTGAAATTTGACAGGAGAGTCAGCTTAAAATAGACTATTTTATAGATCCCTTAAGTAACTTTCTAAATTCACCCTGCATCCCAGACTAACTTAAGTCTTGCCTCTTCAGTAAAGTATTTCCTATTTCTATCAACATAGCCTGAACTCACCTTGCTACACTCCCTATTTTACCAGTAATTCCCAAACTGTCATAGACTGAATTATGTCCTCCCCAAAATTCCTGTGTTGAGGCAACTTCCAGTATGGTTGCATTTTGAGAGGGAGCTTTAGAGGTAAGTAACGTTAAATGAAGTCATAAAGGTGGTGCTCCAATCTGATAGGAATGGTAGCCTTATAAGAGGAGGAGGAGAAACCCCCCTTCTCTCTCTTTCTGCCATGTGAAGACACAGTGAGAAGGCAGCCATCTTCAAGCCAGGAGGACAGTCCTTACCAGAAACTGACCATTGCTGGCACCCAAGATATCAGTCTTCTAGCTTCCAGAAGCATGAGAAAATAAACTGTTGGTTAAGCCACCCAGTCTATACTCTTTTGTTATGGAAGCTCAAGTCAAGACACAAACCATGTCCTGAGAAAACACTGAATAAAAAAACACTGGATATTAATAGGTATTCCAGTAGGGGGAAGAGTGGATGGTCAATTTCAGGGAGTACTAAATTAAATTAAATAGAGTTTTTTAATCACATGACTTCTCATAGCCTTTAATTGTTCATGAGCGTTATGGATCTCCAAATGGAAGTATTTTATGCAAGATTTTCTAAACTTATTTAACTGTGGAGCAGTTTTCTCCAGAAATACATTTTAATATCTTAAGAAAAACTAATGTATTACATGGTATAGTTTAGAAAAATACATGTCTATTCATCTGACGATTATCTTAAAATTGCTTTATGATAGCATTTACCCAGTTGGATTGTGTAATTTGCTAACATTCATTCATTCATTCATTCATTCATCCATTTAAATTTTCAGTCTACAAAAATCTAATCAGAACCTACTGCGTATCAAGCAACAAATGAGCCCCAAACTGCAGTGGCTGACTACAAGAGATATTTTACTTATTGCTTGTGTTACACGAGAGCCACAGTTTGCCTGTGGCTCTGCTGGGCTTGGCTGAGTTTGGCTGGGTTTGGTTTAATTTGAGTTGTTTCAGTTTGACTCAGGTCCATCTGTTTCTCATCCTTGGCCCCACGCCAAAGGAAGAGCCACTGTATGGGATATGTTGTTCTCATGGTAGGGGCTTAAGGGTAAGGGTGCAAGCAATGCCTCTTAAACTCGCTTTTCAGAACTGGCACACTGTCTCTTCTGCCCATATGCCATTGGCCAAAGCAAGTCACATAGCCAGTTGAAAGAAGAGTTATGTATATTTTGTGTATTTTACTTGGTGGCATTGCAGAATCACATGGTGACAAGTATGGATAGATAACCTTTTTATAGGAAAACAGTGAAAAATTGGGACACTAATTTATCATTCTTTGTAGTTTTCAGAATTAAGCCTTAACCTTAAATCTTAACTCTGTGGCTGGTAGACAATGGTTGATACATTTATTGAGAAGCAGAAATTTCTTATTGGAATGGAGAAGTGGGTGTAAGTTGTGTGTGACATAGAGGGTTATGTTGTAGAGATAAATTGCCTCCCACTCAGATTATAATGGGTAGGCAAAACTTTTGTGGCAAGATGGGACTCTCTCTTTATTACCTTGGTTTCTCCCCATTCTCATATAATGTGAAGGGTTGTTTAAGCATCACAATCCATCAAGGTTCTGCCGAGACATGCTCTCTATTATTAGTGAGAGAGGAATTGGGTTATCTTATCCAATCCAAAGAATGTACATGCCTAGCCTCACCTTACCAGGAAGAGTGGGACAGGAATGTATTGCTCTGGCCTTGGACAGAATGGTAGCCACAGAATGAACCAGGACTTTAAACTTGAGAGGCTGAAAAAGAAGGAAAGAGACCAAGGAGAGGAGACTTCTGGATATCCATTGACATGGACATAATAAGAACAGAAAGTAAATGTTTTGCATCATCCTATGGATTCTGAATTTGTAAAGTCAGCCAAGGGTAGGATGATTTCTTCAGTGTTGCATGCTCTTTAAGATATCATGCTTCAAAATGCCAGGATTATAGTATCTAGATTTTTGACCATGAGCTGCAGGGATAAAAAAAGAGGCAAAGGGGAAGAAACTGAAGAGCTCTGTTTCAGAGAACACAAGGTGGTGAAAGTTGGCAGGTCAGTCGGGACCAGTGAATAGGAATGTCTGGAAACAAGCAGTCTCCTAGGGAAGGGGCTGCTTGGCTGCCAGATTCTTAGTCTTTTGGTGCTGATCCATTCCAGACTCCTCCACACATTCCCACAGAGATTGGAGGAAGTAAGGTTTAAGCAGCCTTTTGTGTCTTAGTGTTTTCTATTGCCTGGGTCACTGGGGACTCTTTACCATTGTTAGTTAAAAGCTTGATAACTGTGTGTTCTGTTATGATATAATTAAATATTTGATTAATTGCTTCAGCCTTATTCCATGGAGTATGCAGTTTTCCTGAATCAAAGAGTTTGTCTCAGCACGGTGTCAAAAAACATGAAGATTTAAGGCTCATCCAAGCATCAACTCAGAGCTAATGTAGGCGCCCTGACTCGAGGCTGCTGAATGGTAGGATTAAACAAACATTTTAAGAAGGGGGATCTGCTGATGCTCCTGAACTGGAGTCATAATAAAATGTGTTACATATAGAAAAATTCCAGGCTTACATTTTTACATCTGTAACATGTGTTCTGGCTTCTGTTTTTGGTCTTCCCTATTAATGGAGGAAAATGAGGTTTAATCCAAGAGAGGTCAGCAGTTGGATAAACCCAGCTTTGGAGAAAGTCTTTCCTCAGTCACCAAGCACTTCTTAATCACTTTTGTGTATCAGGCACACAAAGGAGTAAGATGGCTTTCAAGGTGTTCATGTTCTGTCAAGACATATAGACCTTGATAAAGCACATTCCAATGTAAGTGAATGCTAATTAATGCAAAAATAGAGGGAGCATGGTTGATGGGGTGGGACAAGAGTGGGAAAGGAAGGAGGTCTGAAAAAAAAAAAAACTAAGATAATTGAGGTTTTTAAGAGTCTCAGAAAAATCTGAATGAGTGAGTTGAGGAAACACATACAGATACCTTTACATGCATGTCATTGTGACTGCCTTTAGCATTAGCACTGGGGGGAAAGCACCACCTTAAAGCCCGAACACCTGGGTTGGGGTGACTGATCTGTTGCAGTTCCTGCTCTGTGTGATTTTTCAGGGTCTTCACCCCTAAAACTTTGGCAAGGGTGGCTACCTGAATGCCCTCAGTCCTTGCTTTCTTCCATAGTGTGGATTTGCTTCTGCGAAGCTGATGCCAGCCAAGGACTGCCTTTCTCTCTTCCTTAGCTTTTGAGCCAAAGCCATGTGACTAGTTCTGGCCAGTGAATTGTGAGTGGAACTGATATGTGTGTCACTTCTGAAAAAGTGGCCAGCTGGTGTACTTTCCCATACTCATCCCCCCCTTGCTGTGTTGGTGTTGATGATAGTGACATCACAAGGGCATCTCTGAAGCCTGCTTGGTTTGTGTTAGACTCACTATTAGCAAAAAATAAACTTTGATTGTTATGAATCACTGAGCTCTTAGGGTTGTGAATTGCAGCCATTAACCCACCATGAATAGTACAAAAGTGCAAACAATATCCACTCTATCTTCCACATGGTTATTGAGAGTCTCAAACATGATTACATGTGAAAGGCATTGTAAAATTTTAAGTACTAGAAAAATATTAGTGTTTGTTATTGGAGAGAAAATAAAAACCTACCTATTGAAAATTAGGTAGTGAATTTTATAAGAAATGCAATTAACTCAGTTTAGAGCATGTTTTAAAAGATTACTATTGTAGTGTTACATGCTATATGACAACATCTTTAAATATCAACTGAAGGCCTTTTGTTTTGAGTGATACCCAGTGCTACAGAATAGCAATTTAATCAAATACTCTGAACATAAACTTGAGGTTCATCATTTTGACATCTGATCAGTATTCTTTGTGTGCTTTTCAACAAAATGTGAATTGACTATCTCAGTGGAGATACAGCTTGAGTTGGCAATAATTAAGAGCAGAAAAGGAATAGATGAGAGGATTTATAGGGAAAAGATGATGAATTGGTCAGAAGTATTTCAGGTGCCGAGTGATAGAGATTTAACCTGAAGTAGCTTGAACCAAAAGAGGATATTATTGATAGGATATAACTCTGCAAGAATGGCAGGGGCCCAGTGAGGGACTGAAATGTCCTTAGGTTCTTTCTGCTGCCCTACTTCTGCTTTTCTCTGCATACTACTGCATACTTCTATCGGGCACTGCTTTTCCTTTTCATGACTGCCAACATCGCCTTGGTTCCCATCCTCAACTGTCAGCCACCAGGGCAGATGCTACCTACAAACTCTTTTCTTCCAAGTCCTAACACAGCAGCTTCTGTGTTAGTCAAGTGCATGATGCAAGAATTTACTATAAAAGAATCCTAGATGCAAATTTAGCAGCTAAGAGAATTTTTAATGCACAGTTGTTGATCAAAACAATTACTGTAAAAAAAAATTACTGTTAAGATACAATTCTAGACTCTTGAGGAAATATACAAATGAGCAGACATATCTATTGTCTAATCCATTTATCTAATAGGCAGATAAGACTAACACGTTTAAAAATTTTTATTTTTATTAGTGTTAGTGTGGAAAGAGCCCAGATGTCCATTAACAGATGAATGGATAAAGAAGATGTGGTACATATACACAGTGGAATACTAATACTCAGCCATCAAAAAGAATGAAATCTTGCCATTTGCAACCACATGGGTGGAACTAGATGGTATTATGCTAAGTGAAATAAATCAGTCAGAGAAAGGCAAATACAGTATGATTTCACTCATGTAGGAATTTAAGAAACAAAACACATGAACATAGGGAAAAGGAAGGAAAAATAAAATAAGATGAAAATTGAGAGGGAGCCAAACCATAAGAGACGCTGAACTCTCAGAAACAGACTGAGGGGTGTTGGATGGGAGGTGGGGGGGAGGGATGGGGTGAGTGATGGGCAATTAAGGAGGGCAAATGATGGAATGAGCACTGGGTGTTATAGGAAACTGATGAATCACTAAATTCTACCTCTGAAACTAATTTAAAAAGAAAGCCTTTATTTTTAATGTGACTGTGGAGTCGTGCAAGGTAGATTTTTATTGGCCTTCATACATGATTTTTCTTATAATTGAAAAGTCTTGAGTCTTGGACAGTATAGGAACTTGTGTTTTGTATATTTTGGGAATATCACCAACTTTAAGATTCTAAAAACTTTCCCAGTTTAGTAATCTCATATTACTAATTTCAGCCACACTTTGTAAAAATCTATATTTGAAGTTTCTGTTTTTTCCTTTCTTCATCTTTTTTTTTAATCTCCACTGCTGAGATCACAAAAAAAGGAACCTGTGTCATGGCAACAGAAACTTAGCATAAAAGATAATAATGTTTGACTTAGATAATCTGCACCAGGATGTTGATGTAGATTTAACTGAATTTTTCTGGAAGGACATGGAAGTTCATGCCTGCTTGGTCAGAATTTATGTACATTTGCCTGTGTTCTGAGATATCTGATGAAGGAATCTTAAATCTTGTCCTTTGTTGTCTCACTCTCATTCATTATTACTCTTGTCAGAGTGCAAGGCCACCTAGACCTGGGGTGAGGTGGAGAGGGATTATATTTAAGAAGGAAAAGACTCAGAAGGAACTGCTTTCAAGGAATACTGAAGAGAGCATCTCAGGTGATGCCTGTGGGTAGCCATGGAGTCAATCTGTTTAGGGCATAAACACAGACGATGCTTCGAAACTCTTCTCAAGGATTCTTTGCATAAATTGACAATGGTATGGAATTGCAGGCTGATCTCTTAATCATTCCAAATCTGAGCACTGTTTCTTTTTCCACTAAAGTTACTGATGGAAAGGAAATGTAAGATATAAGACAGGGACCTACTGGACTCCTCTTCTCTCTCTGCACACCAAACCTTCATACTTTGAGTCTTCCCCAATATGTAAATGGATGTGATTTGAAAGTTATCAGAGCTTTCCTGTTCTCAATATGTCATCTGCTTAGTGCACCCAAAACCTTCACCACTGAACTTACTCAAGTTGGTTACATCACTGTACAGCATTCAGCGTGGGAGTTCAGAGGGGTTGAGGAAATCTGGAGAGACACATAAATTGAGTCCAATACAGCATATTTAAAATTTGTGCTGTCCCATAAAAGGTGATGTATGTCCTATAAAAATCTAGAGAAATGGAATAATATTAAGCTTACCTGATTGTATTTTTAATTACAAAATATTATAATTACAGTATATTTTACTACTTTAATAACTCTCTTATTGTTGAATATATATGTTGTTTCTAAATTTTTACTCATATAAATTATTTTGTAATAAACTTCTTTATAGCTAAATCTTCATAAGCTTTTTTGATTATTGACTAAGGATTCTTAGAAGTGTAACTGCTGAGCCAAAGGACATGTCCTAATTTTTTAAAAAATCTGTGCTGCTTGGTTGCCCTCCAGAAAGGTTGTACAAATGTACACTCCTAAACTGCCTTCCAGAAGTACAAGGAGCCTAATTGTCAGCATATTTTTTGAAAAACTCAATATTAAAATTTTAAAAATATATCCACCATTTTATAGTTGAAAGTTTCTGTGATATTTTTGTTTAATTTGTATTTTTATTACTAATGAAGTTAAATATGTTTAAGTTAAACATTTATATTTATTTGTGAATTGTGTATATATCCTTTTCTCATTTTAATATCAGATGATCATATATTTTTTACTGATTTGTAAAGACAATCTATTAAGGACAACACCTCTATATATTATATACAGGAAATATATTTTTCCTCAGTTTGAAAATATCTTTTACACTTTTATAGCATTCCTTTTTATATACAAATTTATAAACATACTTTTTATATGGTCAGATCTATTCCTCTTTTCTGTCTTTCTTGGTTTTCCTCTTTGGTGTTATGTATGCTAAAAAAGTGTGGTGTTTTTTTTGTTTGTTTGTTTTGTTTTTGTTTTGTTTTGTTTTGTTTTGTTTTTTAGGGAGGCTCTATGCCCAGCATTAGAGCCCAACACAAGGCTTGAACTCATGTTCTGAGATCAATGTTCTGATCTGAGCTGAGATCAAGAGCTGAACACAACCGATAGAGCCACTGAGGTGCTCTTTTGCTAAAAGTTTTTAAGCTGCCAGATTTATGTGTATATATGTATATATAAACCTAGTGCATTTATAGTTTCAATTTATTATATCATTCGAAAGATATTTTATTTTCTTCTGCCTTTCATTATTATTGTTGAGAAATTAGCTGTAATCATATTAGGATTTCTTTGAAGGTAATGTGCATTTTCTCTGGCTTCTTTGAAGATTTTCTCTTTGTCGTCAGGTTCCAGTAATTTTACTATATGTTCAGTAGTTTTATTATTACCTGTTTTTTATTTGTTCTCCTTGTGAATCTTTGTCTTAATATTTTTGATGATAGGAAAAATGGATAAGGCAATCACCATCTGACTCTCTTCTAGTCGAGCTCTTGTTTTGTGCAATAATGTGGGTTAATCCGTCTTGGTCTAACTGTCATGGGGTTGTACGACTTCTGAGAATGAGAGTGAGCTGGCTTGTGATTCTGTGTCTATGAATGTAAGTACTGAATTCATGGAAATAATGTCTTGTGTTTGTGCTGGGAATGGGAACAGTTTGAGACAGAGAAAGGAAGAAAGTATCTGTTGTGTAGATGGGAACGTGTTTCACATGGGATACTTTGGGTTACCAAAGACCCATACTAAACTTATAAAAAAGGGAATTTGTTGGCTCTCATAACTTAAAATTCAGTTGCAGATTAAAATTTAGTTTTAGGCTTGGCTCAGTATGGGTAGGAACCCAGAGAATATAATCAGAGGCTGGATTCTCTTTCAGAGTCTCTCAGCTAGTTTTTTCTATTGGATTTATTCTCCAATAAATGTTTTCTTTTGTTGGAAATATTGGCTTTACCAACTCCAACCTTTATTTTTTCAGATTCAAGTCTCATGAGAAAAAGCACTTTCCTTAGTTTCAGAGTTGTAGAAAAGTTGTGTCATCTTTGCTCAGACTTGGTCCAAGAATAACTATTATGGCCAGAGAAAGGAAATAGCAGGTGTCTAGACCAGCGTCAGATGACCACTCCATCATAGGTCTGGGCAGTGCTGTTAAGTCAAGTCAAAGTATCTTAGATGATAGTGGGGGGGTTGCGTTATTCACTAGATGATAATTGGGGTTCTGTGTTGATTTTAAATCTTATTTTTTATGACTGAGAATATTCTAAGTTTTCTCAAGTGGCTATTTAGAAGTGTTTCATAATCCTGAAATGCCTGTATGTACTCATGCCCTACATCAGTGTTTGCAGTTCCTTATTCAAATAACCTGTAGTCATCTTACAACTAGAGGCCGCTTCAGTGGTTTGAATGCTGGATGCACATTAGAAATAAATGGAGAGCATTTAAAACAAGATTCCTGGCTTTACCACAGAGATTCTGATATGGTTCATCTGAAGTGAGACTTAGGCATAGAAGTTTCTAATGTAGAACTAGGATGAGAATAATAGGTTAGAAAATTCTGGAGCAAATCAACTATAGATTTTCTTAGGAGGCAAATTTTAGATTCTCATGTATTTGAGAGTTAGTTTCCTTTAACCACCAAGTATTGCCATTTTTTATTTATTGGGGGGGGGAGAGAGAGAGAGAGAGAGACCATGAGTGGGGGAAGAAGACAAGAGGGGGGGGAGGCAGAGGGAGAGAGAGAGAGAGGTAGATTCCCTGCCTGAGCAGAGAGCCCAACCCAGGGCTTGATCCCAGGACCCTGAGATCATGACTTGAGATGAAGGCAGATGCTTAGCTGACTGAGCTACCCAGGTGCCCTGAGTGTTGACATTTTTTATTTCAAGTTTATTTGATTTTGCATTAAAACTCATTGTGGAGGGAGTGATGACAATGACAGTGGGAATGTCAGAGGAGTGGATACGGCTACAAGTGAGGTGCTTTTCCTTAAAGATCTTTGTGAAGCCACAAAACATAGCCTACCTTGAAATCTAGTTGTATTTCTAGAACACTTGTTGAGTGGTGTCTAAGCAGAGGGCATGTGGGGGTCATTTCCCTTTGACACCCAGCTGCCTGCTTCTGTTTCTATCCAGCTGGGGGAATTCAAAAGATTATAATAGCACTGGTGCATTATCTAGCTGTCCCATGCTATGGACTTCAGTTTTAAATGGGTTTCTTTCAAGGTCTATTCTCAGTTCTCTACAAGTGACTGAGAGAAGAGGTGTTTTCCATTGAGCATTTCAAGTAAACAGACCAACTCAGGAAAATGGTGACCCATCCCGCGCCTGGCTAGTGTCTACTTTGCCACATTAGGCATTTGGACATAAGCAAAGTGGGTTCTAAATGTTTCCAAAGGTTTGGACATTGCTTTCAAATGATAATAGATGAAGATCATAAATTTTAAACATCAAGTTGTATATTATTTTTCCCTCTGCCTTAAATTCATAGCACTAACATGACAATGGTGAGTCTTTCCGTGGCTGGCCACAATAAATTCTTTTCTACTTAATTTTTATTTATGTGTAACTTTTGCCTGAGAATAAAGAGTAGTCTACCTTCAACCTGCCCACCTTCATATCTGGGGAGAAGGGCTGACTGAAGTTTTTCTTCTATTTTCAGTCCTGTTTCTCAGTCCTCTCCATACTCTTCCTCCTATCCCGGAGCCTCCCTAGTTGTGTACTGCATTTTCAGTGATTGGCATTATGTCTCCACACAGTAGATTCTGGACTGTGTGTTATCCCACTGTTTCATCCATCTTTGTGCTTCCAAAAATATGAGGAACTTCTCTTCTCCCAGTGTATGTGTTCATATGGTTGTATTCCTTTGTACTGATATATAGTCTTTTTGGGTGGGATTTTGGGTGGAGGTGGGGAGGTGAATCCCTGGTCTGTGATTTTGTACCTGAAACTCTTCTGCTTTGATTTTATTACTATGCAGTATCATGTGCCATCTGATTGCTCTCTTACCATTCAGTGAAACATACTATAATAGCTGATTTGGGAAGAAAATTGACTCAAATCCGTTAGGTTTATACGCAGGGATATGGATGAGCAGAGTTACTGTTCTTGAGGAGAAAAGAAATGAATCTTATGTTGCTTCTATACCCACAATCACCTAAGAGACTTCAGAAAATAATTTAAAAACCAAATAGGTGAAAGGTTTTACAGTGTATTTTATAATATTTTATTAGAATGACAAATGACTATAGAATTAAAAGAATGAAGCTTTTGGCAGACTATAGGACATTCACCTAAGAATAAATTACCTTGCAACTTTTGTTACTTTCTTAATATCTGTTACTAGTTTTTGCCTGAGGCATGATGCCAAGTAGTTCCAAAGTATGAAATATTACCCACAGCTCATACCATTTTATCTTTTTTTGTTGTTTAATTAAATATGTCTCTCATCTCTTTATCAAGAGGAATAAAACTCAATTTTATTGAGTGTTTGAGTCTATGTGTTTCGTCCATCCGAGCTTATTTTCCTGGTACTTTTAAAAAGGCAACTCTATGCCATATGCTATGTACCAGAGTGGCTGTAAATAATCATAAAATTAAATGCCAGAATTTACCACTACATGTGGTTTCTCATTAAGGTTTGATGTGGCTTCTCTAAACTGAAAATGGTTGAAGGGTTGATTTCTTGTATTATCAAGCTGTTTTCTGAGCTTTCTTGCTGGCCCACCTACCTGGATATATAATTAACTTCAGCTCTCAAAGGCTTTTGGTAGATTTAGGCTATATCTTTGGGAAAATAAGAGGTTATTCTCTGAAACACATATGTGCTATAGGAATAGCAACTCCAAAGTATCTCATGGTTGCTCCCTAATATGATGGTGACCATATGTTCTGGATATTCCCTAGCAATCCTATGTCATGTACTCTGATTCGGGGTTTGGAAAATATAGCTGATACCATATGTAACACTTACTAAGTAGGGAGAATAGATCAGGCTGCTATTGCTACTGAGCTAAATGTTATTTTAGGATGAATCCCATACTAACCTAGACTGTATCAGTCATTATTTTAGATTCATGCCTTTAATTTTCTTCTTTAAATATTATCATATTCAAGAGAATTGGAAATTTCCATGTAGTAAACCCATGATCCTATGGCAACAAATCCAGTTAGAGGAGAGATTATATATATTAAAATTAATATATATGAGATCATACCTACTTCTTAGAGCTCTTGTTTTGATAGTCTTCTTTAGATATTGCTGGTTAAAAGAATTAGGAATTTCCATTTACAGGACAATGATCCCATGTTTACAAATCCATTTAGAGAAGAGATGATATGAATTAAAGTTAAGCTTTTCTGTGTGTGTTTTAGCTTTGTCTTCATAGTAGCTAGTAAAGCTCACTTCCACTGAACAACATATTGATATTTCCACACCTTCCAATGATTCAGTTTCAATTTTACCACCAATAATAACAGGGATAGTTATTTCAATAACAAATATTTTCGTATGACATCTGCTGTATAAAATACTGTGCTGCTGATGAGGGCACTCAAAAATAAACATCTTGGCTTTTGCTCTAAAGCAGATCGAATTCTAGTAGTTTGAAAGAGTACAATGTGTGGATAAGTACTAGAAGTCAGGCAGATGTGGGCTTGTCACTTGTTAGCTTTGTGACTTGAGCAAGTTAAATACCTTGCCGTGAGCCTCAGTTTTCTCATTGGTAAACTGGAGAAAATAATCCCTACACTGCATGCAGTTGTACAGGTTAATGAGGCTATAGTTGTTGATATGAAATTCTCCATGGAGCCCACAAGTATGAGACAGAGAATAACTAATCTGTGTGGGGATGAACAGGGAGACCTGGAACCTGTCAGCTTGGTTTCCCATCTCCCCTACTTCCATTATTGTCTTTGCTTTCACCATGTGTTCATTAGGGATTTCCTGAGGTTTTAAACACTATAAACTATAATGAGCATATTGAACCCTTTCTTTATATACATGAAGGGGATGCCTGAGTCGCTCAGTGGTTGAGCATCTGTCTTAGGCTCAGGTCATGATCCTGGGGTCCTGGGATCGAATTCCACATCAGGCTCCCCCGAGGGGGCCTACTTCTCCCTCTGCCTAGGTCTCTGCCTTTCTCTTTCTGTGTCTCTCATGAATAATAAATAACATCTTAAAATATATATATGAAGAAACTGAGACCTAGAAAAAGAAAATTATAGATTTAAAATCATGAGCTAATAAATGTCAGAGTAGGTCATAGAACCTAGGGCTCCAGGGATCCCTGGGTGGCTCAGCAGTTTAGCGCCTGTCTTCAACCCAAGATGTGATCCTGGAGTCCTGGGATCGAGTTCTACATCGGGCTCCCTGTGAGGAGCCTGCTTCTCCCTCTTCTTCTCTCTCTCGCTCTTTCTTTCTCTGTGTGTCTCTCATGAATAGGTAAATAAAAATCTTTTTTTTTTATAAAAAAAAAAAAAAAGGAACCCAGGGCTCTTACTATCCATGCCACTGTCTTCCCATGAGGTATTCTGGCTGCCTGCCTCCTCATTAAGCTTAAGTCCCTTTCCCCCAGGAGTCTCAGGAGAGAGAAAACAGCTGAGCACAATCTCCTATAAAGGATATTACTACTACTACTACAATTTTTACAAAAGGGAAAATGAACACACCACGATCAGAATCTTAATATAATCCATATGTATTACTGGATCCTATATGTTTGTCTCTCCACAAACACATTTTTTAGATTGACCAAATTCTGATTGTATTTGAAGAGATACCATATTATAAGAAAGAAACTTCTTTAGTTAATTAAAATGGATTAGCTGCATATATCCCTTTCAATAGAATATTGATTTTGAGTACCTCATTATAAAGGAATCATTCCATGATTTCCTCTGAAATTGATTATGTGATCCATTGGAGAGGATGACAGAGAAGAAATGAAAACAGTACTCTCGGCACTTCTGCCAAATGCCAAATGTTATAACTGAAGAAAGGAAAGAAGATAGTGACAAATACCATGTTTAACCTTTGCTTTTGCCTTCACCAAGATAAAGTAATGCCATTTATTGCAGGGTCATTTAACAGATTCTGTTGACTGACTTTTACATGCATTTGTCAGCTATTAGTTTTCTATTGCTACATAACAAATTACCAAAAATTTAGTGGCTTGTAGCAACACAAATTTATTATCTTATAGTTTTCATGAGTTAAGAGTCTGGATACAAATCTGATATGTTCTCTGCTTAGGCAGTCACCAGGCTGAAATCAAGGTGTCGGCTGAGACTTGTAGTGCCCTTGCAACCTCACTGGTTATATGACTGAGATCTCTGTCTTCCTGCTAGCTATTGACTGGGACATCTCTCAACACCTAGAGACCACCCTCCTCTCCCAACATGGAAGTTTTCTTTCTTCCAGGCCAGCAGGAGAGTGTGCTTCACAGTTTTTGTTCTGCCCACATTTAAAGGGAAAGATGGGGTTAGTCAGGGCTTGTACCCAAGATCTAGAATCATGGGGGACAGTTCAGAACCCTTCTACCATTGTTCAGATTTTCTAATTATTGACAGGGTAAAATGAACATTAGGCAAAATTATCAATTAAAGCAAGTTTGTATTCTCTTTACCCTTATGAGTATCTTGATAATCCAAAGGAATAGATTGCCAAAACGATTTTTTTGGGGGGTGGGGGAGAGGTGGAAGGTTTGTAGTGAAGAAGGGAAAAGAGAAATGGCTCTTATCTAACTATGAAAGACATACTTAGAACACTAAGTTTATCCTCCAGTATGTTTCTCAAAAACAGGAATTCAATACTTTGGTAGCAACTATTGTGTTAATGTGGAAACTGTTTTCCTCCCAGTTATAAATGTTATTGTCACTAGTGTCTTTGAAAACAAACAAATAGAAAAAAAATCCTCCTGAGTGAAGTTCCAGGACTTTACCATATCTATTAACACAATTCAAATCTAGTGGCCAACTTACAGGGATACAACCCAAAAGACTCAATAATAATTTTATGACTAAACATTCCGAGTTAAAAAAAAAAAAAGACAGGAGGGAACTATTTTGGCAAGAGTGAATCATCAGTTGTGCAAAAAATAATTCATTGTGTTGAAAGATAAACCAAGGCTTATTTAAAATTTTAAGAGTTTATTTGGACAAAAATTGACTTGTGTTTGGCAACATCTAACCAGGTGATAAAAAGGAGCTCTGAGGAATTGTACAAAACGACTTATATAGGCAGAAGGGAGCAGGAACAAAGCAGTTACACTGGGTTAGAAAGCAGGTCGATTATTACAAGGTAACTTTCCTTTAGGGGGTGAGAGGAATCTGTCAGGCAGAGTGCCAAACTAATGCTGATCAGGTGATTCATAGCTGACTGGTTTGAGATTCCATTTCTGGGAGAGCTGGGACATAATTAAGTCTTGGTTTGGTGACATGGGTCTGAGCACAAGCAACTCTATTTGTAGCCTATTGTTTTGTTTTTAACAATTGTCAAAAGAGTTTTGACTCCATCTTATAAAAAGAAGTCATAAGATTTCTGGCAGTTTTATTTTTGATTTGGTTCATTAAGAATTACTTCTACTCATTTCCAATTTCCTTTAGAGTTCTAGGTTGAATCCTTTATAGACTCTTTCATGTTCACTTTATATCAAATACCTCAGTGGAACTTTGGGATCTGGCTCTACTTCAGTAGAAAACATTCATGAGTTTCTGTGGAGTGAAATAAAGATCAGATAGGTTAAAGGTTCTGAATCTGTGGTTTTGGCTCTGATTTCAGACTGGAGTGTCAGCATTTGGTTGAATTGTTGTACAAATGCTTCTGGGTTCAAGGTCACTGGAACTGGTCTAGTATTTCAGTGGGACACATGATCCCATACACCAGGACTTTGTGGCTCTCACCATAGTACTTAGAACTTCTAGAAGCTCAGTTGCTGAATGTGGTCCCATATTCCAGTGCTTTTAGCACTCAAAGTCCCCTAGCTAGGTGAAAAAATGGAAAACCTGGGTATGAATGAGAATTATGCCTCTGTATTACTATTATTGTCCTTCTTCTTCCTTACTTTCTTCTCTCTCTCTCCTCTGGGGAAAAAAAAGAATCTAGACAAAAAACAAAGGAAAGGACTTGCTCAGTGTCAAGAATCGAGGGTTGGGCTGAGCCACAGATATGATTTGTAGTCCCAAAAGCCCTAGACTTTTGCTAAGATACATGTGAGTGACAACAGCTGAGCTGTGGCTTCCCAGGAGATTCTAAGGCCGGTTACATCATTAGGGATTCAGATGTTCTAATCAAGACTTTTGAAGGTTCTTGAAATCAAGGGGGTTATGACATCTTTCTGAAGATATTTTACCTCCCTCTCTTTTCCCTTCCTTCCATCCTCCCTCTCTTTATTGATGGCAAATATTTTATAATTGTGATCATTACTTAGGTGATAAGTGATCCTGATAAGGAAACTCACTCACTCTTAAAATGATCTAGCTAGACTTAGTTGTTTTAATGATTATGTCCCATGATTAACTTGTTTCAATGATTTTTTGCATTGTTTTCCACAGATAAAATACCTATTTATAACCCATAATATATCTGGAGCAAATTAGTTCTAATTGTATTGCTGTATGGTACTAGTGAACTAGCTTTTATTTTTTTTTTATTTTATTTTATTTTTTTTAAAGATTTTTTTTTATTTATTTATTCATGATAGACACAGAGAGAGAGAGGCAGAGACACAGGCAGAGAGAGAAGCAGGCTCCATGCACCGGGAGCCTGACATGGGATTCGATCCCAGGTCTCCAGGATCGCGCCCTGGGTCAAAGGCAGGCGCTAAACCACTGCGCCACCCAGGGATCCCGTGAACTAGCTTTTAAACTGGCAACACATGGTCACCCAGGATAGTTATCCTTAAGGTGAGCAAGATGTTAAATGACTGATAGTCAGAGGGACATATGTTTTCCAATTTGTCTTGGGCCTCACAAAGGCAGTGAGGGCATTTTCTGCAGCTGCTCTTATTTTTAAAATAATTCCACTTTTCCTCTGCCCTTTGAATAAAGTGACCCTTATTCAGAGGAAGCAGTATGAAAGGATTCTCACTGTTGGCCAAGTGTGAATTTGAGAAAAAAAATACATGGCTCATTTTTCATTGCCATTTAAAAACTTACAGCCAAATCAGTGTAATGCTTATATCTCAAAAAGCTTTGCCACCAAAAAGATTATTTTCTTTCTTCTAAAGTAGACAAATTAGGCTCTTAAATTCAGACAGACTTTTTTTCTATACCACTCAGTGCCTTCTGAAGAGCTTTATGATGTCAGTAGCATTGGGAAATTTAACTGAGCTAAGTGCTTAATACACAAGTTGAGTTATGAATTCCCATTGAAGTCATGCTTTTTCACAAAGTTCACATAGTAATTTCAGATCTGTGACACTACCAAAGAGTCATGGGATCATAGCAGAGAATAGATAAATCAATAAGACACTCCCGCCCAAGATAGTCTATTTTCTCTTAGTTGATTGTTTTATTCTAAACAAAACAAAACAAAAACCCAAGCCTACGTTCCCCAAAGCATTACTTTCTGCTAAAACATTGCTTTTTAAGTTTAAAATGTCCTGTCCTGCTGCCTTTTAAACCCTACAGTTCTTGTTAATATAGATTATTTATTTCAAATGATGTACATCTTCTATTTTAGTGAACCCCTGGAAAACAACTCTGGATAGGAAGTTAGACTAAGTGTAGAAATAGCCAACAAGTGGCTAAACCTAGGACATGCACCGCGTCTCATAATTCTCATAATCATATCCCACAAACTTAGCTCAGATGTAAGAGTCATGCGACAGAACTATGGACCTCTCCTCCCTTGGAGCCACCACTCATTCTTCCTAAGGCTTTCTCTACTCAAGAGGATGATCTTTTCAGATGAGAGTGTTCTTCAGCCACATGTGCACACTTTATTACTGGGGCCTTCAAGCAAACACGTAATCCTTAAGCAAGAGAATTTATGCTCTTAATTAGAATAAAGTCATTCTGAATAAGAACAATGGATAGACACAACAGACAAAACATATTGTGCTGCTTTTCTGCTGTGCATTGTAAATCTGTGCATAAAAAAGACCTTTATGCTTATACAAAAAGATGCTCCTGATTTACTGTCAAGAGGACCTGTTTTTCAATGTCTTCTACACATTCTGAATCAGGTTTCCTTATGCAACAAGCATTTACTCAAGAGCCTACTAAGAGCCTAACACCATGATGAATACTTAATGGACAGTTCTTACTTCTAGAAACTCACACCCAGTAAAGCAACAGCTATTCTATATAGTTAGATAAAATATGATATTGTGAGAGCCATACAGGAGATCCAAGTGCAGATAATACAAAATACTGAAGGAGTTGAATGAGTCAAGACTGGGTTCACATGCAAATGAAGGAAAATGCAAGTTTTTATCTTTCTCACATAAACAGTTTTTGGCAGTGGGCAGTCCACGCTGCCTGGTGACTTTACAATCACCAGGGAGGAGCTAGTCGTTCTTGCCATCATGAACACTTGACTTCTACCTCATGGTCTAAAATGGCTGCTCAAGTATCAGCCATTAAATCCATATTCTAGCAATCAGAAAGAAGGAAGAAGTAAAGAATGGCATGCCCTGTTCTGTATGAGGACATATCCTAGAAGTAGGACACAATATTTCTGCTTATATCCTGTTCATCAAACTGTGGTCACAAGGCTGTAAGGAGAGGCTGATACAATCTTTAGTCTAGAAATCCATGTGTTAGCTGCAGCCTTGAAATTTACTAACCAAGTAGAAAGAGAGGATAGTTATTGGAGGAAAATGGGTGTTTTCTACCTCAGGCCTTCAGGTGAGGGAGAGAAAATTTTATCTGGAAAGGAAAAAACAGGTCTGGAAAGCTTCCTGGAGGGCTTCCTGGAGGAGGTAACATTTAAGCTAAGTCTTTGAGGGAGAGTAGGAATATGACAAATATATAGGCAGAGGGAACAGTATGAGAATTTGCTTTTGGAAACAGCCAGCCTGAGTAAGGAATGCAGTAAATCACCATAGATCAGAAATGGCTTTTCTTCTGTTCAGCACTGACTGGGGATCTAAAGGAAACACACAATGTTCTCAGTGTCTGAACTCCTTTGGTCTGATCACATACGTCTAGCTGCTAAAGACTGAATTATCACATCATGCATGTAGAAGTGAAAAATAATTTAAAAATATATCTATTGAAATTTTTGCCCATGTGCACTAAAAGATAATCACTTATTAAATTAGGAAAGATTCGAATGTTGCTGAAATCTGGATTCTGATTATGATGTGTAGCAAGTGTGTCATAATCATCTCTTAGACCATTTACAAACACACTTGTTTACTAATAGGCATCATAATAGCATAACATCTTGCTTTAAACAAAGAAACAATTAGGCCTGAAATAGGAAAGCAGACAACACGGGATGGGCAGTATAGCATAGAGAGAGTAGTAATTACAAGAGGAGATATTGCATGAGCACTTGCCATGTGTGCCAGGCATGCTTCTGAGCACATGGCATATACTCACTCACTGATTCTTCACAGCAGTGCTGTGAGTTAGGTTCCTATGACTATCCCCATTTTTAAAGACAATGAACTGAAGCTCAGAAAGGCTAAGCAACTTGTGGTGGTCCCATTGCTGATATACAGGGAATTGTAGACCTAAACAGATGCAGCCTGGCTCTTTAACCACTCTGTTAGGTGGTAAGAGAGAATTGGATGTGGGATGGATCCCAGCTCCAGGACTCACTGGTGGAGAGACTCTAGGGAAAGTTATTTCATCCTTCTGGGTCTTAGTTTCTGTGATTGAATGGGAAGCTGTGTATAAAAGATTTAGCCTGAGGTCTGGCACAAGGTAAATGCCCAATAGTGAAAAGGTTGAACAAAGACTGAGTCATCAGTTGTAAACGCTAGCCCATATTTGGTCCTTAACCATACAAACCAAAAGAGGGATCCTAAGGTATTTCTGACATGGTGTTAAATTCTCTTTAAAAAGAGTACAATTTCTCCTTCTTTCACCTGTTTATCCCAATCCCCTGAGGTCTGTCTCTCAGCTAGTTTGAGTTTGAGTTGCTTTTTACAGTCATCTGCTACGATGTTGTGTAACAACAAACAATATCCTCCTAAAAATGTTTACAAATGCTTCCTACATTAGTGCTGTATATTTTTTCATTAAGCTATGACATCGCCATTGAAAAATTATTTTAATCATTGCAAACTGAATTACACAAGGAGAAAGCATAAAGAGGTAGCACTTAAAAGGCTGAATGTACATTAATTGCTTCGGCTAATGAAAGAAACATGAGTTAGCCAATGTACACAACATGAATCCTAAGATGCACGGACAATTGACTACGGTAATAAAACAAGTATTAGTGTGTTACATCTGAAATCCTCATTACGCTTCATGCAGCAAAAACTACTGGGTACCTGCTGTTCAGTTGTACTTCCTCCTCTTGACACCACAAGCTAATTATAGCATGGGGCACAGGGTAAAAGCACGTGACCTATGTTTCTACAGTTTGGGGACCTTTTCAAAAACCATACTAAGTTACATATGGTGATTCTTCTTTTTCTTTTTTAAACTGATGAAAGTAGGTGTTGGTCAAAATGATTTTGAAATATCCTAGTGTTCCATAGGCAATTTTAATTAAAGTATGAATTATTTAAATATGCACACAGTTTATTTTACTTACATTGGGATCTTGCTTTATCTCCCTTGGCTCTCGAAACTAGTAAATTATTAACTCAGAATAATTTATGTCACAGTGTTCAAGATGCTGTCCATTGATTTTTTGGGGGTCTGTTTTTTTTCATTTCATAAACGTTGAAGATCATGATGAAGGTATGGCATTTAAAAGGAAGAGAAATGAATATCTCATTTTTACTATTCATCCAGAATCACATAGCACAGAAGTAATTAGTAGCTTACAAAAAGGCTGTGTTAAGACACAACAGAGGTCCACAGACTAAAAATGTCACCCCATTAGGATCCTCAGTAAAACTGGATACTATGTCCTCTCACCCACTTTTTTACACTCCAAGGGCACTGCTAATGCTTTAAAGGGATATGTGATTGTATGTAACAGCTGGCTTAATCGAAAGTCGCTGTTTTTCTAGATGAAAACCCTTCTTTTCTGGTAGGACTAGGGCTAGAGAGCAAATATTTTTCTGTTTTTGTATTTTATCCCATATGCTTTTTGTTATTTTCTCTATAAAATTTTGATTATGTTCAAATGTATTTCCTTTGCATTCCTTCCCAGATACATTAGATAAGTTGACTTCTTTAGCACCAACTAGCATCAAATTTTGGATGGACACGAGGGTCTTGCAAAATTCTTTAACGTTGCTACTGAGAAGCAGACTAGGAGGCTGGATCCGCAAAGCAGACCAGGAGGCCAGATCTATTCCAATAAGGAGGGTGTAAATTGAGTAGAAACTGCAGGATGTCAGCAAAATTTGTTTTGGAGAATTTAACACTAGAGGTGAATATGGAAAAGGGTGAAATGTAGGGGCAGGGATAGTGGAAAGTGATTTCATTCTGCTCCATCTGTGGCTCTAAATATTGATATGCATTAGAATTGCCTGATAAATTGATAAATTTGATAAACTTGGTATTCAGCCCTTATTCACCAGAAGATTCATTACCTTCTAGCAAGTGATTCTGAAGCAGATTATCTGAAATGGTACAGAAAATGGGATCAAGTGTTGACTTCCAAAAATTAGACCATTATTACTCATATAGTTATTTAATCAAGGATCTTGGGATGTGGTGAGGGAGACAGACATGAAAATAGCCCATTTCAGTTCAGCACGCTAAGTGCTATGGTATAAGAATGGGGTGCTATGGGGAGTATGTACAAAGGTGGTCTAATCCAGTCTGGGGTATCACAATGGCTGGTAAAGAAGTAATAGGAGCAGTTCACCAGTTTTGTCCTTTGTGTGTGTGTGTGTGTGTGTGTGTGTGTGTGTTTTGGCAAAGAGGCTATGGATCGGTGGGGGGAGGGTAAGGGTAGGGAAAGAGTGGGGAATGTGACCAAGGGGTCAGGAGGTTAAAGAACTTATAAAACACATTTTCAAGTCTCAAGAGGCTTGCAGTGTAAGTGGAGAGATAAATGATAGCAGGAGATTTTGGTAATACACGAAGACAAGAGAAGTGACTTCCTCAGAACTCCTTTGATTAATTAATAACTGATGAATAATGCAGACTCACCATACTACAGGATTCCTCTGGAGAAAGTATTTAGATTCTTTCAGCAATGAAATTCTATGATTTATTATTTCATTCTGCAGTGGGAAGAGAAAGCTTCATGGAAGCTGTAAGGATTCACTTGGGCTTTGAAAAATGGGTAGATTTTTGTAAATTTTCTTTTGATATAATTTTAAATTTATAGAAAAGTTGCAAGAATAGTACAAGATATCACCTTATACTTTATCCAGATTCACCTGTTTTCACATCTTGCCCCAGTTGCTCTTGTTCCTTTTCTTCTCTCCTATACACACGTTGCTTTGTTTTCTGAACGATTTCAAAGTAACTTGGAGACTGTTTGCTCCTTTACTTCTAAACACTTTGGTGTATATTTCTCAAGAAAAAGGATGTGCTCCTACAAAATCAGAGTAAAATAATAAAACCCAAGACATTTCATGTTGATACAATACTGTTATTTAATCAACAGTACAAAATCAGATTTTGTCACTTGTCTCCCAAGATCCATTCCAGATTCATCCACTGCAGTTAGTTGTCTGTGTAATTGTCCTCTCATTTTAAATAGTTCTTTAACCTTTCTTTGTCTTTCATGTCTTAGCACTTTTGAAAGGTACAAGCCATTTATTTTGTGGAATGTCCTTCAACTTGAGCCAAGCTAATGTTTCTTTATGATTAGATGCAGATTATGGATTTTTAGAAAGAAAGAAGTTGGATGTATCCAACTTGGCGTTTCATAGGATGAGACACTTAAAGTAGGTCTGTTCCAATATCAGTGATATTGACATTGATAACTCAGAATGATGTTCACTAGATTTCTTCGCTGCAACATTAACTTTTTAATCATCAAGAATTTTGTGTGAGATATTTTAGGCTATGTAAATATCATGTGCCTTATGAAACTTTTATCTGATACTTTGAGCATCCATTGTTGATTTTTTTTTTAATTTTTAAAATTTGGGGTTTTCCCCCCAAGTTTTTATTTGAATTCCAGCTAGTAAACATTCAGTGCAATATTGGTTTCAGGTGTAGAATTTAGTGATTCACCACATACAATACCCAGTGCTCATTACAACAAGTGCTCTTTTTAATACCCATCACTCATTTAATCCATCCCCGACCCACCTCCCCTCTGGTAGCCATCAGTTTCTTCTCTTCGTTTGCCTCTCTGTTTTCCTCCAGTGTGTTCATTTGTTTGTTTCTTAAGTTCCACATATGAGTGAAATCATATAGTATTTGTCTTTCTTTCTCTCACTGACTTATTTCACTTACCATCACACTCTCTAGCTCCATCCAGATCGTTGCAAATATTTCATTCTTTTTTATGGCTGAGTAATATTCCATTGTGTATATATACCACATTTTATTTATCCATTCATCAGTTCCTGGGCACTTGGGCTTTTTCCATATTTTGGCTATTGTTGATAATGCTATAAATACCAGGGGCATGTATCCCTTTGATTAATATTTTTGTATCCTTTGGGTAAATACCTAGTAGTGCACTTGCTGCATTTTAGGGTAGTTCCATTTTTAACTTTTTAGGAGCCTCCATACTGTTTTCCAGAATGGCTGCCCCATTTGCATTCCCACTAACAGGGTAAGAGGGTTCCCCCTTCTCCGCATCCTTGCCAACACTTGTTGTTTTCTGTGTTGTTGATTTTAGCCATTCTGACAAGTGTGAGGTGATATCTCATTGTAGTTTTATTTGATTTGCATTTCCCTGATGGTAAGTGATGTTGAGCATTTTTCATATGTCTGTTAACCATCTGAATGTCTTCTTTGGAAAAATATCTGTTTATGTCTTCTGCCCATTTTTAACTGGATTATTTGGTTTTGGGGTGTGGAGTTATATAAGTTCTTTAAATATTTTGGATACTAACCCTTTATCAGATATGTCATTTACAAATATCTTCTCCCAATGTACAGGTTGCCTGTTAGTTTTGTTGGTGTTTCCTTCACTGTGCAGAAGATTTTTATTTTGATGAAGTCTCAATAGTTTATTTTTGCTTTTGTTTCCCTATTATTGATTTTCCAACTCATAATTGCACCTGTATTCATATTACTATACCGATATGACTGTTAGGAAGAGCTTTTCTGATCCTCCCATCTATGTATTTATTTACTTAAATCAGTATAGGTTCATGGATTTTCTTTTTAAAAATAAGTTTATAATCTACTGCTGTCATATTTATTCTGATGCTCAAATCGTCCCTGAGTTTACTTCTGAGAACACATTAAAATAGGTTTCTGTATGCTTTCAATAGTCTTTGCCATTCTTTGGATACTTTCTGACTTCTAGAGCAATATAGTACAAAAGGGATCATTTTGTACTTTTCCTGCCCCAGTCCTAGAATACATATTTTGTCCAGAGAGCACCATTCCTAGTACCAAAATTTGGGTGTACTCATTACTATTGGAGTATTATTGTTTCTAATTTCTTTGCTAGACAGAGCTAGGAAATATGTATATATATATTTATATTTGTACTTATTAATATTTATATTTATTTGTATATTTTATATATTATGTATATCATATATATGTTTCTCTATTTGTCTATCTGTATTTTAAAAAACCCTGAGTTCATGGATAATGGTGCAGTCTAGTCTTCCCTTTTTCATATTTGCAACTCCAGTCTCCAATACTGAGAAACTTAACCCAGAGCAAAGATGTTTTTAAAAGGCAGATAGAAATATGGCTTTTTGACTTTGAAAAATCTCTGAGACATCCAGGTGGAGAGAGGTCCAGATCTTAATTTTTTCTACCAAAGGAAAAATTGCCTTTAACTTGTGGTGGTTCAGACAGTAGTATAAATGTCAAGGAGGCCAAAGTTGTGGGATCTTCATGGGATTATATATCATATATTTATGTATATGCCTACCAATTCCTTCACAAAGAAACTATTATTTCTACCTTCATTTTCCACGGCAGGTAGCTCCCCCAGCACAAGGTGCTTATATTGACATCAATAACACCTTGCCTTCAACATCAAGATATTTAAGACCAACCTCTGATTGAACTATTTGTAGTATCAAGTGTGTCTGTACTGAGTCCAGAGACCACGGACTTGGCAGTAAATCCTATAACACAAATCTTTCCTAACCCCCCCCCCATCTTTTCCAATAAATTTTGGTAAGGGGTTCATCTGTAAGGTTAAATGTTAAAACCTCTTCAAAACCTAATTTCTAAGACTTTGGTCAAGAATCAAGATTTCTTTTCATGATCTGTCTCCTTTTATAATCTTTGTAATTATGGACAGACATTATAATGCTAGTCATTGTTGAGCAAGATGGTGATGATGATGTTTTCTTTTTTTGTGACATGTTGAAGATGACTTGAGACTGCAAAATTAGGTGCTAGATTGATTTATTTTTCATCATGAAAGAAAAACCATTTCACATCTTCTTACTAAGGTGTTGGGGGCACAAAATGTTTCCTGGGTAAGCCAATACCTGTTTGCTTTTTTAGTGCTGGAGAAGGAACACTGAATTCAGACATACTTGGAGATATTGTGGGTTTGGTGCCAGATCACCACAATAAAATTGGTCAGATGAATTTTTTTTTATTTCCTAGTGCATGTGAAAGTGTATCTACCATATGTTATAGTCTTTTAGGTCTGTGATAGAATTATGTCTAAAAAAACCTATGTACATATTTTAAGAAAAAATACTTTATTGATGAAAAATGCATACCATCATCTGAGCTTTCAATGAAGCACAACCTTTCTTTTGGTGGAGAGTCTTGCCTTGGTGTCTGCTGATTGATCAGGTTGGTAGTTCCTGAAGGTTGAGGTGACTGCAGTAATTTCTTAAAATAAGACAACAGTGAAGTTTGCTGCATTGATGGACTCTTCCTTTCATGAATGATTTCTCTATAGCATGCAATGCTGTTTGATATTATTTTACCCAGAAGAGAACATCTTTCCAAACTGGAGTCAGTCCTCAAACCCTTCCTCTGATTTATCAACTAAATTTATGTAATATTCTAAGTCATTTGTCGTCATTTTAACCATCTTCAGAAGATTTCACCAGGAGTAGATTCCATCTCCAGAAACCACTTTCTTTGTTCATCCATAAAAAGCTATAACACATCCATTCAAGTTTGATAATATTAGAGGCATTCAGTCCCATCTTCAGGGTCCACTTTCTATTCTAGTTATCTTGCTATTTCCACCACACCTGCAATTACTTCCTCCACTTAGGCCTTGAACCCCTCAAAGTCATCCATGAAGATCGAAATAATTTTGTTTCAAACTCTTATTAATGTTGATATTTTGATTTTTAACTATGAATCACATATTCTAGATGGCATCTAAATGGTGAATCCTTTCCAGAAGGCTTTCCATTTACTTTTCCTGTATCCAGGGGCTGAGGAATCACTATAGCTATAGCTCTGACCATAGTCTTACAAAATGAATTTTTAAATAATAAGACCTGAAAATCAAAATTACTCTTGATCCATAAGCTGAAGAATGGATGTTGTTTTAGCAGGCATGAAAATGATGTGAATCCCACTGTTCATCTCCATCAGAGTTCTCGAGTGACCAGGTGCATTTTCAATGAGCAGTATAATTTTGAAAGGGATGTTTTTCTGAACAGTAGGTCTCGATAGTGGGCTTAAAATTTTCAGTAAACCATGTTATAAACAGATGTGCTGTCACCAAGGCTTTGTTGCTTTATTTATGGAACACAGGCAGAGTAGATTTAGCATAATTCTTAAGGGCTCCAGGTTTTTCAGAGGGTAAATGAGCACTGGTTTCAACTTCAAGGAACCAGCTGCATTAGCCTCTAAAAGAGAATCAGCCTGTTCTAGGAAGCTTTGAAGCCAGGCATTGACATCTCTTGAGCTGTGAAGGTCCCATATGACATTTTCTTCCAGTAGACTATTCTTCCATTACATTGAAAATCTGTTGTTTAGTGTAGCCACCTTCATTAATTATCTTAGCTAGATCTTCTGGATAACTTGCTGCTTCCTTTTATACTTTTATGTTATGGAGATGGCTTCTTTCCTTAAACCTCATGAAACAACCTCTGTTGGCTTCAGACTTTTCTTCCGCAGCTTCCTCACCTCTCCCAGCCTTTATGGAACTGAAGAGAGGGCTTTGCTGTGGATTACGCATTGGTTTAAGTGCATGTTGTGGTTGGTTTGATCTTTTATCCAGATCATTAACACTTTCACTATATCAGCAATAAGGCTGTTTCACTTTCTTATCATTCACGTGTTCAGTGGAGTAGCACTTTAAATTTCCTTCAAGAGCTTTTCCTTTGTATTCACAACTTAGCTAACTGGTACAGGAGACCTAACTTCTGGCCTGTCTTAACTTCTGACATGTTTTCTAGTTAAGTTCTATCATTTCTAGCTTTTGACTTAAAGTGAGAAATGAGTAACATCTTTTCACTCGAACACTTAGAGGCCATGGTAGGATTATTATTTGGCCTAATTCCAATATTGCTGTGTCTCAGGGGATAGGGAGGCCCAAGGACAGAGAAATGGAGTATCAGCTCATTGGTGGAAGACTCAAAACATGTACAACATTCATGGATTAAGTTCATTGTCTCATACGGGCATGGCACCCCAAAACAATTACAATAGTAGCATCAAAGATTACTGATCACAGATCACCATAACAAATATCATAATAATGAAAAATTTAGACATATTGTGAGAATTACCAAAACGTAACTCAGAGACCTAAAGTGAGCAAATGCTTTTGGAAAAATGATGCCTACAGACTTGCTCTACACAGGGTTGTCATAAGCCTTCAATTTGTAAAAAACACGGTATCTCAGAAGTGCAAAAAATTGAAGCAAAGTACAACAGGGATACCTGTACTCCATGAACAAATTCTGTCTGAGTAGGGAAATGATACTGTACCAGTTGGAAAGAAAATTTTCCCTCTTTCAACTACATAGTAATTGTGTGATATAATGCTTTCCCTGAAGCCTTGGTGCAAAGACATAGGTAGTTGTTATTGTTTTTGTTTTTTGGGTTTTTTGGAGTGACAAAACTTGGCAAAACTTAGCCTGTGCAAGAGGAAAGGCCACAAATTCTGAGCTAGGCTTAAAATTTATATCTGAAGCAAGGAGATAAAGCATTTACATCAGGATCAACTCTTTTTGCCCTTTACAGGGAACAGCAATACAGGCTGGTAGAGGGCAGGCTTCTGAAACAAATATCTTGTCTATCTAGTGAAGTATCTTCCTGAGCTAATTTTTCCTTTATATCAGAATTAGATTTGGAGACCAAGGCCAGGGTAATCAGTAAGTGAAGTGGGTGCTGCTTTATGTCCTCTGTTAGTCATCTCAGATCTTTTTCACAAACTCCCGAAAGACTGACACTCTGTTAACAAAGGATCCTTCCTTTTGTTTCATAATAATTTTGTGATACAGAAACCGAACCAATGAACATGGCATGTGTCACACAGAAAGTAGTCAATGTTCAGCAGTAATGATGATTATTTTGCAGTTGTGAAGGTTTCTTCACAAAACAGAATGTTAGAAATGTCACATCACTTCCTTTGGATAAAATTAAATTTAGTCTGAGGTCTCCTATTTGCTAGTTGGCAGGAAATCTATTCTCAGTCATTATTAGATCACTCCCATCTCAATCTTTGAGGCCTAATAGAGAAAAAGCTAATTGTCTAAGCACAAATGGCTACTTGATGTTAGGGGACTTTGGGTATATCTGCCCTGCTTGGTCCTGAGGACTCTAGAGCATGCCCTGAGGTCAGAGGCTCAGACCCCTAGAGGATCCTACTTAGTGCCTCTCCACTGAGGTCCTAGCCCCCAAATCTAATTCTGATCTAAAGGAAAAATTAGCTCAAGGAGACACTTCACTAGACAGACAAGGTATTTGTTTCAGACCAGCCTGTCTTGCTGTTTCCTATAAAAGGCAAAAAGGGTTGATACTGATGTAAATGCTTATTTTCCTTGCTTCAGACATAAATGTTAGGCCTAGCTCAGAACTTGCACCCTTTCCCTTGCACAGGCTAAGTTTTCCCAAGTTCTGTCACTCCAAAAAAACGACCTGTATCTTTGCACCAAGGTTTCAGTGAAAGCATTATATTATGCAATTACTATTTATTTGAAAGGGGGAAAGTTTTCTTTCCAATTGACACAGTATCATTTCTCTATGCAGACAGAATTTGTTCATGGGGTACAAGTATATCTTGTACTTTGCTTCAACCTTGGTATGAGGGGTGGACTCAAGCTCAGTTCTGTGAGGCCTTCTCAGAGGCTGTCCTGGTGTTTCCCTCTCTCCTGCTGTTTTCTTCTTTCTTCTTTATCCCCAATGTCATTTTTGCAAAGGCTCTTTCCCTTTGCCCTCTAGTAGGATTGCCAGATTTAGTGAACAAGAACAAGAACAACAAGAACAACAACAACAAATGAGCCGGGAAAAATCACCCAGTAAATCTGGATTTCAGCTAAACAATGAATAACTTTTTAACATAAGTATACCCCTAGCAATGCTTGGGACATATTTACACTAAAAAACCTCTTACCTATCTGCAATTCATATTAAACCAAGCACCCTATATTTCTCTTGCAGCTCTACCCTAAGATCTCCTGCTTTTGAAAGACCCAGAAATAGAAGTTGTGTGTAGGATTGGGTCTTTCTCTTGCATATCTTCGGTGGGATAGAGGGAAGAACAGTCTGGAAAGCCTTAAAAGGTACAGGGAAAAATTCAGCATGGACAAACACAAAATAGATCCGTAAGTCTTATGCTCATCATTATGTTCATCATTCTCATCATTGCCCATGGTGAGTTGCTACTTAAGAGTCAATCCCCCTGGGGAAGGCAATATTAATGGATCCTTTCCTGAGTCTAGTTTTAATTAAGATAAAGGAGAAGGAGAACCGAGCAGGCTTGGAGAGCCTGAAAGCTGGGAAAGTGGAAGAGGAAGCAAAGGGAAAAGGTACAGAGAGCTGAGGGCCAGAGAGGCAGCTTCATGCCTCACCCGTCACTGGTACGCCTGATGCAGGGCATTATGGGCAGCGTACAATGGCAGAACTAACACTGACCTGATTCCATTCAACTTCCAGTGCTGCCACCACCACCACCATGCTGTGTAGCCTGGGCCAGTCATTGGATTTCTCTCTGCAGCTCTGGCCTGTCTTGTGAGAGTCAAACCCAGATGTACTCTTGCATGTTTTACGGGTGCCTTAGCGTGGACGTTTGCAAATGTGAACTCATCCTTTCCCCCTCTAGACCTGCCCTTTCTGTGTTCTCTGTTTAGTCCCATGATACCACCACCTGCCCAGGCACAGAGGGTGGGACACCTACCCGTCATCCTAGAGCTAGTGGGGAAGAATTATCGCTGGTGGTTGCTGGACTAGGTCAGGTTCATCTGGCTGGCTAGGCATGTGTCCCTCGCCTTTTTCATTGCTATCAAAGGTGAGGACCTTCTCAGATAAGAGATATTTTTCCCAAGAGGACAAAGCCATTCTGAGGGGGCCAGAGAGAACAGGAAATGTTTCTTCTGTACATTGGAGAGAAAATTGAATTAAATGTACTCCTGTACCTTTTATAATGACTTTGTGATAATTCACTCTACCTTTTTCTCTTTTTTTCCTCAAACATCAAGGACTTTTTTAAAAATTGAGAAATAATTGACGTATAACATTATCTTAGCTTCAGGTGTACAATGTAATGCTTTGATATTTATATATATTGTGAAATGAACATCACAATAAGTCTAGTTAATATTCAATCTCCCTTTTCTTGAAGTGACTTTAATGAGTCTCTGTTCCTATCTATCAAAATAGCTTAATAAACAGAAAATCACTTTACTTTCTTTTTCTCAATGGACATTTTTACCAAGAGATAAAACTAGGGAGGCGGGGCATGTACTAGGATCTACACCCTGGGAAATTTCTTGTGTTTTTTAGAATCAAAAATACATTTTAGAATATACCATAGTGGCAATTTCCTCAATAATACCCCGATGATCAAAGAGTTATTTTAAATGAATCCATTGAGATTAGAGTCTAACAGTGAAAGGTAAGGAGGCATCTGAAAATAATTAACTAATCTTCTCTACTCTTGAAATAGCTTCTCTTCCCCAGGAAAGAGGAAAGAAGCCAAATAATAGGGGGATGGATGAAAAAGCACAATATTATTTCACAGTTTCTGCTTGGAAAGATTAAAAAAAATAATTCATAATAATATGTTCTCTTCTAGTTATTTCATGGTAAGGATATGGCAAATGGATGGGAGAAAAAGCAGTCATTAGCCATGTTTGAAAAATGGTTAAATGTTGTGAAGGGGGTAAAGTCTCGTCTTAATAATCCCAGGGAAATACAACCTAAGTGAAATCATTTCATGGTGGTTTTGAATTATTCCAGCCCAGTCAATGAAGAGTTTCAAATAGCCTAAAGCAATGAGGTTAATTTGTTACAAAATCACCATAGGGGGAAATACACAGTCTTCTCTGTCACACACACACACACACACACACACCCCTTTATATTTTTTATATTTATTATATTTATGTATATGAAGTGATATCTGTTTAAAATACAAATTCCTGGCACTTAAAATCTAAAATTTTGACACTCTTCAAACAAAAATCTGATTCAGAATTAAGTGTGGATCTTCAGCCAACTGTGCTAGGAGCCTGATAAATGTGATAGGATTTGAATGTAGAAGGCAGGTGTTTTCTGTCTTTTAAGTTCCACAAAAATCCAGTATGTGTGTATATTTGTGTGTGTACATACTTATGATTCTTTCCTTTATAGCTTGCAATCATCCCATTCTGCTTGTTCCTCTTAGATCTTTAGCCAAGAAATAGTCTGGAGTTAATAGTTGCCATTCCAATACTGGGTCATAGCCAGAAATGGTTAGTGAGTTTGAAGAAGATGTACCTTAAGAAACTGTTCATTGAGTGTCTACTAAGTCCTAAGTACCTTCTTTATGACAATCTGCTAGTTGAGATTTTTATCTACTTTTTAGGCCAGGTATAAGGTTAAGTCACTTACTCAGGATCACACTTTTAATTTAAATTATTTTAATTCCAGTATAGTTAACATACACTGTTATATTAGTTTCAGAAATACTATATGGTGATCCAACAATTCTGTATATTGCTCAGTGCTCATCATGATAAGTGCACTCTTTAATCCCTTTCACCTGTTTTACCCATCCGCCCCACACCTACCCTTGGTAACTGTCAATTTATCTATGTAGTTAAGAGTCTGTTTTTTGGTTTTCCTCTTTTTTCTTTTGTTCATTTGTTTTATTTCTTAAATTCCACATAAGAATGAAATCATATGACATTTGTTTGTCTTTCTCTGACTTATTTCACTTAGCATAATACACTCTAGTTCCATCAATGTTGGTCCAAATGGCAAGATTTCATTCTTTTTATGGTTTAGTAATATTCCATAGTGCATGTGGTGTGTGTGTGTGTGGTCATATTTGATCTCCAAGTATCTAAGCTAGAATTCCATTCCCTCGTGCTAAACTTGAAAGCCCATGATCTTTCCCTGCCAAGTGATGACCTATCTAATGGTTAGGAGCAGGGACTCTGGAGTAGGGACTCTAGAGACTCAGTTTGAATTCTGCTTCTATTGCTTTCTAACTTGGGGAAATTATAAAACCTCTGTATTCAGTTGCTTCATCTGTAAAATGCAAATAATATTATTAAATTGCTTAATAAAGTTGTTGAGAAGATTAATTCATATATATGTGTATATATATATACATATATACATACATATATATGTGTGTGTGTATATATATATATATATATATAATAGTGTTTACTTCATACATTGTAAGCCCCTATTCTCTATTGGTTGCTGTCATTATTATTATTATTATTATTATTATTAATTATTATTATTATTATTATTATTCTGTATTTTCACAGGGGATTGAAACTTTGACTCTTTCATGCTCAGGAAAATGCTAGTTTACCACCAGTTGCTCCAGGGGCTGGTTGGTTCCTAATTAACCACAACTTTTCTACCCATCCTTTATTCTCTTGCTTCTAAATGGGGAATTTCCTGGGGTATATGGTTGCTCACCAAACTCGGTCAGGATGTCTCCCAAATGCTTTTTTTGGGCTCCAGAGAACTGACAAGTCCATGTTTACGTTCCAAATTATTTGGGAAAACCTGTAAACCTGGTGAGGGTAGGATGGCTTTTCACTTAGAGTTACCTCATCCAAAGTCATAGATATATTTTCCTCCTGGGAAGTGTAACTTACCTGTTTCTAGTGTCCAAAATACAACTTTCTCTGAATGCCTCCCACCGTGGTGCCTGAGTGAGGGGCTTTCCACCTCAGAATGAGGTCATAAAGATGCAATTATTCTTCTCCACAGAGTTGACTCTACCAGGTTCATTTACAAAGTTACTCAGCTGTGACTTGGCCACTTAAATAACTCTGTTGCCTAAAGATATCCCTTGCTGCAGCCATTTACCTCCAAGAATCATGTTCATGTTACAGAGAAACACAAATAGAAGCACGTTCTGCACCAGCAGTGTTACAGACCCATATTTTGTCAGTTGTAAATTATATCTGGTCTTGGGTGGGAGGTAGTCAACAATTCTATATTCTCTGTTATGAGAAATATTAGACCCTCATAATTTGGAAGTCTCATATGCTAGCTGTATTTTGTTCTGGCAGATTTTAGAAGTAAACAATTCTCTGGATGCCTAAAAGTAATGCCTAGGTTTCTGTTTTTACATATTTAAGCTATGCATTTAGATACAATTCAAGCATTCCAGAGTGTTAACGGTGTTTACAAAGGAAACTGCCAGAGGCAAATTCAGGCAGTTCCTTAAATTAATAATGCTTTTGTTCGCAGTCCAATTTTTCCTTCCAGTTCTGCTAGAGCCAATGTTCATCTTCTCCATTTATTCAGGGGATAATGATGACAATTTCCATTTACACATTGCATTTCATCTGGAAGTCTCTCTCTCTCTCTCTCTCTCTCTCTCTCACACACACACACACACACACACACACACACACACACACAAGATATCACTGTCTGCCACTTTCTGCATGGCAACAGAAAATGCAAACTGCATCATCACAATCATTGGTCAGTGAGGAGAAGAGAAGCCCCAAAGCAAATACTGAAAGAAAGGAGGCTGAAAGAAAGGCAGGATGGGCAGAAGGAAACTCAACACATTGCCGTGTTTACTGAGAAGAGGGACCTGCCTCGAGAAGCAGAGTGTTTTCTGGTAACCACCCCTGCACCTCTGTAGGAATTAATAGTATAGTTGAGTGAGTGGCTTGGAGCTAGACAGACCCACATTTAAGTCTTTGACCTATCACTTTCTTGTTGAGTGTCTTTGGGCAAATCATGTGGCCTCTTTGAGACTTGGTTTTTGCATCTGTTAAGGGGGTATATTAATTCCTACCTTCCAAGGTTGTATATGTTAAATATATGTAACTAAAATATGGTATAAAGGATTAGCAAATGATCACCAGTATTTACTATTTCTTTTTTTTTAAATAAGATTTTATTTATTTATTCATGAGAGACACAGAGAGAGAGGCAGAGACATAGGCAGAGGGAGAGGCAGATGCACCCTGGGATCATGACCTGAACCAAAGGCAGATGCTCAACCACTGAGCCATCCAGGTACCCCGGTGGTATACTCTTTCAAGGGGCCACACATGCTCTGCCTAGCTCCAACTGCCTGAGACAATTTTGAGCTTTATACAAGAGAGGGAGTGGTATCATCACCCAAAGGCCTAAAATATAATGATGACCTCTTGTAGGCTGAGGAAAATATGTGGTCTTCCATTAGCATGGGCTTTAACATAACTACTTTAGATACAAATTTTATTGCATGTAAAAATTATCTGGAGGATCTTTGAAAATATAGATTACAGAGTTCTGTTCTAGAGTTTCTGATGCAGTAGGTTCAGAATTATTCAATCTAATAATTTGACTTTCTAAATAGTTCCCAGGTGGTGCTGATACTTCTGGTCTGGGGACCGCACTTTGAGAACCCCTGCAGGTCCAGTAGCTAATTATTATTTGGAAGCCATGGAGAGCCTAATTTCCAGAGAGTGTGTTATATTTGGGGGCTAGAGGGTCCACAAGAAGCTGGGGGCATTGAAGGGGAAGTCAGGGATAGGTTGAGCACCTGCAAAAGAGAAAGCTGAAAGCTAGGATGGGCTTTGAGACCCCATGGACCTAGTTCACAGCACAGGCTCGTACTCTTTTGGGTAGCAGTTTCTCCTTTCTCCTCTCTCTCTCGGCTTCCTCTTTTTAATGACTCTTACCCCTGTGGGTTTCCTCTTCCTCCTACCAAGTCACCTCCAGATCTGCCTGATGAAGAGACATGGATAGAGGGTTTCAGGTAGTGGAAAAAGCATGCATCGTGGCCGGGAAGTTGGATTTGAGGAGCTAAAAGCAATTCAAATGGTCTGGAGTCTAGGGTACAAAGAGATTCAAGCCAGGGAGAATGTTTGAGCAACACAGCAGAAGTCAGGTCACAAATTGGACCTGATCTTAAATATTATGGGAAGCTACTGCAGGGTATTAATCAAGAGGATGACACTAGTTGATTCGTAATTTCAAGGCTCACTCTGCCAACACTGCAGGAAATTGACTGGAGGAGCCTGAACCAGATGGGGAGATGAGAGCAGTGGTTCTTGTAGGTATCTGGGCATGCAACTGTGCTGGCTTGGACAGGGATGAAGCCAGGCAGGAAGGGAGGGACTCCTGGTATCCCTATTTCACTGTAACAAAGTTCTTGAACCATTTCTGTCATTTATTCCAGGAGTTTCTTCAAGCATGCTTAGGTGTGCTTCAGAGTCACCTGGTGGGCTTATAAAAACACAGCCATTTGAATTTCTGTGTCAGTGTGTAGGGGTGAGGCCCCCCAAATTTCCATTCCTAATGCACTTCCAGGGGGTACTGATGCTGCTGGTCCTGAGACCACACTTTGAGAACTACTGATTTATTCCTACCTTTTTATGGAGAGGATAACAGCCTTGGGCCTTTCTAGCCAATAGAGTTCTCAGCTTTTCATAACCAGTATCCTGGTGTGTAAGCAAAACATTGAATCTGCTTGCGAAGATCCTACTCTTCAGGACATGCATCAGCTCACCAAGCTCTCTCAGGCTCAACTAATTTGTCCTCATGAACTACCAACCTTGCCCTGACTTTTCCAACGACTGCTTTGTCTGAGCCTTCACTTAGCTTCTGTAGGAAGTGTAACCTGCTCAATCCCAAGTGACTCCAATTAACTCTCTTGGAGTCGACTCCCTGAGTGAATGACTTGAATAACTCAGCATGACTGTAATGTTTTATTTACTTAAAGATTCTGAACTCTTCCACCCCACAATCCTACCGTAAACAAGGATAAAGCAGAAAACAATCATGAGTTAAATAATGTTTCTTTATCCTAGGAGTTGCTCCTTTGTTCTCTGACTCTTTCCATATTCCTTTAACTCTCACAGATGGCCAACCTTTCATGATTTTATTTTGGCAAGGACCTTCCTGCTCCATGCAGGATCACATTAAACATGCTTTGATGATGGGAATAGAAAGTAAAAATTAACTGCAAGTTTGCCTTTCTGGTCTGTTATTAACTGGTTGTTCTTCCTATGGAAGCATTAGCAAAGTATGCATCAGTCAGGGGCCTTGGTTGTCTGTTTCTTCTTTTCTTTTCCCTCTACATACAATCTAGGGTTTTTTGCCATTTGAAACTTCTTGTCACAGAGTTAGTGTGGTTACCACATCGACTACAGAGAACATACATGCTTCCCATGTGCCCTCTAGAGACTTGAAGGCTCTCAGAGTCCCTGCTGTGTCTTCAGCTCCCTGTAGGGTCAAGCATCTTGGCCACACAGAGACTTTAGGACCTGAGAGTGGATTCCCCAAAGTGCTCATCTGGCATTGATTAAAACGTGAGGGGAGAGAGCCACAGAAGAAAAGAAAATGTTAGTGCTCCCTCATGCTGCATGGCAGTCAAGGCTGGCTTCCAAGTCACTGAGGGGAGGAGACCAGGATTCTGGAAGGGAGAAATAATTGAGGAGAAGATGCAGGGGAAGGTGAGTTCAGAACTGAGCCTGAGAAAACCTCCCACCACCCATTAGAGTGTTGTCAAATAGGAAGGAGATGACTGAGAGATTAGGGAGGGAAAATTATTTTATATCAGGGAGAAGCCTAGGTTTAAGATTTCCAATTTCAGGCATCATTCACTGTGCAGTATGTTGGTGTATTCCCTCAAGTGGGGTTTATACGTCGGAACACCTGCACCCCGATGTTTATAGCAACAATGTCCACAATAGCCAAACTGTGGGAGGAGCCTCGGTGTCCATCGAAAGATGAAATGGATAAAGAAGATGTGGTCTATGTATACAATGGAATATTACTCAGCCATTAGAAACGACAGATACCCACCATTTGCTTCAACGTGGATGGAACTGGAGGGTATTATGCTGAGTGAAATAAGTCAATCGGAGAAGGACAAACATTATATGGTCTCATTCATTTAGGGAATATAAAAAATAGTGAAAGGGAATAAAGGGGAAAGGAGAAAATATAAGTGGGAAATATCAGAGAGGGAGACAGAACATGAGAGACTCCTAACTCTGGGAAACAAACAAGGGGTGGTGGAAGGGGAGGTGGAAGGGGGGTGTGGGTGACTGGGTGATGGGCACTGAGGGGGGCACTTGATGGGAGGAGCACTGCATGTTATGCTATATGTTAGCAAATTGAACTCCAATAAAAAAGTGGGATTTATAAAACAAATTACTTAGACTGAACCCAGTTTTCGCATTGACTTCATTATTAAAATTATTTTATGATGTAATTTTATGTTGTAAATATATTTTCATATATTTATGTGATACATATGAAAATGTATATTTATATCACATATGTATATTTATCCTGTAATGTAAACAAATTTATAAATTATACCATGTTATAGAAATTATTATTTTTTAAAGATTTTTAAAATTTATTTATTCATGAGAGACAGAAAGAGAGAGAGAGGGAGAGACGCAGGCAGAGGGAGAAGCAGGCTCCATGCAGGGAGCCCAACGTAGGACTCGATCCCGGGACTCCAGGATCATGCCCTGAGTCGAAGGCAGATGCTTAAACTCTGAGCCACCCAGGTGTCCCTAGAAATTATTTCTGTAAGCAATATAAAATCATTCTAATGAAAAAAGTAAGAACTTTTGATGAGGGAGGGGATCAAGTTGATGGCTGGACAATTGGGTGAGATTTTACTTTTCATATTTCCTAATCTTTGCTCCTACAGTTTGATCCCTCAATGAGAGGATTTATCCTTCCTATCTATAATTGATTGAGGTTATTTATTTCATACTTAGAAACTCCCTCTTTCCATATTCACATTGAACATTTATAATGCTCAAATGTACTCTCCTAATCATTTGTCTAATTTGAGTATGGAATATATATTTTTTTATTAATTTGGATTCTACAAGCTTGGAATTTGTGAATTTTCAGGTAGATTTTAAAATAAATAACATTCACTCAAAAACTGATTTGAGATTGGGCTGTGATTTTTCCACTTAAGAGAACAAAGTGGCTCTAAGTACTTTGGGAACACCCATTTAAAAAGATTTAATTGCAATTTAAAGGCAATATCACTACAGTTCAGGCTATTTGATGTGCTCATCAAAAATCTTCCTGTAAGGGTCAAGAAACAACCCACCTCACCTTTAGTCTAGGTGGAATTACCTAGACTATTTGAAGGTGATAAATGCATATTAAAGTGATTTTTTTTTTTTTCTGCCATGGATTTAGTCTGGCCTTTTTTCTATTGTGTCTGAGTTAGAGATGGCTGTATTACCATATTCAGCAGTCCTAGTTTACAATACTGCACTTGACCAATAGGTGTCACTGTCTAACACATGATATATTCGAACAAAAAGAATCCCTATGTATGGATTTCGAGATTGTGTAATCCTAATTAATTCTGTACTTTATCAGAATGGAAGGGTAGAAACTTTGAGCCTTGTTTCCGTAAAGCAACGACTCCAGAGGCTGATGGGAGCAGGGGAAGGAAATGTTTTCGCTCTTTCAGTGAGAAGTTATGAGAAGACAGTTCTTGAGCTCTCCAGCAGAGATCTGTCACCAGGCTGACCAAGTGCCTTTTAATGATTGCTTGTCAAGACTTACTTTATTTATTTTTTCTCACTCAGCCAAGGCCTTCAATTAATACTGGAGGGTCAATTAATTCCAAGTCTGTTCAGGGTTCAGAAAGGTTTTCATCCTGCTACACATAACTGAGTCAGGATACTCCCGAAGTAAAGTTTTCATCCTTGTCAAATACCAGTGGTGGGATAGACATATGTACCGTGATGATTATGGAGTTAGCCTTGAGTGCTTGACAATACAGGCAACATTTAGGGATTAGAGAGAGAGAGAAGGGAATCACAAATTTGCTGCCTGAAAACTTGAAGGCCTAGGTAGACTTCCTTCTCCCTGGTATAAGAGGAAAGTGGCATTATCACAGTTTCAGTGAAACTTCTGGACAGTTAATTTTTCTTCAGCTGCTTTTTTGAAAAAGAAAATTATTATGGAAGTTTTGAGCATACATGAAATTAGAAAAAATAGTATGATAAACCTCCATATGCCTGTTGCCCAGATCAGTGCATGGCATGGTGTTTCATCTATTATCAGCATGTGTCCAGTCGTGTTTCATCTACACTGTCTCTCCTATGCCTTACCCCCACCTATTGGATAATTATGAAGTAAATACTAGACACAATATTACCTCACCCTTAAATATATCAGTATGTATCTCTGAGAGATAAGACAGTATTTTTTAAATCATTGTTAGAGCCCCCTCCTTACCAAAAAAAAAAAAATCCTTAACACTAGTTCTTTAAAAAAAAAAAAAAAAAAGACCTAGAGAACATTTATTTGTTTTTCACTAAGACTTTTCTTGAAGATGCAACTAAACTGTCTCCACTCCCACCCCAACTTGAAGAAGGATTAGTGCAGTGAATGTTATAAAGCAGATATGGAGAGTTTGAAGGATTGGAACCAAAATTAACTGAAAAAAACAACTTCCATCTAAATTATAAAAATGCTTACATTAAAGAAGAGGGGGGAAAGAGGGCCATGGGGGTTTCAGATTGATCAAGATCCTCACATTTCATCTACTCCATGCAATCCTGGCTGTGGTATACCACAATGGAAACAGGATTGCTGTAACACAAAACTTCCACTGTAGCACAGTGTATATGCGTGTTCAAGCCCACCCCCAACCCCCCATGCTTCCAGCTCAGCTATTTCCGGGCCTGTTGGGCCTGCCCACGAAGACACATGTAGATCTTTTCTTTAATCCAGACTTTGTTATAAGGCTGGTATGCGTGGATATCAGCTCCATAAACAAGGCAGCTGAGGTCTACCAAATCATGGGTAAAATCAACCAACTTACTGATATCATATGTGATAGAGGGGATCTTCAGATGATCTTCATAATTTTACAAATGCAGTCAATGGATTCCTTCACAGAGTCATAGCATAAATCCTGCCTTCTGGCCTCTTGCGGGGCTGTTCAGCAAAATGGTGTGAAACTTGGCCCCAAATTCTCCTGCTGCCAATACTACCTACACCACCAGTGCAACACTATTTCTTTAATATGATTAAATATGTTTTCAGTATTTACTAAATTTACCTTGTTGTTCCATTACATTTTTTATTAAATTGATTTATTTGAATCAGGATTCAAATAAAGTCCACATATCACATTTGGTGTTTCCTAAAATTCTTTAAATCTGTAACCCTTTCCCTCCCTCTCTCTCTCTCTTTTTTTTTTAATGCACTTATTTATTGAAGAAACTGGATCTTGTGCCCCATTGCATATTTTACACTCTGGGATTGGCCAGTTGCATCTCTGTGGTGTCATTTGACATGTTCATCTGTATATTTCCTATTAACTGGTAGTTATATTGAGATGCTTGATGATATTCAAGTCCAATTTTTTGGTAGAACATTTCATAAGTGATGCTGTGGACTCATTATTATATCATATCAAGGGCATATGATGTTTGATGCACTATCTTTTCATTGTGTTGTATTTTATCTTGTTTTATTTTTTGTAATGTGAAGATTCACCAGAGGTTTCAAATATTGTTGGCCTGATCTATGCATCATTCCACAGATGGCTTTAGCCACCCTGGATGACCATTGTCTGGAGCCATTATTTCATTAGGGGCTAAAAAAATATAGATATTCTGATTCAATCATCCCTTCTGTAATTACTAAGAGGAATTCTTCTATAAAGAAGAATTATTTTTTGTCAATTATTTGATTACACTGGAATATAGTTAATACAGGAAAGGTGGGATAATTTCCCCCCTTTGTCAAATTTTAGAATGAGAGGTTGGTGCCCTAAAAGACTTTCAAATGGAACCACTGATTTTTTTTTAATATATCATTATGACCTCATAGATTTTTTAACCTGGTGTGACATGTATGTTTGTATATTTTTTGTATTTGAGTGTAATTCTTTTAGTTTCAGTGCACGAGACAAGAAATAATAAGTGTTGGGGAGGATGTGGAGAAAAAGGGTACATTGTCAGTGGGAATGTAAATTGTTAAAGCCACTGTGGAAAACAGTGTGACTTCATAGTTTTTTTTAAAAGATGTGTTTGATGTGTTTTTATCTATTAGAGTTATGCTTTTTGATGCATGGACCATCTCATCTTTGGCCACTGGGAGTCCCTTATTTATTATCTCTTGACATGACCCAGTGAATGTGGATAGCATTCTGGAATGATAGGATGGAATGATAGGATGTTCTAGGCTTATATAAACTTACTGCACCAGACCTGAAATCAGCCATCTTTCCAAGGATTTCAGGAGTGTTTTGTGGAAATGGTATTTAGAAACCACAATCTGTACACTAGGGGCACTCCTTGTCCCTGAGGTAGTTATCGCTTCTAAATCTTTTGTGTGAAGAGAGTTAGGTAATGATTTTTTAAAATTCATTACATCATGAGTATATTTGATTTTTCAAATGCAAGTCTATGAACCTCATTGCCCTGTATTTCCTTTAACCATATTTCAGGATTTTATAAGATTCAGCTTAGGAAAAATTGAGTTTATGATATTTAGTTTGAATTTAATGAGATATAGTTATGTGATTTTGCAGTCACTTTTGTGCAGTTAAGCCATTGCTAACCATCAGTGTATGAATTACTTCTATGGTTCCTGGAAGCAGAAACATGGATCCTAGCGTTAGAACTAGGAGTGCAATATATGGAATCGGAAGCTGATCTCTGGAAAATTCTTTCAGTCATCAGACGTATTTAATTGTTAGTGGAGAATTCAGTTCTCATCAACACCTTTTTAAAAATGGAAATGCTCTGCTGTCAGAGAATATATTTGATAATATATACAAATGATGACACTAGCAAATTAAAAAGCAGCATATATTTAAAAGACTTATGGTAATCATGCAAAATAGAACTTATCAAAATTCCTGTGTTTGTAGGACACAAACTTACAATAGAACTACAGACAACAAAAACATATTTCATTAACATTGCATAGTTCACACATTCCAGGTATCAATAATAAAAAATTTTGATTCTAGAAAATATTAAATTATCTTTCTATTCTCACTACAAAGGTTGATATTAGAAAGTGTTCTTATATAAAGAGATGATTAAAAATTAATTTATAGTAATAAAGAAGGCAAATATTATAAAAGTATCTTAGGCAGTTAATTAATAAGGATTTGCTTTTTTTTCAGGTACTTATGGTTGAATATTTGTTAGCTATTTAAACTTTTTTGTGATTTCTCTTTTTGATATAAACAAATATGCACTTCTGTACCTAATTTTGTATTTTTAATGATATATTGTTATTTTTTAAATTAAGCCCTTCAAATTGTAGAGACCTCAGACTCCATGAAATCTCCATGAGCTGCCAAGTGCTGGTTATTCTTTCTTTATCCTCTTTTCCTCTTAAAATTTTTTTAAAATTCAAATATAATTAACATATGGTGTTATATCAGCTTCAAGTGTACAATATAATGATTCAACAATTCTATAATTAGTGCTCATAATAAGAAGTGTACTCTTAATTTCCTTCACTTATTCACTTATTTCATTTAGTCACCCCCTTCCCCCTGGGCAATCACCAGTTTGTTTTCTAAATTTAAAAGTCAGTTTTTTGTTTGTATTTTTTTGTTGCTGTTCATTGTTTTGTTTCTTAAATTTCACATGAGTGAAATCAAATGGTATTTGTCTTTCTCTGGCTGATTTATTTCACTTAGCATTATACCCTCTGAATCCATTCGTGTTGTTGAAAATGGCAAAATTTCGTTCTTTTTATGGATGAATAATATTCATATTATATGAATATATGAATATATGATATATATGAATATATGATTATATATGATATACATTATATATATATACACACATCACATCTTCTTGATCTATTCATCAGTGGATGGGCGCTTAGTTTGCTTCCATATCTTGGCTATTGTAGATACTGCTGCACTAAACAGAAAGGTATCTGTATCTTTTTGAATTAGTAATTAGTATTTTAATTTTCTCTGAGTTGTTCTTTATTTAGCGTCTCCTAATTTTAGCCTTTCTCTGTTCTGTGCCCTGGGACCCATAGATTGCCCTACCTGGGTCTATGTGCTGTGCTTTTTAACTTCTAGATGGGTTGAAACAGAAAGGTACCAGCTAGAGTTGAAAAGGAAAGAAAAGAGATAAGTTGGGATATTCATTTTTTTTTTTTTTCGCTTTTTTCATGTCTCACTATTGTTGGAACAGTGAAAACACTTCCCTAAGGCTCAGGACTACTTGGTGGAAGGCTTTTGTTCTGTGGTTTCAGCTCTTTCGGGGCTGCAATATCATCATCTTCTTCCTTTTTCCCTTCAGGCCTTGAGTGTAGTGACTTTCTCCAAGATGCCTCACCATCCTTGTTGATTTCCTTAATCCTGTTGGAGATGTATTTTTTTTAATTAAAAAAATATTTTATTTGTTTATTTACAAGAGAGATAGAGAGAGAAAGAGAGAGATTGAGAGCAAATGCAAGCAAGGGGAGAGCCAGAGGGAGAGAGAGAATCCCAAGCCGACTCCCTGCTGAGCATGGGGCCCCCTCCCTGGGGCTCAGTCCCACAATCCTGAAATCAAGCCTGAACCAAAACCATAAGTTTTTTCCCCACAAACTGAGCCATCCAGGCACCCCCCTGTTTAAGATTTAAGTAATAGTTCTCTTGTTAGGTTCTTTCAAGTACACTTTTTTGAGTTTACCATTTGATTTCTGCTGGTGCTGAGGTAGGTTTTGAGGTTAAATGCGAGTAGGGAAGGCTGGGATGGGAAGTTCATCAAAGCTTATTGGCTCCCTTTGATTACCTGGTACTTTAGCTTGCACTTCCCTTTTTGTCTGAAAGCTGTGCTGTATCCGGACCTTGCTTAGGGCATGGGACCCTTTGCCAAGGCAGGGATCTTCTGCACTTAGGTTTTAGGTTTCTTTCTTCCCTTTTTTAAAAAAAAATATTTTATTTATTTATTCCTGAGAGACACAGAGAGAGAGGCAGAGACACAGGCAGAGGGAGAAGCAGGCTCCCTTTGGGGATCCCCATGCGGGACTCGATCCCAGGATGCCAGGATCATGACCTGAGCAAAAGGCAGACACTCAACCCCTGAGCCATTCAGGTGCTGCAGGTTTTAGGTTTCATTGGGATACCACATACCGACTTTCTCTAAAAGGCATGCCTTCTTCTAGGGGTGTCAGCACTGAGCAGCATATGAGAGCTTGATTCCCTGAGACATCTGTATTCTATCCTCTCCAGTGGTTAGAATTCCTCCCCTTCTGTTGCTTGCTGCTCACATAGGTAAATCCCTCTCTTTCCTCCTCCTCTATTATCTTTAGTATAATATGTGCAGCACATTTCAGCATTTATTTTATATACAGAGAGCATATTATTTCAAGTAATTTATGTTTTACATCGTAGAAAAATCTATGGGGCAAGATGCTGAGGATCAGAATGAAATAGGTAAAAGGAAAAATTGTAAGAAGAATCATACAAATTAAAATTCTGTTATTATGCCCCCAGACCACCCAGAATTGTCACAGAGTGTTTACCAGTGTGGTACGAATGTTTCCTGGAGCCTACTTGGGGCAGATCTTGGGCTCCTTACTTTCAGATTCATTCTTTTATCTTTCCCTGCTCTGTTCTGTATGACAAGAAACTATTTCTCAGACCTCTAGCATCTTTGTAGGTTTGGCCAGTGGGGTACACTGGTATAAAGGAGACATAAAAAGGGAAGAAGGCTTCTCTCTTCTTTGCTTTAGGTGGCATCTCTGGCAGCATCTTTGTGCCTCCTGTGTGGATCCAGATCCTTCCAGGAAATGTCTCTATAGCCCCATTGGAAAGGCCCACTATGGTTCCACCTTATACCCAGTGACCTCACCTTCTGGATTTGGGAGTACAGTCCCCTCCCTGTGTTTCTCTAGGTAGCAGCATCTTATTCCCATTACCAATCTTTGCCGTGTCTCATCATCTTCTGTTCAGCCTCTTAGATTTTCCATCACTGGTTTAATCAGTTCCTTAGATTAAATTCTATCTGTTTGAAATACCTCAAGTGGTTTCTGCTTTCTGACTGAAATCCAAATGATAGGTCATGTTTCTGCCTAATGGGAGAATTTGTTTTTAGCTAAAACCCATCTTTGTCAGAGATTGTTTGCATGTAACAAAGAGCAACCTAATCAATCTAATTTAAGTAAAAGGAGATTTATTGCAAGTATTCACTGCTCATGAAATCCAAGATTTATTTCAAGAACACAGAAAATGAAATCTGTTCTAGTCTCAACTCTAGGCAGGCTTAACCCTTGGATGATAGTTCATTTAAGTAGATCAAACTAAAGCATATTTGACTATTTTACTACAATCTCAGCTCAATTTTACAAGGCTCCTGGAGAAAACCCTTCCCTCTCTTCAGTCCATGGTTAGTTTCAAACAGTGTTCTTGACAGGGGGAAAAACATAGTTATGTAACTACATTATTTATCATCAACTTTGACTTCAACAGAGACTATGGGAGAGAAAAAAGATCAATGGTACCCAGAAGACTCTCCATAATACAGGCTTCTGTTAACTCTCAAATTTCCAGTTCCTTTGCTTTGCTGACTTTGTTTTGTTCTATGTAATTAACTCCTGTCTTACATCTTCTCAGACTTCTTTTCAATTTTCTTTTTACCTTATTCTCATGAAATTTTTCTAGAACTCATACAATTTTTCTTTAGTGTGGGGACAGAGTCCTGTGTCCAGGACAAAAAAAAGGGCAGAGGAGGGAAGTTATGCACAGACTTCCTAATCCGTTTGGTCAAACTGTGGCTATGATTGTGAGGTCATTCATGTAAACATTCTCCAGTTCCCCCTTTATTAGTTTGGCTGTTTCCACAATGTTTGAGGAACTTGAAAATGTCCTCAATTTCACTATCCATATTTTATATTTAATCATACCCTCTTCCAATGAAATAGCTTCCTTTTCTGATCCATATTGTTTTCTCAAATTATTTGTAGAATGAGTCAGAAGCAGGCTGTCCTAGGGGACTTCAGCAGGAGGGGTCTGTGATTTTCATTGCAGTTGTCTACCATTAATGTGTCTGTGCTCCAGTCTTCCTCCAGTTCTGGCTCTTAGTTTATAAGATGTGATAAAGCAATAGTAGACAGCCTGGGATCAAAAGTATGGGAAAGAGGCTCTTCATTCATCACTCTGCTCTCGTCTCTTAATTGATACCTGGATGGTCATAGATTTGATCATGATATTTATATTTTGCCCATTCCTTCCCTCGACATCATGAGGACTGATTTTTTTCTCTATATACTTTAAGAAACAGATGAGATCGGGCGCGTTCAGGGTGGTATGGCCGTAGACTACTTTAAGAAACAAGAATAAATATTCCAACACCAGTCACTGCAACAAGAAGAGTATTGTTACTTTTAATAAAAATGCCTCACAGAATGTATAATTTCATGTTGGCTATCTGTCATAGTCTTGCTGAACATCCATTCTCTTCTTTACCTTTTTGCACATGTATTGGTCCAGATATGCTTTCCAGAATGCTGCCAAGGAAGGGAATGTAGAACTGATTACCTCAGGGTAGGGGAAGGGGGACTGACCTGTACAGTCCTTGAACCCATTATGACCACAGTTTGTTTGGATCTGTTTTTGAGGTTCTGCAGGAAGATAAAGCTGCTAATCAAAATTATTACTACTAATCATTTATTGGTCAGCCCATACATGTTAAATAATTGTGCAACTAATCATTAGTGACCAAGGTAAGGGCAGTGAGGTCTACTGATGGCTGAATCACAGGTAGCGGAAAGGTCTGGAAACAACTGCAATCCTTAAACTTTGATAAGGATCACATGTGGACCAGGGACCCAGCCAGTAGACATTACTAAAGAACAAGGAACTAGGTAAGGCGACCTTCGTGATTGTAGCTTTCACTGAGGTGCTGCCTTCATATGCCTTTGGATGGAGAAGTAGAGCCATTTTCCAGGTTATCTAAGTCTACATGTATCATGGCAAAATGACCAGGTAGGACTGCTATCATACATATTTGTAATGGCAAAGTCAAACTTGTTTGTGTATGTAAACAGTTAAACAGAATGGACTTCAGTAAGAGATTATGTGGTAATTAGGGTGATATGTGTGCACATATGATATGGTTTTCTAAAAAGTATTTGTAAGGGCAGGAAGAATAGAAGGCCTTCCTACCCCAAACAGGGTAAGGCCCCTTCCTTACCTACCATATCTAGCCTCAACATCAGAGCAGGACTAAATGTAAATGTAGATCATAGTGGAATTTGGGTGAAAGTCTAGTTATAGATCAGTTTAGATGAGCTAGAGAAGAAATGGATTGGGAACCACATCCTACTTATGTGTAGAAATAAAGGGACAATTCCTATATAGCAAGATACTCAATAGACATATCTCTGCCAAGTATTTCGACTGAAAGCAAAGCCTCCCTAAAAATCAGCTGATGCACAACCCCACCTCCTTCATGAAAAGCCAGCAATTAGAGTGATTTCAGATAGGCCCTGAGAATTCTCTGTACTGAGTAACCAGGAATCTGGTACGTAATAAAATGGAAATTTAGAGCCTATGAAAATCTTCATGGAACATTAAAAAAAAGAAGGGCCAAAGAATATGGAAGCAAAAATCTGAATTGTATCAGAGCAGAGATATTTTACTTACGAGATGACGAAATGTTTCCACCAGCTTGTTATCAGGCTGAAGTTAGATGTTACCGTCAGATACCTGATGCATAATATTTATACTTTGTGGTAGATCCTGATACATAATTTTACTATCTCTTTTAGCATTGTTTCCTATATGGGTTCAGACATTTGTGATTCATTAGTTTTACTGCCTTCATAAAATCCTGAGTTAAGAAACGCATCCAGTGTTGTTGAAGATAGAGATCAGTACCAGATGATCTTGGGACATGTCAGTGAAGAATTTGACTGTCAGTGTGCTAAGCCCGGATTGGGAGCACCCCACAGAAAATGCTATAGTGTGGCTTTTTTCAGATTGTGCGTTTCACAAGTCACATATAGGACTCTAAGGAGAAACAAGTTTCCATTGGAACTAGTGGCTAAAAAGAGCTGTAAGATATAACAAAAGGATGCTGTTTAGTTTTAAAGAATGACTGCACATGGAGTTATTTGTGCATACTGCCTAAAAGAACCTAGCTCAATCACTTCACAGCTCTGTGACCTTAGACTGGGTATTTAGCCATTTGAGTCCTCAGTTTCCTTGTTTGTAAATGAAGGAGGAGTATAATAACTCTTTATGAGTTGTTTTCAGGATTTGATGAGATGGTACGTGAAAAACCCTTGGAAAGAGCATTCGATAAATATTAGCTAATGTAATTAACTTTTAATGTTGAAAATAAATAATTGTATCAATAATCAATCTTATTGGAATAAAGGCTGATATGAAGTTAAAACTAGTGGATATGAGTTTGAAGCATGGCTTTTAGTCACGACTCTGACAATTGTGCTTCAAGTGAGTTATAGGATTTTAGAGCTGGGATGTGGAAGTGATCTTGAGATTATCTTATTGAATTTCCTCAATTTATGTGAAGAAATCAAGGCCAGAGTATTCATGCTCAAGGCCACACAGCTAGTTGGTAGCAGCATGCATTCCATTCTACTGCTCCTCTTAAATGACCTTGGTCCTTAGTTTTTTTATGCAGAAATCAAGGTATTGAACTGTGTTTTAATGTCACCCCAAATTCAAGTAAAGTATAGATTCTTTAAAGTTCATATTATTAATGGTTTAAAAATATTAATGTAAATCCAGAAACGTGTTTATTCTACAATACAGCCATTTCACTTCTATGCATATATCCAACAGAAATGTATATGCTAAAAGATACGCACTGGAATGTACATAAGAGGGCTATTTGTATTAGCCCCAAACTGGAAACTACTTAAATGCTCATCAACAGTTGAATGAGTAAGGAAACTGGCACATTCACACAATGGGAGATGAGTAACCTACAGTTGCCTACAACACTAGGCAATCTCACCAGTGCAGTGTTGAATGAAAATTACACACAAAAGAGTTCCCATTATGTGGTTCTGTTTATAGAGTCTAAAAAGAAGCAGAGCACACTATGCTGTTAGAATTGGAGATGGTGATTATTCTTGTGGGGATAGTAACTGGGAAAGGATACAAAAGGATTTTTGAGGTGTTGGTAATGTTTTGTTTATTGCTCTGAGTTCTGGTTGCTCAGATGTGTGAAGATTGTGACAATTTGGTGCACTTTACACCCACGATATGTGTGCTTCTCTGTGGTATAATATCCTTCCATAAAAAATAAAATGAACACCGTGTGAGATACACAAAAACATTTGAGCGTCACCTGTTGTCAGCCACTCATTCAGGTGCTGGGGATGATATACTGAACAAAGGTGGCAGTATTTCTGCCCTCAAGGAGGTAACTTTTAGTGTGGAGTAGAGGAGTCAGAAATGTGCAGTGAAGGAAAGCTAATGTCATTGCAAAAGAGTAATTGGTCAGGAATTACTGCAAATGCAGTAACTTGGTAGCTACTTGAGAGTTGCCATAATTGTCTTTCAATTTCTGGCTAAACATTTGATAGGGTATCATCTTTCATTCTGTCTCTGAGACTTTCTTTTAAAAATTATTTTTTAAAAATCTGTAATGCCTTCTCTTTACTTGTCTGTCTGCTGATTTCCAAGTGGTTTTAGACTCATTTTTCATCAGTATGTCAATGGGCATGTGCCCATTACCACAAAGTGTTCCCTTCTGATAAAGAAATAGAAATACAGCAAGCTACAGTGCTATATGGGACTTATTACAGCCATTTAAGTAAGCTAAGCAATGATCTGTTTACAAAGGAAAGACCATTTGCTTTCTAAGATCTATTGCCCATTTAGTGACCTCACTGACAAATGTAACATTATTCAATATTATTGTCGCATGTTTCCAAAGTTGTACTTTAATTGCCTTTCAGACAAAAAGGATGCTTTAATTATTATGCCTAATTGTGCAGAGAGAACAATCACAAAAACAAGGATCTGCATTGATATTCCAATGTGCTTTTATGGAATACATGAAGTCCAAGAATCAAAAGAAAAATGCTGAGAAACAGATGAAGAACTCTTTGGGAATGTGCATACTTTTATTGGAACCTCATATAAGCACCCTGAGAGAAGCAAAGAAAGATGCTAATTGGAGGAGAAAATACAGTGTGTTTTGCTTGATCACGTCTGATTGTGTCAAAATGTCCCTGTGGACTGAGGGTGTGCATAAAACCTCTAGCTTGAGTTTTTAATGAGGTTTATGGCATTACTTAAAGTTTTATGAGTACTGTGTTACTTAATAATGATTCCTTTGATGGGACTTATGGTGGACATCTTTTCAGTGGTTATCTCAGTCCCATGTTTTCTGGTAGTAGTCCCTCCCTCTCACCTCAGGCAGTAGTGGATGTGGAGCCCCCACTTTAACCATTTTGCGTAGTGTGGCTCTGACCACAGGTTACGGCTGATTAGAGGAGGGAAGAGTACACATTTCAGTCCAAGCACCTTTCCTGGACTGTGGCCACAGTTGACTGATCAAGAGGTGGACATTTGACCCAAGCCTGACCCAAGCCTGGCTAACTCTTTCCCCAGTAATTTCAAGTTGGGTCTTAGAGAGGAGTTGGTCCCTCTTTGGATGGTATATATGGTGGTTGCTGTTTGTAGATGCCTCCTCTGTCATACTCTGGGCCACGCTCTGTAATGGAAGTAAATGATGTAGGTATATGGTGGGGAGCAGAATTGGGAGGTCATTCCAATCCCTACTTTCCATTCATTCACAGGGCCAAGGAAGCATTCCTGTTCTGGGATTCCATGAGAGCATTCATTACCCTTAAGTGGCAGAGTGGATTTCTGTATCTGCTATCGACAGCCCTACCTACTATAATCCCCTTGCTTTACACTGACTTCAGCAGACCATATCATATAGGTTATTACTGTGATATAATCTGGTAAGAGCGCCATACTCCCTTTAGGAATAAAATAGTTCTAAATGAATATAATTAATGAAGGAGTAAACAAATACTTTATAATTCCTAAAATAAGTTTATATTTCATTTTATTCTTGGAATTATGTTTCACTGAATGATGGACTAGTCATAGAAATAGTTCCATTTTATTTCTTATTTATTTATTTACTTATTTATTCTTAAAGATTTTATTTATTCATGAGAAACACAGAGAAAGAAAGATAGGCAGAGACACAGGCAGAGAGGGAGAAGCAGGCTCTATGCAGGGAGCCGGGTATGGGACTTGATCCTGGCACTCCAGGATCATACCCTGGGCTGAAAGCAGACACCAAACCACTGAGCCACCCAGGCGTCCCTTGTTCCATTTTAAAAGTTGAAGGGGCTCTCCACTCTGGATTTCTTTCTGGAAGAAGAAGCTGGGACCTAGAAACAGACCTACCCAAACTCTACAGCTTATCAGTTCTAGTAGGGCTTTCCCATTTGGGGCAGTAAAAAGATTGTGCATAGGTACTACAGAATCTGAGCCTAAAGGCAGAGTGCTGACTTCCTGAGAGAATGGAAGCGGGGGTTGCTGAGGCACTGGGCAGCATTTCTCTGGAGTGTTGGAAGAATGGAGTAACAAATTCAGTATCAGGTCCCCAAACACCAGATTCCATTGCACACCCCCTCTTGTTGTCCAATCCATCCTGCAACTGTGTCTTGGCGGAGACTTCAGAAATCTGCATTTTGCAGTTGCCACGTCCTTCCCTCTATCTTCTAAACTCAGAACCCTTCCTTCTTCCCATCATTCACTAGTGTTCCACTTCCTTGGGGGAATTGTTAGGTTAGGACAGAGTGGACAACCTTCCGGGGAAGATATCTTTGTTATCAGCCATCAGAAAAAGGTGCAACTTGGTGAGACTGCCCATAGGGTGTGGACCACGATGCATGTTGAAAGACTATGTTCTCAAAAGGGAAATAACTCAAGAAATATTGTAATGATCTCAATCTAGTCAGAAGTGATGGAGAACTAACCTTTTTTTTTCTGATACACTGACATAATAAATGTGGTTTATGATTTTTTTAAATTTACATAGTACTCCAACATATTAATACCCTGTGAACTGAAAAAAACACACATAAATTTACAGTAGTATTATTTATGCATTTTGCACATTTTTTGGGTGACAGAGGCTACCTCTCTGAATTTCTACCTCATTTCTTATGTGGGCAAATTATTGACTTCTCTACACCTCACTCAGTTCATTTTTTTAAAGGGGAAATGGGCTTGTATATACGCAGTTGTTTGGCTTAAATAAGAAACTGCCCACGCAGAATCTCGCACCATTAAGTATTTCACTATATGTTAGTTATTAAACCCGGGGAAGGATAATTTCCTTGAAAAGGTAAAATCAAAGATTTTATTTAACTCATTATTAAATGAGTACAACTGGTTCAAAGGGGGGAATCCAAAGCATCAGAGTCACTTATGCATTAGGGATATTGAAATTAGCTGCTCTAAGCGGTGCCTAGTTTTCCATTGGAGGAACCAAGTAATCTTTTTAGCCTGTTCCAAATTTCCTGACATTGCTGTAATTATTATTAATTCATCCTAGCTGAATTTACCCACTCACGCCCACTTATCAGAAAGGACTCTACTTTTGATGTATAAATCTCATGTGCCCCAACCCCACATTTACAATATAAACATTCCTGCCTATTCTAGGTAGATTTTGCAATAGAGTTCCACTATTACAACTCCTTATAATCAAGCCTTCAATTCTTGGTCATAATTTACCAGCTTGGATTAAAGTCAAAGGATAAAAAATATGTTGAGGCTTAAACAAGAGAGAAAAACGGAAGCGGTCATGCTGGCAGTTTACCCATTTAGAAAATGTCTGGGGCTATGAAAACCAAATCCACTGTTGGCAGTGCACGCTGAAGCAAGAAAGTCTATTTGGTGTGGGAAATAGTACTCAACATTTCATTTTCAGCAATTTAATCAAATCTCTCCTGCTCTCTCAAATATTTATTTAGTCTCCTATAATTTATGGTAACCATGGCACTTAGTATTACCCAGGTGTTAAATATAATACAAAAAAAGGTAAAAAGAATAGCAAAGAAGTATCAAGTGATGCCCAGGGGAACTTATTAACTGTATTTCATTGAAATAATCCAATTCACTGAATTGAGGCAGAACTCTTAAAAAAAAAAAAAAGTACAACTTGAAAGGACTTGGCTCAAATTGGAGCAGGCACCTCACCTGCAAGCTGCCCAGATCATTAATTTGAATAATTTCTATTGCACACTTCTGGGGTAGACTGCTTTATAGTCATTGGATTGGTTGTTACTTAGTCTTCTGCTGTGATATAATCAGGTTGACATTAGGATTTCTATTTGAAAGACGCACAAAGGGGCCAGTGACTTGCACAGGGGCATAGGCAAGACCACAGACACACTGTTCTATTTCAGATAATTTTTATCTCTTTTCTGTGAAGCCTGAGATTTTCCCTGCTTAGAAACAGATCATTTCAGGTAGTTGGCCATGTTATCCTGAAGTACCCCTCTCCTATAATCTCTTATCCTCAGAAACTGCTGTATTTCATCCCTTATTCTCCACCAGTCACCACCAATTCCATGTTCCTTCCGGGTGCAAGTAGTCAGCTTGTGAATTTATTTAGTGAATGCTGCTTCACCATGTCTAAGAACCATTTTAGAAACCCACAGAGGCTGGTAGGCCACCTGATGAGCCTGGGTGCATGCTAAAGGCTGACTAAAGAAGTGGATAACACACACATGAGGTCAGGAGACTGGGTTCTACATCTGACTTTGCCATCACATGGCACAACCTTGACCTCCTAATTTAAAATCTCTTTTCGGAGCACTTTTACCACTGTGTGAACTGATTTAGGAGGATAAAAATGATTATAATGAGCTCTCTGATATTAATATGTTAACATCACAATGTAAAGAGAGCACGGGCTTTGCCGGTTCAGATCTTGGCTCTGGTCTTAAGTAGCTGCTATTCAGTAAATTAAAAAAATTACTAATGGCTCTGACTCTCTGTTTTCACACCTGTAAAATGATAGCATCACTATATCATGAGGCTGGTATAAAGATGATCCGTAATATGTTTAAATACCTGGAACAAAACACATGTACTCTCAATGATAGCTATTATTTTTACATATTACTTCAGGCCAACTCCCTTGCAAATTATGTATTCTTATTTTTCTTTCTAATTTAATATTCAAATATTAGGGGAAGGACAGTGTGAAGGTTCAAATATGGCATACTGCTTTTATTTAGTTTTATAACCACATAAGCTGGGTATTTATTCATTTGGGCAGTGTTCATCCATATAGTGGATAAACCTACTTTCTATCTCAGCGGAGGGTTTTTTGTAATGTGTGAGCTACCCAGGTAAAATCTCCTCTATTGTGTAGAGATTGCACAATCATTTTGTTGACATCTTTAGCCAAGTGTGGACCATTCATTCAAATCAAATATTGCAGGAAATAGTATTATAAAGATAAATAAGAAGCAGTAGTGTGGATTGAAAGAGAGACTAGAAGGAAAGCAAAAAAGCCATAGTTTCTGGTTCACATTCAATGATAATTGTAAATGTGACCTGGAATCATCACTGAAGTTCTTTGGGGCCCTGTTTCATCTGTGGGGCAACTTGTTGAACCACATCACTTCTGAGGACAGTTGCGTAGAGGCATCAGTGAGTCTATGCTACTTAGAAATCAGTTACTAAAGCATAAAGAATAATTTCAGATTATTTGTGTTTTGGGTACTACTGTTTCCTTAATTAATAAGGAAATCAAGGATACTGACAGTTATTGCTGATAATGACAACCCCAGCATAGTGCTAGTGTACTGGCATTGGTATGCTACAGGGCACTTTTTAAATTCATTGAGACATTTTGAAATACCTAAAAGGGCACTTGAGATAGACGTTACTCCTCTCTCCTTTTGAGGAGCTAGGTGGTGTGTGTGTGTGTGTGTGTGTGTGTGACAGAGAGAGAGAGAGAGAGAGAGAGAGAGACAGCAAGAGAGTGAGAGAGAGTGACAAAGATCATGAGCCCACAACCACAACAGTCTGGGTCTTGTTCTAGCGTGTTCATACTCTTGCAGCTTTGCTGCTCCAGTGATCCTTACATCTACTTCTATTTAGCCCAAGCCTATTTATAGGAACATTAGGAACTCTTCCTGGATAAAGCCTATGAATATGTCTTGGTATTTTTTAAATAATTAATAATTAATTAATAATCCAAAGAATTATTGACTTTCAGCACATGGAAATGAACCCCATATCCTTGCAAAAGTTTCCATTGATCCCAAAGATGACTTTTTCTGATCAGGACACAAAGATGGTAATTTAAGTACCTTCCCCTAAGTGTTGGGACAACTTAAGAAAAAAATGGTCAAATCGATTTTTTCAGTTTTAAAAGAAATACTAAAAATAACTTTAATTTTGCCACAAAAAACAGAATATTTTACTATGGAAAATTAGAGAACAACTCCAATTACACCAGCCTCAGAGCATCTTTCTTGCTATTTAACACATACCAGGGATGACAACTGGTGTTTGGCCACCTGGGATCATGGCACAATATTTATCTTTAATGACATTTTTTCCTTCTTAACTTGGATTTGGCTTCCAAAGCTTTCTCAACACAGTGCCTATAGGATCTATAATACTTGATCAGAATTAGTGCATGGATTGTTAAATGTTTTCCATCACTTGTGCCTTTCCAAAGCCTTTACTCTAGACCCACCTACTAATATATTCACAAGAATAAACATATTTTTAAATACAACTTACAGATTTCATTGGCTTAAAAGCATTCAAATACTTTATTAATGTGATATCACCAATCTTGTTTTACATAAAAGGTACAATTCTAGCATACCTATTGAATAATTTTTTTCTTTAGCTTCAGGAAATGGTAAGATAAGGGTAGGAAGTTAAAAAGAACATATACAGATGATCATAGAAATCAATTCTGAAGACAAGCTCTAATTTGAACAGTTTAAGTGCAAAATTTTCAAAAGAAGACTTTTGTGATGAAAATACTTAATACTCAACATTTCTTGTTAAGCTTACATGCTTTCCAAATAAGGTGTCCCTCGTCCTAAATTACTGAGTATAAAAGCTGTAATGTTATATGTTCCCAAGGGGCAGAGAGTAATTCAGACATGAAGTAATTTTAATAGAAATCATTCCTCTTTTCTTGGCAAGAGAAGAATTTCAGTAGGAATTTTTCAAAATTACAAAATATCCTTCCCTGGGGTATTCGTGCCGCCACTTAGCAGATTTCTCATTTCATTTAACACAAATATTTTGATCCTCAAGGGGAAATCTGCTCAGTTACAGTTTCTGCATTACTGTCTCCCAAAGATAAACGAGGTGCTTTTCTCTAAAATGGACACAGGAGAGGTAAGGTGGGAGGAAAATGATATAAATCCCAGGAAGAAATTTCTAAAAACAAATCATTTACTAAAGTCCTTAAAAATGGAAATAACATCCAACTCCTATTTCATTTTCTTCTCAGAATGCTTTTTTTTTTTTCAAATAGGAAATGTACTATTTTTCTTAAGAAAGCCAGCCTGAAGGTCTGCAGGGAGGAAAAAGAAAAGATGATCTTGGAAGGCACTGGGGTTTTCCTCTCTTCCTAGTTGAGGTAGATGACAGTGGCTTCCTGGGTGGTGAGAGGGGAGATAGTGTGGCTGGAAAGGGCTCTCTGATTGAGCGGCCATGACTTCAGAGAGTTGTGTGTGTGGATGCTTTCCCTTTGCTGACCTTGGATGAGTGATGTCTCTAGCAGTGCCAGCATGTCCTTGAAGGATATGGAACCTGTCATCAGCACCTGTTCCCAAGTGTCTTATGTCCTCAAGATCTTCTGAGTATTTAAACTTACCCTTCCCAACCAACATTAAAAAATTCAAGCTTGTCCCATTGGTAATTCCACTGAGATTCCACTCTTTGCCAAATTACAGGCAAACTAATGTCTCACTTGGATAATGAGTATAAATGGGTTGTATTGTGTCTGCCAATGGTCCTGTAGAAAAAGTTTAGCTTGAAGGTAGTAACTCATTGGTGATAATGCCTGGCACCAGGAGTTGCTAAGGAAAACGTTTGGAAGTATGCAGTTATTTCTGTCTTCATCAAAGTGGGCATCCTGTCTCTCTGAAAGATTCCCAGTGCTCTTAAGGTCAGCTTCAGCACCATGTTTTTGTGATTAAACCATTCCTTTCTTAGAAGGTAAATGGTCATGAGGCTTTCAGCAAAGAAGCACTAAATGAGCTTTCAAATAAACTTTGATGTCTTCAAATAAATTCAGGCTTAAAGCCCCTTACATTGTGTCTCAAGATTCCAACCTTAAATGTTAGGTCTCAGAAAGATTATTTAGCTGTATTTGCATTAAAAACTTGCACCTTAAAAGATATGGTTCTTATATACCTTTTCATCATTTTCCCCTAGGGTGGTCACGTGGCTGGGTACATAGTGATCAATACATGTTTCTCCCTAGCAGTCTGGAAAGGTTAGTGACACCAAGGGAATTGCTTCAATGACTCATCAGAGCTCTGCTTCAGTCATGCAACCTGTCTATTATGGATTCATGATTGTTATAAAAATTCAGAGTCAAGAACAATCCTAACATACAAGCGGTCAGATGTCATTGTGATCTTCATGTCCTAATGGAATATTCGAAGTTTCATTGCCTGCAGGATTGACATCAGTGTCCAAGGTAATTGCCAGATGTTTTGACATTAGGCTGTAAGCTCTTTTGGGGGAAAGGATAAGCAGCTCTCTAAAACCACAAGCAGCTGTTAAAAAATACAATTATTTTTTGAAATGGAGTTTTTATGACCACTTAAGCTCTAAGAATTGTTTAAAGTGATATAAAAAGCCCCATAATATCACTATTTTAAATTAGTCTTCAAGTGGGCCTCTTTGTAAGGAAACAGACTTTATTAGGCCAATAACCTCTTCTCTCTTCTTTATCTTTGTTTTGACTATTTTAGGCCTAGAGGAAGTCACTCCTAAGTCAAGTACATCATTTAATCTCTGTACTAATGAGGCCAGGATGGGTGTTAAATTTCCTGTGGCCAATTTCAGGGTGACCAAGAGCTCACCTAATTCTAGTAATTTTTTGCAAATGTGTGCCAGGCAACACGTGTCCCCTGAGACGAAGAACAAGAGAATATAGCTAGATTAGTGTAAACCCATCTCTACTACTAAAGAAGTAATAGTAGTTATTAAAATTCATCTTTATGATAGAAAATAATATATTTTGAGTGCTCCTATGAAGCAAACTCTGTGATAAACATTTCACATAAAATCCTCTTATATGATAACACAAGCACCTCATGTTATAGAAGAGAAAAGTAAGACTCACAGAGGTTAAGTGACTTCCCCAAATCACATTGCTTTTAAATGACAGACATCAGCTTTGAAACTACATTTGTCCAAATCCAAGCCCAATCTCATTCCTTCATGCCAGGCTGCCTCCAGTAATACCATTTGTGTAGTAATTTATAATGATAGAAGCCTTTAATTTTTTTCCAGTTTCCTTGAGTGCTGAGGATTACTCATTAGAGATGTGGTCTTTGTACTGACTGGATTGGGAATGAAGGTGAAGACAGTTATGAGGCTCATTCCTTTCATGCAGCTGGGTGAAGACTGAGCTGGACTTGGGAACTAGATGTCCTGACTTTTCATCCTGTGTTATTTCCATTATATCAAAGACACTCAGAGTTTCAGGGCCAGTGAAAATGAGTTTCGAGAATTTGCCACCACTGTCCTTGGAGGTGCCAAATTCTCTGAGAACCAGAAGCGAGATTTTATCAGCTACACCACATGAAGCATTCATTTCCACTATAATGTCTGCCTTCTAGGAGTTTGCATAAATGCAATACTTAAGCATAGTTATGAAGCAAGCTTTTGGAAATTAGTAAGCGATTCATGTATGTTACCAATAAATGAATAAATACATGCATAATTACAAAAGATTGTTAGGGCAAAAAGTACTCAAACTATAATTTGTGCCCCATGCCTTAGATGAAAACTCAGACCCATTTAAACTATAGTGAGTTCTAACATAGGTCCGCTGCTGTTTGTATTTACAAAAGAGAAAGACCTGGAAAACTGTTGTATAGTTAGAAGAAGGCTGAAAGTTGGCAGAATTAGAAAAAGCTGCAAGTATTGGGTGGGCCTGAAAAAAATTATTGGCTCATTTATCTAGAACCTCTTGCTAAAATCAATTGTTCTGGGGCAGGGGCCATGTTTCATTTATAGTGCCTTCTTGCCCCTCTGCCTTCATTGCTTAACAGCGTCTAGAAACAGTGCTCTTAGCCAAGCATTCATAGTTGGGCTTGAGGACGTCTGTGTGCCTCTTGATAATGAAAATAGAATAAAGATAGATGTACATTTTTCTGGGAGAGACAGTCCATAGATTTCATTGGGTCCTAGGGATGCATGACTCTGCAAACCCACTAATCTAAGGTGATTCTCCATCTGGCTACATGTTAAAATCATTTGTGAAAACGCTTGAAAAGTATGGATGGCTTCCCACTGGGACTATTATATTAGAATATCCCAGGAAGGGTCACTGGGAGGCGAAGGTTAACAAAATATTCTTAAGTTTATTATAGTGCACTTATGGTGTTGAACACCATTGACCTAGAGTGTAGCATTGTCATGTTATTTCAATAAGGAAGGAAAAGAGAAGGTGGAAGATTGTGTATATGTTTCTTGGGGGTGGACCCGGAGATGGAGGGAACAAACCAAAGTTATTTGCTTCTTCTCAAATTCATTGGGTTTTGTCTTTTGCTTTCTGTTAATGGCTTTGACCTCATTATGTTAATGCTTTTTTTGTCAGCTGCCTCAAATATTTTCTAAAAGTAGGTAGCAATATGACATTGAATTTTGTATTATTTACTGTCATTTTGGTGGCAGGCAAGAGGCATAGATTTTGACTCCTTAAGCCAAAGTGAGGGATTGGAATGATTAGGAATGCTTTTCATAACTAAATAGAAAGCTAAAGATCCAGGCTTCTGGGAAGACCGGTCCATGGAGGACATTTCCTGGAGCCTCTCAGCTCAGTTCCTAAGGCCTCCAGCCCCTGTGTTTCTCTAGTTAAGTTCCAAATGCCAGGAAAGGCTCAGATTGACTCAGTGTGGCGTAGGGGTCTGTCGGTGATGGCTAAGAGGTGAGTACACCCACTGGGAGCCTACCTCTGTGATTGGTAGTGATTCCAAGAAAAGGAAGATTTTCAGAAGCTTAGCAGTCATGTCAATTAATATCTACTCTATCCATCAGTAAGTTGTGGTTTAGTCTAATCTAAGACCAAGTTTCAGGAAATTAAAGTGCAAAGGAAATAGGAAAGTCACAACTCAGAAGAGGAAGTCCACAAGAGGATTACATTTAGAGGTTGGGTTAGTTGTGGCTCAAATGGGAACGAAATTTTGAGGGACTGTGGTTTTATGGTATTTTTCCTCACATAACTGGTAAAGGATCCGTTGTAAGAACTACATAGCTAGCTAAACAAGGCTTAGCGTGTGGCTGCCAGGCCACAGAATGGATTGGGTCAGACCTAGAGCAGCTTTTCTCAACTTCAACACAATTGATATTTGGCTTGGATAATTCTTTGCTGTGTGTGCAAGTGTATGTACGCTGAGGGTGCCCTGTGTGTTTGGGGATGTTTTACAGCATTGCTGGCTTCTGCCCAGTAGATGCCCACCATGACCAAAATGTCTCCAGACATTGCCAAATGTACCCTGCAGAGCAAAATTGCTCCTGGTTGAGAACCACTGACATAGAGGATAATTGATGGGTGACTGGTTCAGTCATTGCATAATGACTATGCATTGTGATAGTTACTGGGGTTGCAGAGATGATTGAGACAACCCCCTTCAAACAGTTCATACCTTAATGAGGAAAACCAGACACAACAGCACTGTTGTTTCTCTGTTGTGTTATCAGCACCAAGGCTATTCCTTAAACATATTACCTGCTTAGATATACATTGAAAGAATAAGTGAAAATAGATCCTTTATTACCCATTCGAGCTAGGACAAGTACTATAATCTCAAAGAATCTCAGTGTCCGCATTTATAAGAGAGGTGTAATAAAGGACTAGAATGAGGTTTAGGCAGAATAACATATGCCTGGAAAATGATAGGCACTCAAAAAAGAATTATTATAAAATGGAAGTGTAAAAGTTAATTAGGATCTTTTCCTTTTTCCATGGAGTTGCTGATAATCACCCACATGGTGCCATACATTCTGAATTTAGAGTGGGCCTCACAGCCACCTCCCCACGTCACAGCTCTTACACAGAGGGCTAGTAGCGCCTCACCACTTGACTATGTCAAGAAAGCTGGGGATGTGGAGAGGAGATTGTCATTTGGAGAAAGCTGAATTCTTTCCTCCTTTGGGTAGAATTCACCAAGTGCTAACTTGGTCAAGAATGCCAAAGAAATTCATCCCATCAAGTAAGGGATGAGAGATGCTAGCCCAGGGAAAGGTTGCTTTGTGTGATGATGTTTCAGGGATGTGGAGAAAGATGTAGAAGAGCGAGCACGGACCTGACAGATGGAGAGTCCAGGAGAGGGGGATGTCTGCAATACTCGGTGTGGCAAGAAGGCCTGGATGCTGGTAAGAGCAGTTAGGGTTAAAATCAGCTCCTTGGGGACCCCCAAAAGATTGTATGGAGGAGAAGGTGGCTGAGAAGGGGGCTTGCACAGGGGCTGAGAGTTAAATCATATTTAGGGGCTATAGGGTAGACGAGGAGGCCAAGTGGTGCCAACATCTTCCACAGGGAGAGGCCCTCAGGGGTCTTCAGAAGGAATAACAAATGTACCCATTTGGAAACTGGGTTCACCAAAACACCTACGTGCTGCTCAATAGAACAAGCAACTGAAAGGAGGCACAAAATTCATGACCGTGGACATATCAATGGCCCAGTTCTATGAACAAGGTTTTCTAGCAACACCAGAACTAAATAAAGACTGATCTGATGCAAAGTAGCAGGGCTTCTGAAGGGGTAGGATCCCCAAATTCCCTCTAACTAGGATCAGGATTAGTCTCCAAGGCTCAGCTTCAACTGGGTGGTGGGGCCTAGAGGACTGCCAGGCAGAGTGGGGGACAGGTCTTTTCCCTCAATACAGTTGCACAGATATTTTATGCTTGTCTTGCACACTTGCTGGGCTCGTACAGAAACCCTGGACTTCTATAAGAAAAAAGGTCTCACCTTGCATTCTATCAATAGCACCAGAGGGAGTCTTCATTTCCAAAGGTAATTGCTGCAAACATGTTACACAATATCATTCATTACTTGCTAGGATTGAGTGTTGAAAGTACATTTCACAAGATAATGAAGTTGTTTCCCAGGACTAAAATAACTGGTTATCTGACTCTTAGGTTCATCCCACATTAGATGTATTACACACACAACTGTCAAAATAAATAACTTACTTGGGATGTGTCAGAGCTCACAACAAGCTGATGAGAAATGTGTAGGGTTGTAGAAAGCAAATCAGAGAGGCAGTGTGAGTGAGGGGAAAATAATGGTCCGTGTCAGCAAAGGGACAGCCCAGCACGAGAGATGAAAGCCCGGTGAGATTCTAAAGTGCCCACATTCCCATTCCCGCAGGTTTCAGTGAACAAATAGGGCCACATGTGGTCACACCAAAAATATCAGTTTGAAATGAATTCCCAGCTGCAGTGGTGTCTCATGAAGCTGGCTCTGTAATTTACAAAGGTGACAGCCAAAGCCATAAAACTAAAATGTGGGTTTTCAATCAGGTAGCACAAGACAAGTAGGGGGAATCATATACTAGTTGGGAAAATACATTTTTATCAGGCAACAGGTGTCATTAAAAAAAAAAAAAAAAAAAAGATTGTGACCAGGAAGATTTGCAGGCATGGATTTGGAACCTTACTTGTTGAATGGAAATTATTTTTAAGGAGGATTTCGAGAATATTTAGAGTAGCTTCCAAGTGGAAATGATGAGCTTAGGGAGGCATGGGAAAGCTAAATATTGATAATGATGATGATATGAATAATAATATAATAAAGAGAAAGAAGAGGAGGTGGAGGATGAAGAGAAAAGGGGAGGAGGAGGAGAAATAAATCTTGCCCGGGCCAGATACATAATGAAAAAGCAAAACATGACATATATGAAGTATGTACAAGCAAGTAAACTCGTTAGAGGAGAGGATAATGATGGGGAAGATGAGCATGAGTAAACATCCCAGCATTGGCAATGTTCTTTTGGTGGAGGCAGGCGTGTGTGTCATGTACCATCTTTCCTGGATAATGCTGTGTAATAAAAAACCCTGAGCGGCACTAGCAGTTTGCAGGTGTCACTGGTGTGTACCTAAGAGTTCCAGTTGGATGGAGCATCATTCAAGCCAGTAGCCCCAAGGAGTGCCAAGTCCTCTCTGTCTTTGGGCTGAGATGGTCTGAGAATTCATCAAGTATGGGCAAGCTGGTGTAAGCGGGCATTGGAGGCCTTGGGTCCCTCTCCTGAACCCTTCAGCTTTTCTATCTCTTAACAAGACCAATTCCAGTTCAGGCCACTCGGGTTCAGTCATCAGAATCTTTGCTTTGCCAGAGACAGAGGAAGAGGAAGAGAATGAGCAGAGGACGAGGAGTCCTGGAAGAGAAAGCTGTAGTGAGAGTTAATGAGCCTGTACTACAGTTTGTTTCTTCACCTCCAATAACATAGCTTTTATGAGCATTGCTTTTACAATAAAATGAATAAATAGAATTGTAGTGGTGAGGAAGAAGTCATGGACTTTGGGAGCAGAAAATCATGGATCAAAACCCTATTTATGGCAAATTGGTGAATCCGTCTAAGCCGGTGTCCTATCAAGACACTATATATTTTGAGAAGTTCCAAAGATTAAATTAATGAGACTCACCTTTATAGAGTACTTTCTGCATGTTAGGGCTTGTGTGGATATATCTACAGCATCTCAGTTTTAAACCTCACCAATAACTCTTACGAGATGGGAACTATAATTCTCTCATTTTATGAAGAGGGGAGGCTAAGAGAGGGGAATTCCGTGTGTGAGATCACAGAGCTAAGTAAGTGGTGGAACTGGGATTTGAACTAGGTGTGTTTGGCCACAGAATCTCTGCTCTTAACCTCCACATAAAAATGCTCAGCTCGGCCCCTGACACATAACGAGCACTTACTAAATGGCATCTCCTATTATTATTACAGCTATGTAACTCCTATTATAATAACTCCTATTATTATTATATTTTGGAACAAGAAGGGATGTAAACAAAATAAAATAAGTATTATTGTTGTCAGTGCCTTTTTAATAATAGGAAGTATGAAATGCCCTGCCAGCTCTCATAGACATCTTGCCCAGGGAATTGTGAGCACTTTCACTTTACAGGGAAATGAATCAAGTGAACAAAAGCAAACAGCAGAGAAATTTCTCTTATCTAAAAAGGCTTAGAGAAATCTGTTGCTTTGGCTGCCACTAAAATATGAGGTTCCTTGAGGACACTGATGTTTCTTCTATGGTGTTATAGCATCTGTAAATGCAGGCTCTGTGGGAAAGGGGAGGGGTTGGTTAGATTTTCCAAGGACTGCCTTTAACAAACTCAACAATATTCATTATAAAAATACAAAACGCCACAACATTTATTGTAGAAGTTCAAATAATATCAAATTTAATCCAAAATTAAAAGCCTTTATTTATGGGAAAAATTGAAATGTGCAAGATTTCAAAGGGAACTTTGAATTACCTGCTGCAGTATGAATTTTCTTCAGACTGGGTTTACTTATGTATTTCATTTCCTTCTGCAATTGTACATTTTGGTATGAGAAATCATTAACATTTTTAAGGAGCCAGTTTATCAGAAAAAGCTCCTATTAAAAATCGTATATTTAATTTCTTAATTAAGGGAATAAGAGTTACTGAGGTCTGGCCAAAAGAGTTTTTCTTCTTTTCTTTTCAAATAACTGTAGGAAAATAGGCCAGGTGATTAGTAATCTATTTTTAGGACTGGATGAGTCAGTTTATTCCAAAGAAGAAAAAGGGCTTAATCTATTTGTAGAACTTGATCGTAGCCCAGAGCCATTTGTCACTGCAGGTTAAAAACCTCTGTGCTAACTTGGTACTTTAGAGAGCCTAGACTAATCCCTCTGGAAATCCAATTTTTTTTTTTACCTCATCACCAGATGGCACCAAATATCTTCAGGGGGGAGAATAGAGGTGAATGGAAATGTTTACTTTCTTGTGTTTCATCTTAAAAATAAATCCATTTAGAATGCTAAGTGCTGAGGGAATGAAATGTACAGAGAAATCGAGCCAGTTTCCATGTTGAACAGTTCCAGAACATTCCTTTGTCCTTGGCCTGGATCAATTTCATATTTTCTGAAAGATTAAATCTGATAATTCCAGGAAAAGATAATCTTTCTAGAGCCATTTTTAAAAATTGTGGTAATATATATGTTACATTTGTGCATTTATATATATTTATATATAATATACATATAATCCCAGGAAAAGAGTCTTTCTAGATTTTTATTATAGTAACATATATATTATATATACATATAGAGAGCTATATATAAACTTATGTATATTTAATTTTATATAAATATAATATATTACATATAAGTATATAATACATACATATATTAAATATATATCATAGAAACATAAGTGACAATTATATGATTTATATAATATACAGTTATATAAGAAAATATAAATACAAATAAAGTATAAATATATTTTACATAGTAAAAGGTTTATATATGTTATATTACAATTTATATATTTATATATAATACATATATATTTACCATTTTAACCACTTCGAGTATACAATTCAGTAGCTTAAGTGCATCCACAATGTCATGTAACCATTACCACTATTTCCAGAATATTTTCATCCTCCCAACTAGAAATTTTATATCTATCTAATGTCATTTTAAAAATAACTTTTTTTGTTGAAATAATAATAGATTGACAAAAAGTTGCAAAGATAGTACAGAGGTCCTCTGTCTATCTCACCCAGGTCCCCCCAATGGTTATAACTTATGTAATTATAGTATAGTATCAAAACTAGGAAATTGACACTGACATAGATACAATGTGTATAAGTGTATTTTCTCCAGTTTTATTAAGATATGATTGACATATACCATTGTATAAATTTAAGGTGTGCAATGTGACGATTTGATATATTTATATACTGTGAAATGATTACCACAAGTTAGTTAACACATCCAACATCTCACATATTTACCTTTGTGTCTGTGTGGGGTGTGTGTATGCGTGTGTTGAGAACATTTCAGATCTACTCTCTTAGAAGCTTTCAAGTGTACAATATAGTATTGCTAATTATAGTCACCATGCATTAGATCCCCAGAACTTATTTATCTTGTATGCAGAAACTTGTTCCTTTTGACTAACAGGAACTTCCCCCTCCTTGCAGTCCCTGGCAACACAAACCTATTCTGTTTCCAAAAGCTCAGCAAATCTAGATTCCACATAGTATGGACATCACATAGTATTCATCTTTCTCTGATTAATTTATTTTATTTAACATTATGCCCTCAGGTTTCATCCATGTTGTTTCAGATGGTAGGACTTCCTGTTTTATTATCATTCTCTTTATTCATTCATCCATCAGATGGTGGTTTCCATATCATGACTATTGTGAATAATGCTGCAATGAACATGATAGTATAAATATCTCTTCAAGATGGTGACTTAGTTTCCTTTGGATAAATACCCAGAATTAGTTTTGCTGAATCATATGATAATCCTATTGAATTTTTTGAGGAACCTCCATGATGTTTTCCATAGTGGCTGATTTACATTCTCACCAACAGTGCACAGTATTCCCTTTCACCCACATTTTTTGTAGCATTTGTTATTTCTCGTCTTTTTGATACATGTAAATAGTTCTATCCATTTTATCATATGTGCAAATTTGTATAACCATCACCATTATCAAACTACAAATCAGTTTGAGTGAGATGTACAAACTTCAACTCCCTTAAAAGCCCTTTTCCCTCATGTGTTTATAATATAATTGCCTTACATATTTACACATGTTGAGAATCACATCTCACATGTTATATGTTAGGCTTTAACTGTCAAATGTAATTTAGAAAACACAAGAGGAGCAGAATGTATGGTATTTACCCATATCTTTGTTCTTTCTGTTGTTTTTTCCTTGCTGATGTTCCAAGATTCCTTGTTTAATCATTTCCTTTCTGTTTCAAGAACTTCCTATATAGGAGGTTTACTCATGGCAAATTCTCCTACTTTTCCTTCATCTGAGAATGTCTTTATTCTCAAATGTCCCTTCATTTCTGAAAGATAATTTTACTGAATAGAGAATTTAGGTTTGACAGTTCTTTGCTTTTTGCACATAAAAAATGTGTTGCTTCCCTCTGGCCTCCGTGGTTTATAATGAGAATTCCTCAGTATTTGAATTGTTTTAACCCTGTCAGTAAGTCATCTTTTTCCTCCTGTTGATTTCAATATATCTTTTCTTTGTTTTTAGAAGGTTGATTATAATGCATCTTGGCATGGATTTCTTTGGGTTTATTCTTTTTGAGACACTCAGCTTCTTAAATCTGTATGATTTTGTCTATTACCGAATTTGGGAATACTTAGCCTCACCCTCTCTCTCCTGTCTTGGGATTCTAATGACATGAATGTTAAATCTTTCATTATACTTCCACAGGTCCTTCATTTTTATTTTTATTTTTATTATTTTTGGTCTGTATTCTCTCTGTTGTTCAGATTGAGTCATCTTGATTGTTCTATCTTCAAGACCACTGATTTTTTTTTTTTTCTGTCTTCTCCATTCTGCTATTGAGTCCATCCATTGACTTTTCTGTTTTGGCTATTGTATAGTTCTAAAGTATTCATTTGGTTCCTCCGAATATTTTCTTTTCTCTCTTTTTTTCTGAGACTTTCTGTTTTTTAATATATTCAAATGTGATTGTAATTACTTCCAAAAATATTTTTCTTTTGAGAGAGAGAGAGAGAGAGAGAGAGAGAGAGAGAGAATCCTAACTAGGCTCCATACCCAGTACAGAGCCTGATGCGGGGCTCAGTCTCATAACCCTGAGATCATGACCTGAGCCGAAAACAAGAGTTGGACACTTTGCTGAGCCACTCAGTTAGTCCCTATGAAAGCATTTTTATGATGATTGCTTTAAAATTCTGGTTGGATAATTTCCACTCTGGGCAGGGTTGGTCTTGTCATCTGTTAATTGTTTATTCTTGTCCAAGTTTAAACTTTCCTGGTTCTTGGTATGATGGTTGACTCTTTTTATTGTGTCCTGGACATCCTGAGTATTATGCTATGAAATCTAGGTAGTATTGAAATCTTCTATTTTAGCAGGCCTCCTTTATACCATACTGACAGGTGAAGGGGGATCTTGCCTGTTACAAACAGGTAGATGTCTGGGTTCTGCACTTGGCCTCCATGTCATTCCTTAGGTCCCAAGATTCCTAGCTGATCTACCTTCTTCTTACCACCTTTCAATATCTAGTAATGTTTAGTTTCCACATAATGTGCAGGGGTTTTAGCTGTACGTAGTGAGGAATAAGGAGAAGTGCATTATGCTATCTTGGTCTTAGACCAGAAGTTTTAGTGTCAATTTATTTCATTTTGTTGTGTAGTTAGTGAAGCACAGGATCCAAGTAAAACAACAGCAATGATGATGTTTTTGGCTCGAGATTTACACCTCACCAGTTTATTAACTTCTTTCTAAATTATGTGCTTTGGGAGAAAGTAGGACCCACTGGTCTGTGACTGTTTCTACCATATAAAGTAATGGCAGACTTTTTGTTTTGTGAAAAAGAAAGGAAATTAATATTTTTTCTTAGAAATTTTTGAAATAATCTGTTTTTTGAGCACCCCTGAAAAGTTGGCAACTATATCTTCATTCTAAGTTTTCTGTTCTTGAGGGGGGAGAGTCATGCTCTAATGTGACAATGTCATTGAAGTTTAAATAAAGGTGCCATGGAAGAGGATAGAATGCATAGTTTTCAACGTGTTTTATTCTTCCTCTTGATTAGAAGAAAGCTGCTGAGTTATAGGCCTTAACTATCATGTCATAGGGAAAGCAGTCAAGGTTGACTACACCTGCTAATTACAGACCAAGCTCAACAGGAAAAGTCAATTGCTACCAGTGATCCATAGAAACCACAGCCTTTTCTTTAAAGTGGAAATATCCACACTGTAGCCCCAAAGTTAGAAATGGATTTAAGAGCCTTTAGTTTTCAGTTGCTGTGATTCCAAGCCTCAGTGATACCGTGCAGGAGTTGGCAACATTTTTCTGTGAAGTCTTTTCGGGCCACACTGTCCTTTGCAACTACTCAACTCCTCCATGGTAGCAAGGCAGAAGCACACACAATGCATAAACAAAGGAGCATGGCTGTTTTCCAATAAAACTTTATTTACAAAACCAGGCAGCAGGAGAGATATATATGACTAGTTTGTTCATGGTTTGCTCACCCCTGGTCTCTCTGAGTGGCAGGCTATTTTATTGAAAGTAGACAGGTTCTTTCATGCTTCTTTGATTTGGGGATTTTGAAAGAGCAGAAGTCCAAAGTTGCCTGAAATCAGCTTTTCTTCCTACCTATTCTGAAATCCAAGACTGGTGCCTTGGATACAAATGGGCGTCTGGAACCCCGAATATGGCCAATGACAGATTTTGCTTGGCCCAAATGATGTTTCAAGGCATTTGAATTAGTAAGTAGCATTTAACAATCAGGATGGTTCACATAAAAATTGAGATTTCTGACTTTTCTAGAAAAACTGGCATGACTCACAAAACAGGGCCTGTCTCCCTCATGGCAACGGCTGGCTAACGCAGAATAGTAGCTGCCCCTTTTGGATAGATTGCCTCAGTTTGCACCAGTCCCTGTTGTCTTCAGAAATGAGTTCCTCTGGTGTTGGTTGCCATTTGTCATTTTTCTTTGGCTTTTTTATAGTAAAGGATCATTTCTTTATTCTAGTATCTGGGGCGGTGTCCCTGCTTACAGGTTTGGGCTCCTTTTTTCTTATCTGCTATCCTTGGCCCAAGGTGCTGTGGAAACAGCACTGGCTGCCCCTGATGAGGATGGCAGAAAAAGACACTAACGGGAAAGGAGAAAGATGAGACTTGTCTAAACTGGCAAGTGTTAGGACAGCCGTGGGACTGAGAGGGACTGCATTATGTCCTGTGGGTCTGGTGGGTTTAAAAAACATTATAAGCCCTTTGACACTGTTCCCTTGAGATCGGGCTGGCTTTCGTGACTGCCTCAGCAACAGAATGTGATGGATGTGATACCGGGTGCCTTCTGAGGCAAGGAACCATGCCACTTGTGGTGGTTTCTCTTGGGGCAGCCCCTGCAGGAGCCTTCACCCCCACATAAGAGTTCTGAAGATGGTGAGGGCACTGTGCCACATCACACAGAGAGACCATGGTGACTGAGATGCCTGAGGGGCTCCAGAGGTTCCAGCCTCCAGCTTTTTGAATATTTTCAGCCCAGATTCCAGATTTGTCAGCGAGAAGCCTGTAAGATGATGCCGGCCACAGCCACCTTCTGACTGCAAGTTCATGGAAAGCTCTGAGGGGCAACGAGAGCAAGAGAAATAAATGACTGCTGTTGCTTTATGTCACCGTTCTTGAGCAGTTGTTTAGGTGACAGCAGGTGACCAGAACACTGGGAATGCCCCAGGGTATAAGAAAACTCTGGAAGCTTGAGCAGGTTGGTTTCCTTGTTTGGCAGAGAACCCTGTAGACAGGAAGGAAGCAACTGGCCTCCAAGAGACCAGTGTGGGCTGGAACGGGGACAGAAGGCCAGAAGGAAAAGAAGGGGAGATGATTTTCACTTTTGAGCTTGAACTTCTTGCTGGTCAGGGGATGGTATCTTGGAGTCCATATTTATTTGATTTAAAGACAACTTGGAAAGCAGTATTACTTTAACATTCTAATTTGAGAACTGTGATTCCAATTAGAATAAAAAAGAAATCCCTTGATTTGTCCAGTATCTGCAATGATGCCCCTTTTCCTCCCCCTCAGCCAGTTCCAAGTTTGTTAATACAATGGATGCATCACTCAAAACTGTGGTGAAATTCATAAACACATGGCATCTATCAACTCTAACAAACATAGTGAATAAAATATACATGAAGAAGAAACTTTGTGTGGGAAGAGGGCTTGGAGACAGAAGAGTAAGGCCATGAAATAACTGATAATTGGCTCTATCCTCGCACCCTTCCTCATATCTCCAAGAGTATTTAACCTGAACTTGGATATGGGGCAAATGCACAGCAATCTGCGTCACAGACAATATCAGTTTCCTTTGCAAAACCGGTTTGACAGTTTTGACTAACATGTTTACAGATTATTTTGACTGACCTGATTGTTTTGGTAAAGGCTATTTTAGAAGCCACATTTCACTCATTTAGGTTGTCCGGGTTTCATGAAAAAGAATGTATGAAAAAGGTAGAAAAACCAGTTGTTTTCCTGTTTTGTATTACTGAAATTTCTTAAAAATGAGAAAAAGGAAAATATATAGATTGGTCGAACAATTCTAGTGTTTGTACATATTTTCCGTAGTGTGTGAATTGGAAAGTTCATTTGAAAATAAGCATTCACTTGCTGATGGGTGTTTCCAAGGATTATGATGAAATATTCAGACCTGTCTGTGTAGTATGTGTGTGTGTATCCGAGCGTATTTGTATGCATGGTGTGCATGTGTGCACGTGTGTGTAAACACTTCTGGCTTTGCTTTCTAGCCCAGTGGTATGGTTGAGGAGTCTGGAAGATCTCAGCAAGTTCCCTGAACTCCTATCTACTTGTGTAGTTGCAAATTAAGCAAACACATGCATAGAACACAGAGGTATTTTTCTAAACGTCTCCCATCTTGTTTGCGCTTCTAACCACAATTTCTTGAAATCACAACAATTTGGATATAGAAATGGGTTTGTGATTGTTTTAGAAAAGGAAGGTGGTGTAAGTTCAGAGCCTTTCTGAAAGAGAAAGATTTTTCAAAGCAATCAGGAAAAGAACCTGCAGGGAGACTTAAAAGTGAGAGAAGAGGGCTTTGATGAGGCCCCAGAAAGCTTTCCTGCAAATGAAGAACAGCTAAATGAGCCGTTTATAGGCAAATAACGGGAGAACCGAAGAAAAAAGAAGAGACTGTTGTATGTGTGGTTTTGTGTTTTTTTTTTTTTTTTTCATTCCCTCCAAATAATATGGGTAGTGCTAAGTTTGGCAATAGCAGAACTGAAAAACGGTGAGACTCTTAACTGCTATTTCTAAACCGTTTGGTGGGGAAAGCAAGAGGAGCCCAGGAAAGATGTCTGAGTGCTCACTCAGACGAATCAGAAGTCTTCCCAAAGTAGATTGTTGGATTCTTTTTTGTCTTCTCTCCCTGGGTAATCCAGTCATCCCTATGCCTTCAGCTTTATCAAAGCTTTGGGGGAAAAAAAAATCAGGATTGTGGGCTTTGTGTGAAGTAAATTCTCCTCAAATCAATGGCTCTTTATATTAAACAGTCAAATGTGTGTCTGCGCAGACTGCCATATGCAAAAATGCAGGATGAAAATGTGCAGCCAAAACTAAGATGCAGTCTTCTGTGGAAAACTATATTTTCCATAGAGTTGACCTCCTAGTTTCACATATTAAGAAGATAAAGTGGCTTAAGCAGAGGAATACAATCAAATTTAGAAGGAGCAGAGGGAAATTGGAAGCAGACTGTCTTGGTAGTCTCTTAAAAAGTCATTGTCTGGGGATCCCTGGGTGGCGCAGCGGTTTGGCGCCTGCCTTTGGCCCAGGGCGCGATCCTGGAGACCCAGGATCGAATCCCACGTCGGGCTCCCGGTGCATGGAGCCTGCTTCTCCCTCTGCCTGTGTCTCTGCCTCTCTCTCTCTCTGTGACTATCATAAATAAATAAAAATTAAAAAAAAAAAAGATTAAAAAAAAAAAAGTCATCGTCACTTCATCTGTGGTAATGAGGCCTGGGCCATCTGCCCCTGAGGTATCCTGGACCCCCCTCAGATGCTTCTAGTGACAGGGGATCGCCAGCCTTCTGTTGGAGGTCAGAAGAGAGATGAAGGCATTCTGAGTCCCTCACCTGACTGTGGCAAGAGAGGAGCACTCTTGGTTCACGAAGTTCATTCTTGTCACAGAATGTGGAGAAAATTACCTCAGAATCAAGCCCTGGGCCTCCAAAGGGCCATAAATTCAGGATAGGAGATGATTCCGGAAGGCAATGAATTCTTTCTCTAATTAACTCGCATCTTTTAAGACAGCCCACAATAAAATGGTTGTTGGTGGCAAGAGGAGTGGTTCCAGAAAGTAGCGTGGGTGGGAATAGAGGATTCCCTCTTTGGTTTCAGTCAACTATAAGCAGATGAGGAAGGAGTTGTCAGAAAAAAAGTGAGCATAGGAAAACCTCTCAATCTCTCTCTCTCTCTCTCTCTCACACACACACACAGAAGAGACTTGAACGTTCTAGTAGACACCAAGCTTAAAAAAATAACCTCCAAGGACACATCCAGCCTAACCAAGATAAAAATCAGAAGCCTTATTCATCGCTTTCAATGAAAATAGCAGCATTTATCATTACCGCACAGTGCAGCGACCCAATTTCCACACACAACCCCAATGCTGCTTTTAAAAGGCAACGGTGTCAGACAGAAGTGAATTCTGCACAAACCAGTCAAGATTTCTTGCACCATTTCTATAGCAACTAGAAGCAAAAGGAGTTACAAGGCTCGGTGACAGGAGATTCTGAGTAGGAAAAGGCAAAGCAAACCACTTCAGGTTGTTTATCCAGTTCTATAAAATAATAAAAGCTCTTAATCTCATTGGACTTCCTAAATGAGATTTTTAAAAAAGTCCTTCGCGGTTTTTATCCCCGTCATCCAAGCGATGAGCTCCCAGCCCGGCCCCCTTGGACCTCTCCGAGGGCTCAGAGGCAACGGCGGGGCCCCCAGGGCACACGCAGCGTTTCAGGAAGCCTCGTGCAACTGGTGACTGGTCTGCGTAGCCCCGAGTTCTGGACCCAGGCAATCCGGTAAGTGCGCGGAACCGCAGTCACGCAAAGCATAGTACGGAAAAATAATAATACTGAAACCAGGAGTTGCAGTCTCTACCCAAGGCGCAGGAGCACTGTCAGCAAACCCGTCAACATTTGCTGCTGTGCCCGCGTCCCCCTCCGCTCCCTCGGAGGCGCCCCAGTGCGCCCTCTGCTGGCTGCCCGAGAGAATGCCGCTCTCTGCTTCCGCTTCCTTCTCCCTCTTGCTTTCCCCCAGGATAGCTGCTTCTTAGGCAGCTCCTACTTCTCTTATAACTCGTTTCCTCCTCTTTCTGCTTCTCAGTTCTTGCCTTGGCTGGCCATCCATGTTCCCCTTTCCGCCTCACGTGAGTGCAACAAGGAGCACTCTGCTCAGAGGTGGAAATTTGTGCCAACAGGGATGGCCTGACATCCTCTCATTATTAATCACTGGGGCACGTTACAGCAGCCCCGTCCTCTCTCCCATGGAATTCTGCTTGCTAACTCGGGGCTGGGCTGGGGAACTTAGCCCTTCCCGGTTGACATTCTCCTTAACCATTGTCCCCTCACAGGAGGCCCAGTGGCACCCTCGGGGACTCTCTACGGCTCCACCACACATCATCTTTAAGAAATGCTGTAGCTGTTGCTTCCCTGGTCACTGGTTTGTCCCTGTCCCACTGGGTACCTTTTCAGGTGCGTGTGCCAAATTTTTCCAACCAGGCTGTGTCCCCTTTGGAGACAGGAGACAAGGACTCAGGAGTCTTCCACAGCACGTTACACGACCTGGGCGGTGAGCTGGCATTTTATAAATACCATTGCGTTAATGATACCAAAGATCATGGCACCTAATTTTTCTGGCAAATATGCTTTTCTTTCCTAGCAGAGGACGTTTCCTGAAGTGTATGCCACAGCAGCGTTAGTTCTATAAAATATTCTGCAGTAAAAGTATTCTGCACAGATTATTGGGAAACACTAAAGCTATGCATACCCCCTTGGAGATTTATGATACTGGTTGGCCCATAGTTTTGATTGTTTAACCCAACATAGCTCAAACTCACCTGGTCACAAACTCTCCTTCCTCTCTCAAACCTTCAATGTCTCCTGGTTGAATGTGGGTCTCCTTAGGATCCCTGGCCTAGAATCACATCAGAAGCCAAAAGATGAACCTCAGACAAAAATCCTTTTCTTGTGGCTTTTCTCTTTCCTACTTTATCTTTTCTTCTTAACAAAAATTAACTCTTTAATCAGGTATGAAGAGGAACAATGGAAGCACAAAGGATGAAAAAAGTACTACTTTAGAAATTTCCTTTTACACCATCTGCAGTGCGTTTAATCCTGGCAGCTTTTGTTTGGTCCATTTTCCCCTTGTGTAGGTCAGGCTTGGAGTGATACATGCTTTTTGTTTTCTCTGGACACCAATCAGAGAAAGTTTCTTTCAACATCTGGTACTGCTTAAAAGCTTAAAAAAAGGGGAAAAAATCAAAAAGCACTTCATGAAAAAGCTATTGTAGGCAGGGAAATGAGGGCTTGGTGTTCTCACAAAGGAAGGAACACTTAAGGAAAATTGAAAAAAAAAAAACAAACAAACTGGAAATTTGAATGCAGCTGATATTTCTTTCCATTAACAGTTTATTATCTGCGGTGTATATAAAATGACCCACAACAAAACTCTGTGCCTCCCTCAAAAGCTCTCAGACGTGCACATGAAAAGGACAGCCCTGGGGAAAAATATATGAATGCTGCATTGAATTATGTTAAATGGGTCATGGGCAGCCACTAAGAGGACATTTCCTAAGAAGGCAAATGATCGCTCATTCAAGAGTAGTCCCGCAAAGTAGGGAGAAAAGGGTGAGGAACTGACCCACAGCGATGATCACAGGCAAGTGTCCTGTTCCAAGAGATGCTTTCCCCCCTGGAGAAAGCTGCTGGGAGATACTGAACATTCCAGGGAAGGCCTAATATTTCACTGAGACCATGAAAGAGCGATTAAAAAAAAACCCCAAACAACATGATTTCATTCACTCCTCCAGGAAACATTTTTTAGCACTGATACATCAAGGAACAAATAGAAAGATTGAAAGTGCCCTGGTTTCAACCCTCTAGGAGTTTAAAGCTTAGGGAGAAATAAAGACATGTGCATGGGTAACTCTAATTAATCACGTGGGATGTGATGAATGCTATAAGAGAGTTACAAATTGTTGTAAAAGTCCAGTGCAGGATCCTTTTAAACAAAAATCTTTCTTTTACAATGAATTTTCTAGGATTTCTGCACAAGACACTATTTGGGACAGAGGTGAATAAACTGCCCTCCATTGGCTCACAATTCTACTGATCTTCACCCCCCTTGCCTTCAAAACTAAGTGTTCACACACTATGGCCTGCGGGGCATATCCGGCCCCTTGCTTGGTTTTGAAAATAAAGTCTTATTAGAACAGAGGCGTCCATTTCTTTACATATTGTCTGTGGCTACTTCTGAACTGTAACAGCAAGGTTGAGTAATTGCAAAAGAGGTAGTAGAGTATGCAAAAATCGAAACTATTTACAATCTAGCCTTTTACAGACAAAGTTTCCTGACTCTTGTACTGGAAGACAATCAGTAATATTAGTCATGTGTTAGGAACCTTCCCTGTAGGATTCATGTACTAAATAATCTGGTCATAGACATAGGGTGATTTCTCATTTCAATATGACTTCAGGAAGTACACTTCTACCTATAGACTCTACCTATAGAGGTTGGAGACTTTTTTAAGACATCAGGATTTCCTTATCCAAATAATCCGTACTCCAGAATCTAAGTTACATGCCTGGTTTTTGTTTTTGTTTTTGTTTTCACCATCATATTCCTGGTGCCAAGTGCTAACTAAGTATTTCTGAGATTAGGCCCAGAGAGATCTGTGAATTAGTCCAGAGGAAATGCTGGTGCAAGAATCAGAATCACCCTTCCTCATTGGGTGCTCCTTCCTCTATCCTAGCCGTTTCTCCCCTGGGCTGTTGCAAGCGGCCTTGTGTCTTGTCTCCCAGACTGCATTTCTGCTAGCAAACATCCATGGCTACCAGAAAAATTTCTGCTCAAAACTCTCAAGTAGTTACCATTGTTGAAATCCTACCTACAATCAAGACTTAGCTCGACTATTCTCCCTCTATTCTTCTGAAATCTCTCACCTACCCTTGAAATGAAGTGTACCCTCCTATGTGCCCCCATAATTACTATCTATGAGTTGTAGAGAAAAATGTGTTTCGGTAGACAACTGTGTACTCTGTGGAGTACTTTCTTCTCAGTTCTCAGATTTTGGCCTTCCATTACCTTTGAGCTACTTTATAACTCTGTAAGTTGTAGATAACTAAAAGCAATGCAAAATAATTCTTGTCTATGAATATACAAGAATTATGTCAGGTGAAGGTTCAGTTAAATTTCCTTTGGACTATGGAAGAAGCTAGTTTTGTCTCAATTTGCACATTCATTACAACACCCTGTATCTAGAAATAGATTCTGTATGTCTATTCTTTTTGTATTTCTTTGACTCTGTTTAACATCTACCTCGTTCGCTCATTAATGACTTAAAATTATTCACACGTTTTCATTTTATATCTGTATGAGAATCATGATTTGACCTTTCTTTAAGAAAAAAATTACCCTTTCACACATTTCTTTAGTGTTTTGTTTATTATGCAACTACTATATGCCATGCTCTGTGCCAGCTTGTGAGCACACAAGGATGATCAAAATAGTCATAGTCTCTGACTTCAAGGAGTTTATGTCTAGTAGGGGAGACAGATTCTTTTTCTGAATTCAGAGAAATGGTTCAGGGTCATAAAGGAAAATGATAAGTCTTTCTATGAGAGATTCATTTAGACTGGCAGTGGGCAGTGAGACAGTTAAGGAAGTCTCCCTCAGTAAGTAACATCACAGCTGAAGCCTGAGGAAGAATTGGTGAGAACTAAGTCAGCAAAGAAGGGGAGAGGGAACATCTCCATTGGAGGGAAGATACAGAGGCAAAGGCCTGTAGCAAAGGGGGAAGGAGTTCTCCAGTGAGAGAGGGACAGAGTGACAGCAAATGAGGTCTCTGGCTCAGGTGGGGCAGGGCCAAGGAGCCCAGAGTAAGTACTTCGGATTTCATTTTGAGTTCAACAGGAGGCCACTGAAAGGTTTTATAAAGATCCTCTACTCCTGCACAGAGACTGGGTTAGGATAAGATTCCAAATGGATGTAGAAGCTTTTCAGGTGTGACTTACAGTTTCTTAGATACTTAGTCTACCTTCTAAGAGACTGGTGAATACCAGGGTTACCCCCCCTCCTAAACTGGGGCGATGTGTTATTTATCTTTGAATCCACCTAGTTTGTTTTCTGTACATAGAAGACCCTAAATAAGTGTGTTGAGTTAGATACCAATCAGGTTGCTAATAGGAACCACAAACTCTGCGTTAGCTCTCCACAGTATCTGACAATTAGCCAACAATAGCTGACATTTATTGGGTTGCTTCTTACAATGCAGTCTGTACCAAGAGCCATGCATGGATTATATAACTTCAAACTCCTAACCATTCTATCCAGCAGGTTTTACAATTACTTTCATTCAACAGATAAGGTAACTGAGGCTTAGAGAGGGGTATCAACTTGCCTGAGGTCACATCATCCATAAATGGGACCCAGCTCTAGAACCTGAGCTCTCAATCAGAAATCCTATTAACTCCCTATTCAAGTATCTGAATAACAAGTTTTACCAAAACAAATGCCAATTCATTTTACCTGTCTTTCTTTTAAACCCTTCAGATTTAACAATTCGATGCATCTTTTTTCCAGGTTGTTTTCAGGCTCTGGGTCACCATTTTGGAAACTACATCCTCCTTCAGATGTTGCCATTTATGCTCTCTCTTATTCCTTTGCAGAAGTTTGCTGTGAAAATCCAGAATGCAGTCTGTCTCATGTTAGTGATTTATGTCATCTCCAAAATAATTTTATGCCTAACAACATCACCTATATTGTTTGACAGCAGAAGTCAATCTGTGAGAAAAATGGACCCATTCATTGCAGCTTCAATTGAAACACAGATAAAAGAATAAATATTTTCCAAATATAAAGGAGTCAAACTCAATTGGGAAAGGAACACTCTGTTCCAAATTCTGTGGGGACCTCAAACAATGTAGGAAGGGAAGAAAAAATAAAATCTAATTGAGTATTTGACTTCATTACATTAATACATCTTCAGTGTATTCATCTAATCAGACAATTACAAGTGACGAGATATAATAGCACCAAATTCCCTCCACATGAATAAAAAGCAATTTTGGATTATCTTGCTATATTGACTTCTCGTCACAAAGAGTTCAGTTTCTTTCTCTTGCATGTAGCTGGGGAAAATTGTAATTGCTTTAACTGGTTTTGATTGACCAACTGCTTTAACAGGACCATAAATATAGACGTCAGGACAGCAAACACTAAATGTTTATTTCTGTGATCCTTCTCTAGATATTGACAATCTGACCCATGAACCCGCCAGCAGGTAATCTCATAGATCATTTTCTCTACAGGAGATTCTTGCAGTTGGGCAGATTTGTCAATATCCCTCGCAGAGGGTTTTGATCAAGGACTGCTTTGTAATTGTCTGGAAGATACATTAAACACCTCGCTTTTCCCAGTGTTCTAAAGACAGAACAGTCACTTCAAGTGTAAATTGCTCACACTAAGATTTCTCTATCTGGCTATTTTAAAAAGCATGTTTCAGATCCTTGCTGCTTAGAAAATTTACAATGATATAAATATGACTTTCTCATACATTTCTCTGAAGCTATTCCCTTGCTCATCAAATCAGAGTGTTTAAAAAAAAAATCCCTAGTTGACAAGTCTTTTTAAATTTAAAGAATACAACTGCTTGTCGATCTAGCCAGCCAACTCTTGCCTTAGAAATGTCTTTAGTGGTTCATATGTTTCTGTTTTTACTGACACAGCTATACATTAATTGGTGTCTACTGAGCATGCAAACAGATAATTGAGAAAAAGCACCTGGACAATTCATACACTTGACTCTCTTTCTTTTATCAGATGTATTTAGTGAGGGTGGGGAATTTTTTTTTTTAATTTTTAAATGATTTTATTGAGGTATGGTTGACATACAAAAAGCTGCGTATATTTAACATATGATTTGATGAGCTTGGTGATAAGTACACACCCATAAAACCTTTACCACAATCTATGCTATAGATATATCCATCACTTCTTTTGCCCTTTTTTTTTTGAGATTTTTATTTTATTTTTTATAAGCAAAGCAAACCTTTTTTTTAAAAAAATTTAAATCCAATTAATTAATATATAATGTATTATTGGTTTCAGAGGTAGAGGTCAGTGATTCATCAGTCTTATATAACACCCAGTGTTCATTATATCACATGCCCTCATTAACATCCATCACCCAGTTACCCCATCCTCCCACCCCCTTCCCCTCCAGGGACCCTCAGTTTGCTTCCTATGATTAAGAGTCTCTTATCTCTGGTTTTGATTGACCAACTCCTTCTCTGATTTCATCTTGTTTTATTTCCCCCCCTTCCCCTATATTCATCTGTTTTGTTTCTTAAATTTCATGTATGAGTGGGATCATGATAATTGTCTTTCTCTGATTGACTTATTTCACTTAGCATAATATCCTCTAGTTCCATCCACATCATTACAAATGGCAAGATTTCATTTTTTTGGATGACTTAGTAGTATTCCATTATATATATATATATATATAGTATTTTTCAGAGTGCTGCATCAGCTTGCATTCAGGGTGGGGAAATTTTAATAGGAGGTGTGGGGAACTTCAACAACAGATTCTTAATAAAGAGAACAAACTGGTGGTTACCAGAGGGTAGGAGGACGGGGAAATGGGTGACATAAAAGGATTAAGAGGTACATATTTCCACTTATACAATAAATAAGTCACATAGATGAAAAGGACAGCATAGAGAATATAGTCAATAAAATTGTTATAATGTTGTATAGTGGCGGATGTGACTACACTTTTGGTGATTAACACAGTAATGTATAGGATTGTTGAATCAATATATTGTACACCTGAAACTAACATAATATTATATGTTAATTATACTTCAATTAAAAATTGGTATGAGATAGTTGAAAGGGAAATAAGGGAGCTAGGAAGTAGAGGCAAAGACAAAAAGATAGGACACTGAAGGCAGATGAGATGTAGAGGGTCAGTGACATCATCTTCCCCTTTGACCACAATATCTATTCAATTCCTTCTCTTTGCAAGAATTCTTTTCAGTATTCTTGTCTGATGTCACTGTTGCCAGAATCTCTTTCTGTCAGATAGGCAGGAAAATGAAGTGGAGAACATCTGTTCTGATTTGTTTCTCCCTGAGTGCGAATTAGCAGAAGAGGAGAATGATAGGATACTTTAAAATTACCAAGGTTGTGAAATTTCAAACGCATTGGTAAGAACTATGATTGAAAAGTTGAGTATGGGGGGGGGGGGGGGAGTTACAGCTTTTGTGTAAGAAAAAGGCTATAAATTATACTCCTAGCCTTATTGAGATGCTCCTCAAGCTGGGCTAGTTTGTCATAGGTCGTAAGTAAGAAGTAGGTCTTGTGTGTGATGAGGTAAGCATTGCACAAGAAAGAATTAGAAAATCAATTTTAACTTCAGTATAACTGGCCAGTTGCACTGGGAAATGCTAAACTCTGCTACCTGAGACAAAATCTGTGATTTTACTGACCAGATGATAGCTATTTTCTCTCTAGCTAAGTTTTTGTTCCAAACGTCAGGATTTACTGAGAGTCTTGATGTACAATCAAGCTCAGGGGTGTTGGGGTTATAGTAGCCTTAAAATAAGGTCACTTTTAGTATTTATTGGCCTAGAAAGCTATTATAGAGATAAGGAGGAGCCTCTTTATAACAAAGCTTACTGTAAACATAATTCAGTAAAAATAAGATTCCCATTGGAGAGAAACCCAGAGCATGAAGAAAAAAGGACATAAACAAAACTAAAGATTTACCAGAAGAGGAATGTGGGAGTTAGAGGACTCCTGACCACCTTTTAAAACTTTGTCTACTGATGTTTAAAAATTGCAAATTAAAGGAATTAAATGAGACAAAGTCAGTCCCCCTATATATTTTATCCTCTTGCTCTAGGAACCGATAAAACAACTCTTCAACACACAGGTGGAAGTGTGAATCTGAGAGCTAATGAATACTGGAAATGTTCCCAAAAATTCACAGTTTGAGAACAAGTTGTCATGAATTAATTTTATCTCAGCACCCTGTTCAAATGGATTATAAAATAGACTTACATTACAAGGTTCCCATGGGAAAATCATCTGGTCTTTGGAGCCCAGGCTGAAATGGGGTTGTAATATTCATTATGGTTAGTAGCAAGCAATACATTTCATCCTGAAAAGTCCATACACTACTCCTCCTCAGCCCAACCGGCCCTGGTGTGAATGCTGGAGAGAGCTGTGATGAAATCCTGAAGCCTAGCTGTACAATGACCCAAAGCATCCCATATATTCCCTCTTCCAGGCCCTCCACAGAGGGACAGGTCTGCATAGTGCTAAGAGTTTGGCTTTTATGAAGAGGCAAATCTGGGCTCGAGGCTCAGCTCTTCTACGAATCTACCATGTGGCTTTGGGTGAAGTTTGAGCCTTAGTTTCCTCATCTGGAAAATGGGGCTAATGAATATACCTTGCAGAACTGTGAGGAGAAGATGATATTAAGGGAAGTGGCTAGTGTTCAGCATATGTTAAGTACTCAATAAAAATTAGCTGCTGCCATCATGCCATGGTTTTGACCTGCTCCTAGGTAGACCTTGATGATTTATTGCATTTTCTTTTCAACCATTTCAAATACCTACCATTAAATGTGTATCCAGGTAGGATGTGTCTCTGGTATACAAAGAGTAGTAGAAGAACAGTATTACACATCTACATTGGTATGTTCAAAGCTCTTATGCTTATTACCTCCTCTGATCCCTGCCACATATTTGTGAAACAAAGTGGTTGCTCTTATACCCATTCTACAGATGGGTAGACTGTGATTCAGAGAGGTGAAGGAACTTTACCTATCATGGTTTTTGTGGTAGACCCAGCTTACATTCTCAGGTATTTTTAGTCTCATAAAGAATAAACAAGAGAAATTTTGTTAGCTCTCCCCAACCTGTGGTAGCCTTCTACTCAATCAGGTGTTCTGGTCAGATGTTTTTATGTTACTCAGGTCTGTGGCAATCCTGCTCTGGACTCTGCTAGCTTTGGAAACTTCCAGAATTACTCTTTTATCTGTTTTCCAGGCATGTCCCAGAAAATAAGCCCTCATATTTTGCAGTGTAGTTTTCATTTAGAAGGTGAGTTGGAAGAAACAATATGATAGAAGTTTATCTGAGAAATAATTTTCCATTCCTCTATGGTCTAAATATTATTATTAGATCAAATAAATCATCCAAGATAGAGATTCATAAAGACATGCTTTGTGGCTGTTTGTGAAATGGTTTTATTGAATGTCCTTCAGGCATTATTGTCCTCAGTTTAATTGGTTCATGTTATAATAAAAATAATCCTAGGAAACAAGTGCGTGGCTATAAATTCGATATGAAAATATTGCCTATTGAACTCTTTTCACCATGTTTGAGTTGCTATGTTTTACCAGGCATCAGGATCTAAGGAGGCAATGGTGAACAATAAGACATAGTCCCTATTCTTAGAGGGATAAACAGGCAGAAACTACAGAGGGTGATAAGAGTGTCATAGTAAGTAAATGAGCCCTAAAAGGGCCACTTTAAAGTTTTGGAGTCCCCCAAACTATCTTCACATCTGACACTAATTGTGAGTTTGGGGTCTCCAAGACCATCCAAAGTTCAATAATTTATCCATTGAAGGAGTCAAGGGCTCACTGAAAGTGCGTGACACAGTTGATCCTTGAACTACACAGATCTGAACTTTATGGGTCCTCTTTTATGCAGATTTTTCTCAATAAATATAGTGCTATAAAAGTTTTCCTTATGATTTTCTTAATGACAATTTTCTTTTTGTCATAATAAGCTGAACTTATAAGAATACAGTAGATAATACTTATAATGTACAAAATATATGTTAATTGACTGTATTATCAGTAAGACTTCTGGTCAATAGTAGGCTATTAGTAGAGTTTTGGAGAGTCAAAACATATGCAGATTTTCAATTGTACAGGGGGTCAGCACCCTTGACTCTCGTGTTGTTCATAAGTTAATTGGACTCATAATTATGGCTTGTTAGAACAAAGAAAAATATCAAATTCAGCCAAGGAAACTGGTGCATACGGCAGAGCCCAGGAGGTTCCAAATGTAAAGTCTCCAGTAGGCCTCTCCCAGTGTCATGGATGGTGTGAACATCTCCCAGCAGTGATGTGTAATGATATGTAACAGAGTATTGGTGTTCTGAGAGAAGATTACCTGAGCCTTGATGTCTGGTGTTATTACGGGGGCTCAGTTATGTAGATATGGTTGGTCATCCATGATGGATTTTTCATTTCCAGCTCCTCTAGGAGTCAAGCTGATACCCTATGGCCCAGAACCTCCACTACTGTTACACTGTATTGTTGGGTGTGGCACAAACCCCCCAAATAAGCAAAGACACTTATCAGACAGGACATTCCAAGGGCTTAGAGATTACCTCCAGGGAGCCAAGGACAAAGACCAGGTTTGGGCAAGGTTAAGTCTGTACCATACTACACCCACACTAGTCTAAAGTGACAGAGCAAACTTCTTGGAGGGAAAAAAAAGTGTCAATGGAGATCTTTAAGACATGTAAGAGCTAGCCAGGGTCTTCCAGTCAAAGGAAACAGCATAAATAAGGTGTCTGAAACAGGAGAAAAATGAGATGATTTGCAGCATCTCAGAACGTTTGGAGCAGCAAGTGTGAGGGAGGGAACAGGTGGGCAGAGAAGAAACTGGGGAAGGCAGCTGGCAACATATCCTATGATGCCTCAGTAGCAGTGATATGTTGGAGTCAGCTTTGACACAGTCAACTGCTAACTCTTCTAGGATTTTGCAAGCTATCGTTTAACACAGTTTTCATTAAAAATCCAATTATATAAATTTGTGGCTAAACTGTATTTTAATAAGAATACTTAAGACCCATCACTTGCTAATTACTTTACTACATTTTGCTCTCATATATGTTCTGGAGATTATTTATGTCTATTATACCTGTATGGTGGAAATTCTGTGCAATAGTATTGTCAACCGTAAAACAATCAGTCTTTTTACCAGAAAAATGGGTTTATTTGGTAATGGCAGAAGAATTACAATTTGGTACAAGCAAGCTATGACAAACTGTAGTCAAGCCTGGAGATCAAAGGAGAGGAAGGTCACTTTATAGAAAAAAGGAAGGATTTGGGAGGGGCTGCTTTGAAGAAAAGCGAGAATTCAGGATGCTGATGGTTTCTCTTTGGCTGAACTGTGGTGTTTTCTTATCCACTGAGCTTGTTGCTGGGCCAGGAAAAATTCTTCCATCCTCCTGCCAGAGCAGGAATTCTCCTGTTGGGAATGCAATTCCTGTTGGGATCTGCAATCAATGACAAGTGGTCGGGCATGAGACCCTCCCTCTTCGTTTCTCCCAAGTCCCATTTTTTTTTTTTGTTTTTTTTTTTTAGGTCTTCTCCATGCCCAGGAAAAGCTCAGTGTGGGGCTTGAACTCACAACCCTGAGATCCAGACCTGAGCTGAAATCAAGAGCTGGACACTTAACCAACTGAGCCACCCAGGTGCTGCCCCCTGAGTCCCATATTAAGTGACATTCCCTTTGTTCAGTGTTACAACATACTACTGGACATACCAGTCTGTCTTCATTGACATCATCACTTTGGTAGCTTAAAATTGGCCATGGTAGGACCATTCACACCACAGTGCCTGACAAGTGCTACAAGTCAGGGTCTTTGCCTCCTTCTGAGAGCTTATTGCTAAATACAAGTACAGAACTTCTCAATATTTTCCCAAGGACAAAAAGACTTTGGGTTGGGAAGTGATAAACTTTGTTCATTGGGAAGATGATTTTAGTTTTTGCCTGGAGGACAGATTTCCTAGACAAGTGTAGATGCAGAGAGACTAGCAAGAAGCTGTGACTCTGTCTTCCTTCATAAAGGCTCATGGGCAAAATCTACCTCTGGTCCCAGTGTCAGAATACTTGGCTTTTCATCTCATGCACGCTGTAGATCTCACAGCTGATCATGTTTCCCTCCCATTGGGAAGTCTGAAACCAAACTTGTGATCTACCTCTAACAATTTTTGCTATGCCTTTTTTATGCCCTTACGCCAACTTCCTTTTATTTTCTCATCCTTATTTTTCTCTTTGATACAACATTGTTTTTAAACTTAAAAAAAAACTTTTTTTCCAACTGTATTCTTTGTATTCTAACAAAAGACAGGGAATAATTAAATAGATGAAGATTTAAGAGGCAGCTTAAAGGCCTTTAAGGCTCATGTTTATTAAAAAAAATAAACAAATACACCTTTCTTTTGTTGCTGGATGACTTTCTTCCACTAGTTTTTAGGTTGGGGTTGAGGTTTCTTTAGATAATCAGGGAAGAGGCAGGATACTTACCTTCTCTATTAAATTTGGAAGGGTTTCATGAAAAAGTGAACTACACAGAAGAGTCTTGAAGGAAGTGAGGGCTAGTGGGAGTCAAATATATGAGATGGCTTTGACATGACTTGGTTCCTGTTCTGTGGATACTCCCTCTGCCTTAGGACAGTATGTGTAATAGATGTACTAGTTCACCTCATCTATGGATACTGTTATGCCCTGATAGGAGTCTGTCAATCTTTGGAGTTTAATGAAGGAGAGATTCTTTGAATTTACATCATGTGTCCTTAGGGGTCACCCTGGGAAGGAAACACATTGCCCTGTTTCCTTCCATGATCATATTCATTTGTTTCACATGTATTCTTTCACTCAATCTAATAATCACAACCTTTCTGTAGGTGGATGTTTTTTGTCCCCGCTTTAGAGAAGGAGGAAGTAAGGATTTGGAGAGCTTAATGAACTTGTCCAAGTGGTAGAGACAGGATTTGGGTTCATATCGCATAGCCTTGTTCCTTTCCTCAGTATTTCCTCTGCACAGATTCAGCTTCGACCTACTCAGAGGGGAAGGAGGGAGAGATCCATAATTGCCCATCAAGCTAAGAGGACCAAACACTTCAAAGCAATATATGTGAGACACTAACAAATGTTGCATGAATTGTATCTTGGAGAAGCCTTCATAACTTCCTCTACCTTCATTATTATTCTGTTTCTGATCCACAAAAATAATTATGCTAATACTTAAGATAATGGTAACAGCTAGCATTTACTGAGTGTTTATGCCTGCCACAGTTTGAGGGCTTTTCTTGAATTGTTAATGAACCCTGACCCCCACGCTATGACTCTGTGACTCTGTGATGTAGGTACTATTATTACTCCCATTTTAGGTTGAAGAAATTGACATTCAGAGAGCAAGTTAAGGAACTTGTACAAGGCTGTACAGTTTATAAGTACTAAAGCCAGGAGACACCAAATTCTTAGAGCTATCTTACAAATCTATTATATGTCAAGGCACTGGGATGAACTATGGATTTAAAAGTCACAGAAAGTAAAATGTGTTCTTCATGATTGTGTCTTGAGGAATATTCTGTATATACATAATATCTGCCATACACAGGGCATTCACATAAAAATTACACCATTCAATCTTATTATTCTTGAGAAAATCATCCCAGGTGTTAGAATTGTTGGATTTCAGAAAGAGGCTGGTGCCCCTCTCACTCCTGCACCCCAAAAGATGAACTAAAATGTTAAACACAGTGTCAGAAGTGTGTGTGTGTGTGTGTGTGTGTGTGTGTGTGTGTGTGTGTGTTGGTAGGAAGCAGGGGTGTGAAGTAGTCAGAGGAAGGAAGAGTAGGTTAGAGAAGATAGGGGCCCAGATTAGACTGGTACATTCAGTTTGCAATACAGGACTCGTGGAACAGACTTGATCTTTGGTCTTAATTCCAAGATAAGAATTTCACTTGTATCCTGCAAATCTGGCAATTCTATGAAACTTAATTTCTTTCTGTGCTCCCCACTCTCAACTATAATTAGAATAAGCACAGACAAAAAAAGAAACGGCTAGTCACATGCCTGACATATATATATTTGTTGAGTTTCTAAACTAATTGTGGGCTACTGAAACATTTCATCTGTCCTCTTGGTGCTGTCTGGACAGCCCACATTCAAGCAATGAGCTTAGAGCTGGTATCTGGAAAAGCAGGGGTTCTGAAACTGCTTCATGTGTGGCCCAAAGGATAAAGCCACTGATTCCCTCTGATTTTTCCTGAACAATGACCCTTAACATAGTTATTCTACTTGTTGGCATACTGTTTTTGATATATCATACCTTTGTAGATAAAGAACAGTGACACTTTGGTCCTGTGCTATAATGGATAATGTAGGGTTTTTTGGGGGGTTTATTTTAAATAAAGAGATTTGCCATCCTAGGGTATGACTGTTGGGATTAAAAGCAATAGTGATATTGTTAGAAACTCAAGCTTCCCTGATATTATGATATCTATTTGCTCTGGGTCTGAAATATAGAACACTTTTCTATTGTGGTATACTTTGTGGAGAGGTGACTTAAAAAAAAGAAAATAACAAAACCAAAACCCAAAACAAACCTCTCCACAGGTATTACGCAATAGGAGGAACTCAATTCACTCCATTCATAAATCTAATTGTCTGCTCTCAGAGAGAGATAGGAGAATGCTGTCTTCCACTTTCGAAATCCAATGGCAACTGCTTTACCAAGGCTTTCATCATTATCCCCTGGACTTTGGCCACAACCTTCTCACTACTCTGGGCTCTTTTTATCTATTTCTCATCTCTTTTCCAAATCTCCCTACCTGGTACTCTCTGTGATCTCTGTAAAATGCAAATTTGACCTTATCTGTTCCTTTAAAAAGGCCTTTAATTACTTGGCCTGAAATATGAAGTCTCACCTTCTTAGCATAACACATAAGACCTTCCAAGATATGACCTTTGCCCTTTCTGAAGCTTTTCTCCAACAGTCTGTGGTTTAATTATTACAGGGAAACCTGCTCACTATATATATGTAAGGAACTTTTGTAGCAGTCTTACGAGGTTAGGGTCATAATTCTCATTTATAAATGGGGATACTGTACTTCAAAGGAACAAAATTGTCCTAGTGACAGCACTGGAATTCACACCTTAACAGCATGAAAAATTTTTAATCACTTTCTTACACTGCCTTAATGATTCTTTTATTTAAAACTTCAAAACTTAACAAAACCAATGTAAGAAAACTGCCCATTACTCTTCACTTCCACCATATTTTGGTTGGTTCTTAGGCAAAACCAGGAGCATCTTTCAGAGCCCTAGAACCTAGAATCTCAGTAAGATCTGGAACCTAGAAAGGAAGCACTAGAAGGGAGGGCAGACCTTGCTTCAGTGTTTTGCTCTTGCTTTCTAAACTCCATTCCTCCCTCCCTGCAGAGTGACTTTCTCATGTGTCAAAAGGTAGCTTGCTCACAGGCCCCAAGGTCAAGAGAGGACTTGTATTCAAAGAGAATTTTAATTGTGACTCAACTCACCGGAGGATGGGATCTGATTGGCTCATGCTGGATCAGGTGACTGCAATATTTAGTCAAGTGTGAGTCATAGACGTGGCTGCAGAGGGGTTATTTTTATAAATGACCAAAAAATGTTAAAAGCATTTTATAAATAACATGAATGATTTGTAAAGCCTCAGAACAACATTCTTAACACTGCTTCTGTGGTTGGCACCTTGGCTCCCTGTTTATTGGGAAAAATAGTCTACTTCAACAACAACACAGTCATTTTTCACTTATTTTTCTTATTTGTAAATGGTGTGCTGCCATCAGGAGGCTGCGCTGGCAAGACAGGGGCTTGGCTCCAATTTTAGGTCGAGCATTAAACCCGACAGCTGTGCAAGCTCTGAAAAAGAGTACAAATTCTCTGTGCCCGAGTGTCCTCATCAAACGTTTGGCCCACATCACAGGGTTATGACCAGTAGAAATAATAGCTGGAGAAGTACTTTGAAAAAAAAGTTTAAGTCTCATAAAGTCAATTTGTACTTACCACATCCACAGCAGAAACCTCTCTGTTGAGGAACTGGCTCAGACTGACCCTGTAAGTAGAGTTCGCTCTGAGAGGAGTGTGGAAGGAAAAGCACTGATTTGTTCTAGAAACCTAGTGGTCTTCTATCTGATAAATCTATACATTCATTGGCATGAATTTAATTCTCCCAGTGATGAGAATGGGTACAGTTTCATTTAGGATCCCTGAATGTAATTCTGTAAACACAAATAGAGCTTGTGAGCTAGTCATTGCTTTGTTGCCTGAATTGGCACATTTTCAGAAACAACTATTCCTAGATCAAAATTTCCTCTTCTGTGCATTAACCTCACATTCTCCCTTCATCTCTCCTCAAGGGGGAAAATTTCCTCATGGACGCTCAAGTCACCATATTGATGTGGGCTCTAATGGAAGATGAGAAGGGGTTCATAGTACCTACCCTGCACTGGCTGTTTTTCATTTCTCTTGAAAAAATATTAAGTTGGGCCTGGGCTGTTTTCTTTTCATGAGACATGTATTGTTATCCCCACCATCATCCTTACAAATAATAACAATATTCATAAATAGTAAGAATGACTCCCCAAATCTGGGGTGAAATATGGTCACCTCTCTTTTATTTTTCAACCAAATCCTGAGTTCTCTGTCAGAATAGCAGAAAGTTTGGCATCTCTTTTTTTTTTTTTTTTTTTTTTTTAGTTCTCCATCTCTTCAAGTTTCTAAGACCCACAAATTAGATTCTAGGAGCAGAAAGAATGTGAAGGTTACTCAGATTTTTATATGCAGGAGGGGCCACTCTGATCATTACCTTTTGCTGCTTTATGGGGTTGCTATTGACAGCTGGTCCTGAGTAGTCTGGAAATGATGCTGGAAGCTGATGGACCAGGTCTTGGCACTATTTCCTCAGTGCTTAATTTTTCAAGAGTGCCCCTTGCTTCACTTAGGTTCCCATAGTCATGGTTCTTGGTTCTTAGTAGTTTTATTCCATCCAGAGTCATCTCTCAAGCTTCCAGGTAGCTGGGCTGTTGCACCCATTTGGATCCTGGTCTCCTTTCCCTCCTAGGCATCAGACAGACTGTAGTTTTCATCAGTCATAACACAGAAAAGTCTTGTTACATTGCCTTTTCATAGTTGGGAAGCTAACAGCCCCCTCTTCTAAGGGTGGTTATGCTGATGTCCTCAAGGGACTCAGCCTTTGAGAAAAGGAATAGCCCTAAGAAGCTCCTTTCCCTAACATTATGGCTACCTTCTCGCTCTTCTAATGGCAACAACCCTGAGAGTGTCCAGAGGAGTTCTCTGTCCCTCTACTTTGGGGGAGGGAGCTACCACTAATGCCTCAAAGTGATATGCCCTTCTGAAGACCACCTAGGTAGTTTATGGTTCTGCTTTTGAGGGAGCAGAGAAAGGAAAAGGCAGAAATGTAATATCATCGGGCATTTGAGCGCATAACAATAAAAACAAATTTATTGGGTATATGTTCTTTGCCAGCACCACGCTAAGGGCTTTATAGGTATTCTCTTTGTTCAGCTAGTGAGGACAGAGACAGAATCCAACCTCAGATCTGGCTGATTCCTAGATTTGGCTGCTGCTTCCTGCTCTGGGTAGATTAACCCCGTAGCTCTCAGCTGTTTGAGCAGAGGATTTCAGCCTCCTGAGGCTCTCTCTGCGAACACCTTTGAGTGCTGTCCAGACTGCACAACCCCAGCATCCCTGCCCAAACCCACACTTTAAACTGATAAAGAGCATGGTTTTTAAGCACAAGAGCTCAGGGACTGGACTATGTAGGTATGATGAATAAGGCTGCCTCACAACTGATCCTGTGACCTTTGACGAGCTATTTTATTTGATCTTGGTTTCGCCATCAGTTCAATGGGAAAATATCTGCCTCATGAGGTTGTTGTGAGGCGAAATGATGTTTATTCATGTAGAGTGCTCACCCAGACTTAGCACTTGGTAGATACTTAATGAATAGGTTCTGGAAAATTAGCATTTTAAACCCCACACCATCAGTGAAGGACTAGCAGGAAAGGGATGGGATACAGAGGACATGAAATAAGCCTTTTAGGTTTGTTCGTGGCCTTAGAAGAGAAGAGTAAGGAGCGGAGGAGCCATGAGAGCCACACATGGTTCCCAGGGAAGGTGAATTGGTAAGCATCTAGGGCAGAGTTCATGTTCAGGAATAATAGCTATCTGTTTCTCCAAGGTAGAATGTTTCGCCAAGGTCCATGTTCTTCAGAAACCTGATGCACGGTGGTAGGTGATGAGCAAAGAAGGAAGGGAGCCTCATTGTCTAGAAGTCTCATTCAGTAGCACCTTTCCCCACCACTGATCTAGTGCTTTCCTGAACCAACAAGTCACCGCCTCCACTAAAAATCCTTAAACTTTGACTCTTTGAGGGAGCAGTCAAAGACAACGACAGCTCCCAAGACAATTAAAGTGTACAAATATCTGAATAGTACTGACATCCATGATGAAAATATAGTTCACAATTAGTTGTGAACCAGTGGCTCCTGAAGTATGAAAGACCATCTTCAGAAATACATAGGTGCTATAATCCTATCTCATGACTCGGGAAATAGCAGAAGAGTTTGTGAGTTAGTGTCTGATGAAGAGTAAGAGAAAAGTTAGTGTATGATGTCCTTGTTTTAGCCAAAGGTACCTGTTCTCTTGAGATTATTCATGAAGGAGAGGGCTATGATATCCATGGAATATCTTGGTTCATTTGCCTGTTTTAAAAATTAAGCATCAGGGGCACTTGCATGGCTCAGTGGTTGAGCATCTTCCTTTGGCTCAGATCTTGATCCCAGGGTCTTGGGATTGAGTCCCGCATTAGGCTCCCTGCAGGGAGCCTGCTTCTCCCTCTGCCTATGTCTCTGCCTCTTTCTCTGTGTCTCTCATGAATGAATAAATAAAATTTTTAAAGAAATTATGCATCAACTAGTAATCATGGCTAAGGATTAGAGGAGAAAGGACTTCAGTGGGAGGAATTGAGAAATTGTGTGTCAGTGGGGAAAAGTCAGATGATCTGTTTTCTTAAGGAAAGCTTCCTACTAAAGTCCACTGCTACCTCATTCCTCCTGACTCTGAATATCCAGAAACTTATTGTCACCACCAATAATATATCTCTTTAGGGTCTTAAAGATGTCAAAGAAAAGAGTGATGATTCAAATATAGATTATTCAAAAATAAATGGCATTTGAGGTATTCAGGAAGTTGAGGTCATTTTCAGCTTCCTGGATGATAGAAAGGCAGCAGGTGAATCAAGACACTGACAAAGTGATGGTTATCCTTGGCTAGCTACTCAAGAGGAAAAGATGAGAGAAAGATAATCACAAATCCTGACCTCATTGCACAAAGGTTTCTAGCTAGGAAAGTCAAATTCAATGTCTCCAGTGTGCTAGAAAAAGAGAAACATACCTTGTCTCTGGTGTACCATGTGCTTTTCATTTCATATGGGCTTTATATGTGGTTCGAAACTTTCATTGCCAGGTAACATGAGACATATTGCCAAAAGGTCCTGGTACATTTGGTTTGGAGCAATGAAAATGGTGTTGGACTAGGAGACAGAAGACCTGGGTACTTGTCTTGCCCCTATTTATTAGCTGTGTGACCTGGCATAAGTTACTTGATATCTCGATCTCTTTATTTTTTCCTTTTTTTTCAAATTTATATTTACATTTTTAAATTCTAGTTAGTTAACATACAGTGCAATATTGGTTTCAGGAGTAGAATTTAGTGATTCATCACTTACTTACAACACCCAGTGCTCACCATTATAAGTGCCCTCCTTAATACCCATAGCCTGTGAATAAGGAAACTAGTACCTGACTTCCTAGCTTTACCAAGTGGTTAAGAATAAAATTAGGTAATGTGAATTAAAGTACTTTGAACAAAATGGATGCAAGCAGTTATATTAAAGGAATTATTATTGCAGATCAAATTGACTATGGGCTTTCCTTGTAACTCCATTTGGGGTATGCTGCCAAATTTCACAATACCAATTTCTTCTCAAGCACCATTTTCTGATCTCATGATGACTTACTGACTCTTTGCAATCTGCATTTGACCTCTCCTGTCTTCTACAATTGTTTTCTTGGAAGTCACCATGACTTCCTAATCACTAAATTTCATGTTTATTTTTCATCAGTTTTCATCCTCGATCCCTTGGAAGCTATGATGCTGCTTATCATCTACTTCTTGAAATTTCCTTTTACTTCAGTGACCCGGAGCTCTTCGGTCTTTCGTCTAATGTCTCTAGCTATTTCTTTACCTATTTCTCTTCTTTTTCATACTTATTAGGGCTAGGAATCCACCAAGGTTCTGTCCTTGTTCCCCTTCTCTACTTCCTTGGTGATTCTATTCATCACAAATCTTCTTCAGGTTTTCTCATGAAAACCATTAAGTTCATTTGATTTTAGCATCATCATTTCTTCCAACTCTTTCCCCCTATCAGCTTCTTCCTGACTTGCAAACTTGATAATGACTCATTTTTCTGTGAGTCATACATGTGATCATTTTGGTTTTATGCCCTTCCCCAACCAGAGATCAATCCTGCCAACTGTCTTCCGAAATATTCTTACTGTAACCTTCAAATCTAGGCCCTCATCACCTCTTACCAGGATTCCTTTAAGGACATCCAACCTATGGGGTCATCTTCTTAGAAGCAGAAGTCCAGTCATTTCTGATTACTCTCTTATTCACAAAGATCCTCTGACGCTCCCACATTTGGGATCATAGCATAGTGAATACCACATGTCCTCCATGCCTGGAGTCCAACATACTTGTTCAGGGATATATTCCTGACTTCCTCACACATGTTCTCTATTCCAACCAAACTAACAATTCTTTGATCCCCAAACATCCAATATTTATCACATGAATGAATAAATGAGTGAATGAATATATATTCAGTCTTCATTTCTTGTTTCTGGCCCTATTTCTTTCCATTCATTTTTTTCAGCCAACTACCGCAGTCACTTCCATCTCTCAAAACCCTACTGACTCTTTGAGACTCAGTATAGATACCTCCTCCTCCTTGAAGCTTTCCCTGATCACATCAAGCAGCACAATCACTCTCTGTCTGAGATCAGGGAATTCAGTGATGATCATATGGTACTTGTTATAGTCCCTTGTATTCCTGGGTGATATTCCTTGCCCCCTCTTAGATTAAGTTCATAGTGGAAGGTGAAACCGTGCCTTCTTCATCCTTGTAATCCACAATGCCTAGCATACTCCCTTTATATGGTAGAATTAAAATGAATGATATTGCTTGAAGAAACTCTCATTTTGTTTGATTTAAAACTAGCTCTTAAACTATTGGCTTAAAAACACATGAACATAATTACTGCTCTCCTGGGTCAGACTATCATCTGTCAGTATACAATCTCTATCCTTGGGTCTTGGTCACTTAATTGAAGCTTACTGTGTACCAGGCACTATGGCATGTTTTTGCCAAGGGTCATATATAACCCTATAGAAACTTTTAACCTAGATATAATGTTATCTTCACTTTACAGGTGTGGAAAGTGAAGCTCAGAGAGGTTAAATAAAATGCAAAGATCATATAGCTAGCAAATAGCAGAGTTGAGACTTGAGCTACAGAGGATATGGTCTTAGCCTTGATTATATAATAAACTTGAAGGCCAGAGATTTTGTTTGGTACATCCTAGTTTTCCTCCCTAACCCACATTGACTTATTTATCCATGGTTCTTAGTTTAGCTTCTTACAAATTAATTTCTATTTTTAACTTGTGCTAACTCTTGTGTGCATAAGTTGAATCTTGTCCTAATCTCCTTTGGCTTGGATGTAACCCTTGGGAAAGTACTGCTATGTCTTAATGTACTCAGCTGTTAACTGAAGGGAATAAAGTCATAGAAGTTTCTAGTGGCAGCTGTCTGCGAACCCCTGCCATGTTTAAAAACAAACTTAGAAAAGTAGGCTCCTGGGGCCAGAGAACCATGTGTAATTTATTGTAAGATGGAAAATACTTCAGGAAGCCTAAGAGGGAAAGAAATCCTTTCACCTACTTTCTGCAGAAGCTCTGAACAGCCAGCTATATATATTTCCACTTACAATGGTAGATTTTTTCCTTCTGAAATTCACAGAGGACTTTGTGGGGCCTATGAAATAATGCAAAATCTCACTCAGATAACTTCCACAATTGTAGTACTTGCCTTCCACAAATCTGATGTGCAATGACCTCTAGCAATGATATATTTTTCAAAATAAAGCAGTCAAGTCAATCAAACATTTGAGTTGCTACTGTGCGCCCATCTCAGTTTATGTTGTGGCATACTCTGAGTTCCTTAGAATCAGAATATCAAACACATGGCAAGTGCTCAGTTATGTATATGTTAAATTGAAACCAATATGACCTTGAAACTGAAGTGTTTTCTCTGAAATAGGCTTTTTTTTTTCACATAAAAAATAAGAGTAGATCAGGTGATCCTAAAGTCCCTTTCAAGTTTTAAACAATGTAACAACAACAAAATGCTTTCAAAAATTATTCTATTCAAGGGGACATATAGAATGCATAATTCTATTAATTGTATATATATCTTACAGGACATTAGTTAGCCATGAAGATGATTCCAATGTAGTAAATAAGGCTGTATACAGGTTCTAGGCAAGAATATTTATGTTAAATAATGAGTAAGAATATACAATGGTAAAAATGTGTCATTTACTATAGTAAGAATAAGTACTAAAAAGCTCAGGAACAAATTTATATGAAGTGTGCAGAATCTATATGGAGAAAACTATAAAGCTTTACTATGGGATATAAATAGGGCCTACAAGTGGATATATCTAATACGTCCTAAGATAAGAAGTCTCAATTTTCTTAAATAAATGGATAAGTTGAGCCCCATTTGGACTCTTTTGGGGAACATGATTAAACTTAAAAATGACTTGTAAGGATGATATGTGTCGGAATACACCAGCGTTTTTGAAAAGAAGAATAGTGACAATGTTTTTCTCCCCCAGTAAATTTGTTTTATTTTGAAGCTACAAAAAGCAGAAGTTTGGAGGACTCCTGGGTGGCTCAGTCAGTTAAGCATCTATCTTCAGCTTGGGTCATAATCTTAGAGTCCTGGGATTGAGCCCTATGTCAAGATCCCTGCTCAGTGGGGAGTCTGCTTCTCTCTTTGCCCCTCCACCTGCTCATTCTCTGTCAAACAAACAAATAAATAAAATCTAAAAAAATTGATAAAGAATCAGAAGTTTGGTACTGGTATCAGAAAAGATAAATAGATCAACAGAATAAAAAGAATATTTAAAAAAACATATACTCTTGATATTTAGTATATCATTTCAAATAAGCAGGTCTGTTAGGCTAGACTAGGTCAAGTAACAAATTATTGTCAAATCATACTAGATTAATATAACAAAAGCTTATACCATGCCCACTCTGTAGTCCAGTGCAGGTCACAGGATGTAGAAGGGAAAGAAATTTGCTCTACAGAGTCATTTATGGATCTAGGCTGACAGAGTCTCCACTATCTTGTAGGTGAAATATATGGCCTTTATGATTACGATATAAGATTGCTAACGGAGACCTCAGACCTTATTTTAAACGTTTTGCCTAGAAGTAACAAATTTATGGAGCTTATGACCTGCCTAATTGCAAGAGGGCTGAGAAATATGAGTAGGTTTTAGATATTTTGTGAGGAATAAATGTCTCTGCCACAATGGAGAATATATGGATTATTTTTTAAATGGCATATGATCAAACTGATTCAATATTTTGATTAACTGATTAGCATTTTCAGATAAACGAAAGCCAAGATAATCTGTTGCCTGCCAAAATGCATTATAGGAAATGCTAATATAAGTTTTTTAGACTGAAAGGACATGACAGCAGATGAAACACGGATTTTCAGAAAGGAAAAAAGAACAGCAAAAATGGTAAATATGTAGGTAAAAAATACATTTTTCTCTTAATTTCTTTGAAAAAAACTGATGGTTTTAAAGTGTTAACTCTACATTATGGGGTTTATAACAGGTAGATGTAACATATATGATAATAGGCAAAGGAAGAGGATTGAAAGAAATTATTCTTTGTCAGTTGGCAATATTTTATGTGAAATGATACAATATTAAATATAAGTAGACTGTGATAGATTAAAGATGTATTTTGTGATTCTAGGTTAACCACAAAAAAGAGGTATAGCTGAAGGAGAGTAGAAAAATTTTAAAAAGATATTAAAATAATTTTTTAAAAGATTTTATTTATTTGAGAGAGAGAGAGCGTGAGCAGGGGTGTGGAGGGGCAGAGGGAGAGAGGGAGAAGATGATCTCTCACTGAGCACGTAGCCCAACTCGGGGCTCTATGCCAGGACCCAGGATCATGACCTGAGCTGAAAGCAGACATTTAACTATTGACCTACTCAGGTACCCCTAAAATCAATTTAATTAACCAATAAGAAGGCATAAAATTAGCAACAGAGGATGATCCATAACAAAGACATGTGTTAAATAGCAAACAAAATGGTAGACTTAAGCCCTATCATATTAATGATTACATTAAATATAAGTGCCACATAAGAGACAGAGATGATCCAGTTGGGGGCGGGGGGAGCAAAACCCAAATCTATGCTGTTAAATACAAAAATGCAGAGAGTTTGAACTTAAAAGGATGGAAAAAGATACAGTATGCGACAATAAACATAAGAAAGTTGGTGTGACTGCTAATATTGACAAAGTAGGCTTGAAGATAAGGAATATTATCAGATAAAGAAGAACATTGTACAATTAATAAACTTGTCAATATAATAATCCTGAATGTGTATACACCAAATAATAGAACTTAAAAATACATGACACAAAAGCAATCACGTCTGAAGGGAAAAGAATGATTCATACAGATTATAGGTGGAGAATTTAAAATTCCTCTCTCAGTAAGTTACATAATGAAAAAGAAATCAACAATGATATACATAATTTGTACAACTTTCTACAACTTTAAAATATTTTTAATTTTTTTTAAAATTTTTATTTATTTATGATAGTTACAGAGAGAGAGAGAGGCAGAGACACAGGCAGAGAGAGAAGCAGGCTCCATGCACCGGGAGCCCGACGTGGGATTCAATCCCGGGTTTCCAGGATCGCGCCCTGGGCCAAAGGCAGGCGCCAAACCTCTGCGCCACCCAGGGATCCCAACTTTCTACAACTTTAGATTAATCATTCTTGTTAAGTGCATACTGAATGCTTATTTAGATGGACCTATGCTAGAGTATGAAACAAGTCACATAACTTTAAAAAGTTGAATTAATAAGAGTATGTTCTCTAATAACAACACAATTAAATTAGGTATAATGATAACAGCATGTCTAAAAAGCCCCAAATATTTGAATATTAAATAACACATTTCTAAATAACCCATGGGTCAAGAAGGAAACCACAAGAGAAATGATAATAAGAGATTATGTATCAACAACTTTAGATGAAATCTAATATCTTAAAATGTAAATATTGCCAACACATAAACAGGAAGAAATAGAAATATGTATATTTCTGTACGTGTTTTAAAAATGTAATTTATTTAAAAAATTTCCCCAAAGAATACCCCAGGCCCAGATGGTGTCAGTGTTAAATATTATCAAATATTTAAAGAAGTAATAATATTATTCTTATGCAAACTTTTTAGAGAATACTTCCTTTTTTTGTGGTAGTATAACCCCAATAGCAACCTGAGAAAGATACTAAAAAAATAACAGAACTATAACAGAATAATAACAATAATAAGCCTCATAAACAGAAATGTGAAAATCCTTGAAAAATATTGGCAAACCAAATACAAAAATATATGAAAAGGATAATATAGCATGACTAAGTAAGCTTTTTCCTATGAATGCAAGACTGAGCTACCACTCAAAAATCTATCACTATAATTCATGACATTGACAGAATAATAAAGCAAAGCCATATGATGAAATCAATACATACTACAGGAAAAGTGTTTGTCAAAATTCAACATGAATTCATGAAAGAAATCCTCTTATTATAGGAACAGAAGGGAATGTTCTCAATCTAATAAAAGAATCTACAGTGAGACAAAACAAAACAGGCAACAATATACCTAGCTGTGAAAAGTTGAATGCTTCTTCCTAAGATGAGAAGTTTCGCAAGAGTATCTGCTGTCACCATTTCTACTCAGTTTGGTACTGGAGGTCCTAACTGGTGCACTAAGGTAAGTTTTAAAAAGTAAAATCACAAAGACTGGAAGGACAGAAGTAACACTATCTCTTCTAAGGAATCTAAAAAAAAAAAAAAAAAAAAAGACAGGAAAAGAAAAAAAATAGAAAACTCTACTAGAACTAGAAAGATAAGGTCCCCTTGAATAGAATTTCTTTTTTTTCTTAAATTTTATTTATTTATTCAGAGACACAGAGAGAGAGAGAGAGACAGGCAGAGACACAGGCAGAGGGAGAAGCAGGCACCAAGCAGGGAGCCTGGCGTGGAACTCGATCCCGTGTCTCCAGGATCACACCTTGGGCTGCAGGCGGCGCTAAACCGCTGTGCCACCTGGGCTGCCCAAGTAGTATGTTCTTTTTTTTTTTTTTTTTTTTTTTATAAATTTTTTTTATTTATTTATAATAGAGAGAGAGAGAGAGAGAGAGAGAGAGAGAGAGGCAGAGACATAGGCAGAGGGAGAAGCAGGCTCCATGCACCGGGAGCCGATGTGGGATTCGATCCCGTGTCTCCAGGATCGCGCCCTGGGCCAAAGGCAGGCGCCAAACCGCTGCGCCACCCAGGGATCCCTAATTTTTATTTATTTATGATAGTCACAGAGAGAGAGAGAGAGAGAGAGAGAGGCAGAGACACAGGCAGAGGGAGAAGCAGGCTCCATGCACCAGGAACCCGACGTGGGATTCGATCCCCGGTCTCCAGGATCGCGCCCTGGGCCAAAGGCAGGCGCTAAACCGCTGCGCCAGCCAGGGATCCCCAAGTAGTATGTTTTTAAGGTTCAAGGCAAGCATGCAAAAATCAAATGGATTTCTATATATTAGCATAAAATTGAAAAATAAAATTAATAAAAAAGTAATTTATAATAACAATCAAGCAAAATATTTAGAAATTAAACAAAAGGTATAAAACATTTCTCTGATAACTACAAAATATTGTTGAGAGAAATAAAAGAGGATCTAAATAAATGAAGTGATATATCATTTCTTGAATCAGAAGATAACCTATTTTTAGGATGTCTATTTTCTCTAAATTGATCTATAGATTCAATACAATCCAAATATAAATCTCAACAGACTTTTCAGTCAAAATTGACAAATTGATTTTAAAATGTATATAGAAATTCACAGGAGCATAGTCAGAGCAGTCAGTACCTGATTTCAAGACTCACTGTAAAGGCTACTGTAATCAAGATGATATGATATGGATGGAAGAAGAGAGAAATACATCAAAGGACCACAACAGAGAATACAGAAATAGACACCCACATACATGGTCATTAATTTTCAAAAAGACACCAACACAATTCAATGAAAAAAAGGAAAAGCCTTTTCACAAATGATACTGGAATAACTGCATATGGAACAAAAATTAACCTCATTCCCTACCTCACACCACACTAAAAAAATAATTTGAGATGGATTACAGACCTAGCTGAGAAAGCTATAATTCCAAAATAAAAGAGAGGTAAGTGGTACTCAGGACTTGTAATGAGGGTATGAGGATTTTAGATACTGAAAGGACCCTATAGTCAATTCTCTCTACATTGTAGATGAGAAAACTAACTTAAAGAGATAAACAATTTGCCCAACATCACCCTGTTAGTCTATCTTGGTGGGAATATCTTGTATTCTCATTTTATTTCTTCTTACATTTTAGGATTCTCCAGAAAGCTAATCTTAACAGTGTCAGAGGGGCTGACAGTATCCTAAGTCCAATTGTGACAGTTTATTGTCTGCATTCAAATCTAAGGCTACCACACATCAATCAAAATACAGAGTCAGGCTGTAAATTAACACTGCTGATCTGATATATGGTAAAACAAAACAAAACAAAACAAAAAACAAAGTTGAAAGTAAGAGTGCTGGTGCCTCATATCTGATCCATGAGACATGATCTATCAATTAAAAGACCATTCAGCAAATGCATACTGAACATTCTTTTCAGGTCAGGGAGGCACAGAAATAGGACAAGTGTTAAAACATTATTTTAATTCAGAATCTATAGCTATTTCATTAAAAAGTTATCAGTTGATAGCTTTATGCAAAACACTTTATGTACACGATTTAATTGAATCTCTGCAGAATTCTGGTTGTTAGGGATTTTTCCTCTTCATTTTATAGGAAAGAAAACTGATGCACAGCATAGTTAAATTGCTTTGTTCGGGATCCCTGGGTGGTGCAGCGGTTTGGCGCCTGCCTTTGGCCCAGGGCGCGATCCTGGAGACCCGGGATCGAATCCCACATCGGGCTCCCGGTGCATGGAGCCTGCTTCTCCCTCTGCCTATGTCTCTGCCTCTCTCTCTCTCTCTCTCTTTCTCTCTCTCTCTCGGTGACTATCATAAATAAATAAAAATTAAAAAAAAAACTTAAAAAAATAAATTGCTTTGTTCATGGTTACAAGATTGTTAGATAATGAGGTCAGGATTCAAAGTCAAGTTTGCTTGATTTCAGAACTCAAAACTGTTAACTTCTCTACAGTATTGTCTTATGCCGCTACTACCAATGGCTACCGAATTCCACTTATGCCAGGCACATTAAACTATATCTTCTATATGTTTATATATGTCTATGTATTTATGTATCTCTATATAGATATAGACATCTACCATACATATATTGTACATGGACCACCCAACATTTCTGTTCCTTGCAGAACAGGTTTACTATTCACAAAACAAAGATGAAACAAACGGAGGTTCAAAGAGGTTAAGAAATTTTCCTGTACTTAAATAGCTAGTAATTATAGACACAGGATTTGAAACTAGAGATATTTAGAATCAAATTCAGTGCCTTTGTAATGACAATGTCTTGAATCTGCCAACTCTGATGGCACAGAGTGGGGGGCTTCATGGAACCCGAACAACAGGAAAACGAAATCAAAGCCCAATTTCCTGGATTTTAGAGGCAGATACTCCAATTCCACCACCTGGCTTTCAAGATTCAGCTTTCTCTGGGAAATCAGCACAATGGTTCTCTTCACCTGTATGATGTGAGGCCCACAGGCGTGATAAGAAATATTCCTCTAACGTGATAATACATTTACGTATATATGGTAGTTTAAGGAGTTGAGATTACCAAATTGTTCACTCTATTTAGTTTTATCTAGCCATTTAGCAGACAAAAGTAAATGAATGCAGCATGCCTAGCTATCAAAGCAATCTGTTAATTCCAAAGGACCCAAATATGTGTTATTTCTCTCCCTTTCCTTTTTTTAAAACAGGTCAGTGGCTTCAATAATGCCACCTGATAAAGAAGTCAAGGCCTTTTAAAATTAATGCACACATGCCCGCAGAAATCCAGTTCTCATTTTAATTTAAAACAGAAGTTCTTTTCTGTCTCTCTCTCTCTCTCTCTCTTTTTCTTTCAGGGACTTTTCCTTTTCGACAGCAGTGAAGTGTGCGTTATCATTATACTGGCAGTTTCTGAATGATTTTGTAAAAGATCAAAGTCCTCTGTTAATTGCTAAGTAAAAGATACTTAATCATCTGATTTTGATTTATTGGGTGAAAATAGAATATGACAGCGTCCTCCAAAATTAATATAATGGTAATAAGTAAATGAAATAGCAAAATATAATAAGGTTTCCAAATGTTAAATCAACATAGATGGTGCAGGGGTTTGTCAAATTCAGTGGTTTACTTTCCTTTGCACTTTTGAGACTGCGAAATTTATTCAGTTGACCCTGAGAAGAAAACATGTGCAAATACCTACCTCTTCTTGGATCAATTGCATCACAATAAAAAGAGGAGGCTGTTTTTCTCTTCACAGAATCAAGAGCTATTTTGTTGAACAACAAGAAGTTGTTTCACTAGAAGTTCTTTCCCTCCTACTGTCAGCGGTCAGGAAACAGTTGGCTGGGAATGTTTTACACGTCCTCTGCTTTCCTATATTTTTAGTTTTGATATTTGAATCCAAGTAACTGAAAGCACACTCACCATAGTGTACTTAATCCCAAGTGGATTCCCAGTTTTCTTCACCAGAAACTTTCGATGAAAGCTTCAACTAATGTCTTAAAAATGTGTTTTCAATTCACTTAGTTTTGTGGTTTGATGGGCCAAAGCTTGTTTATGATCTCTATATGAATTTATCTAGATCAGACAAGGCTTGGCTCTTAGTACTTCTCCCATTGAGTTGATCCTGGAGCAGTAAGGATACGAAAAAACAGGCATGCGTAAATAAACTGACCATTTATTTCCTACAGCCTTGCCTCCAGGATTCAGAGACTCTCAGGCCTTTGCTCTTAACCTCCAGGTCCCTTATGGTGATAATGATAGTATTTATCTCAGAGGGTGGTATGAGGATTAAACAAGATAATGTATATAAAGCAGTTAGCTCAATATCTGGAATTTATTAAATACCCAGTAGAGGTTAAGTATTATTATTAATAATATTTTGAGTAATACCTTTTTGTGTTATACCACTATTACAATTTATTGCTTACTTTCACATCTAGTCTTCCAGACACTTCGGTTGAAGAAGAAAATGGTTCTCTGCTGGGATTGTTTCATTGGTTCAGATTCAAATGTAGAAAAAATGAGATAGAGGCTATAAAGCATTAATTAATGGAAATTTTTTAAAAAACTAGCATTTCAGTTTAACTCAAGTTTTCTGTTCTCAACCTACAGTAAAAATGAGGAAATATGCTCAAAGTACTTATTAAAAAATATGCTTTAGAGAAATGTACTAGAGACAAGACAGATTCATTCAATACTGCCTTATTTCATATACTTATTCAGAACTCTAGTCAATGCAAATCAATTTTTATAATAACGAAAAATCTCTTATCCATTCAAGCATCACTCCTGAATACTTACTATGTGCCCCATGTTGGAGGGTCCTAAATGATCAAAGATACATATAATTATATCCATTTTTCCTCAACTATTAAGTTAAGAAGGTGGAGTAATCCATTTCTTAAAATGATTCAATAATAAAAGCTAATCCAAAAGTATTTTAAAGATACTCTTATTTAATGAGAAATGAAATTTATAAGAATTCCCTTCTACTCTGAAAATTCTAAGTGAAGTTTTATTATAACTAGAGTATTGAATAGCTTTTCTGTTAAGTGAAAATGTAGTCTTCATTTTTCTAGAACAGTCTCATTTAAATGAGGAAGCAATTATTTTAACACTGCAGAGTCATTTAATGAGGCCATAGTTACCTAAAATAACAACAGAACACAGAAATAAATAAGTAAATAAATAAATAAATAACACCGTGATAGAAAAACAGTAGTTTCCACAAATATGAAATGGTGAGGTTTGTGCAAACTGTTCTGTAATGATGTTTTAAAATAGCCTTACTGATATTTATACATTCAAATAATTGTATTCTCTTTCAAAGTAATCATCTTGGAAAACACTAAATTCCAATGATAAAGATATTACTTTAAATAGTATGTGAAAATCTTTCAGAGAATTGAGCATTGCACATTTAAAAAAATATCACTGGTGGCAAATTTTCACTCTTTGAGCCCAGAGTAATCTACAACTTTAAAAGTAATGTATAACTAATATATATGCTGTCATACTTGAGGAATTCCTGGAAATATTTTACAAAAATACATAGAGTAATACTATAAATCTGCAACTAACACTTTAAAATAATATATAGCTAGTATATGTGCTGTTATACTTGAAGAATGATTCAAAATACTTAACAAAAATACAGACTAATATAAATATACACATATATTCCTATATTTAAAAATATTTTAAAATACATTGAATTTTTAATTTTCTTGTGATTTATGATGCATGGCAAAGCTATCTCATGTTCCTCCTACTCCTAAATTGTTATTTTCTCCCCCCAAAGAGTTTAGTGAATTAATTCTCCTTTCCTTATTGATTTTAAATCATACCTATGCTAGTAGAGACTTTGGGAAGAAACAGCAGAGCTCATGATGATCCCATTTCTCTGGAAACTGCCTCCAAGCCACATAAGTGAACCGCTGTGTCCCCATGCCCTGGGCTAATCATATTTCTCTTGAGGATTTGGAATTGGGACTGAAAGGTAGTCCCTGTGTGTGCCTGGAACTGAGAACATCTACATGGAAACTGAAGATGTCCATGTGCACGGAGAAGGAGGCCTGTAGAGAGAAAATGAAAAAGCAGATGTGGGGGCACCTGGGTGGCTCAGTCAGTTAAGCATCTGCCTTCAGCTCAGGTCATGATCCGGGCCTTGGGATGGAGCCCCACATCTGGCTCCCTGCTCAGCATGGAGCCTGCTTCTTCCTCTCCTCCCCACTCATGCTTTCTCTCCATAGCTCTGTCTTTCTCAGATAGATAGATAGATAGATAGATAGATAGATAGATAGATAGATAGATAAAATCTTAAATAAATAAAAAAAAAGCAGACATGCACATAAAGACAGTGGTGAGAGGCCAAATTGTCTGATTTTGAGGATGAGGATAAAAGTAAGAGTCCCTCAGTTCCAGTCACTGTCAAGTGGATGCTTAACTGACTGAGCCACCCAAGTGCCCCTATTTACATTTTCTTTAATTTTCAACAGCATTGTTTTGTAGTTTTCAGTACACAATTCTTTCATGTCCTTAGTTAAATTGATTCCTATGTTTTTTATTCTTTTTGATGATCTTATTGCAGGTGGGATGATTTTGTTAATTTTCCTTTCAGACTTTCATTTTTAATGTATAGATATAAAACTGATTTTTGTGTTAATTTTGTATCCTTCAACTTTGCTGAAATATAATTCACATAAAATAATTATTATATATGCATTTAATATGGGTGTTTTAATTTATATATTTTTTCTAAATATATCTTAGAGACTTCCTATAGATTTAGATAAGCTGTGTTCTTGCTTTTATTAACTTCTAAAATAGCCTATAATTTTAATTCTGTTACTGTTTAACTCAAGACTTATTCAGAAGAAGTTTAAGACTTCAAAATGGCTACAGATGTGTATATATGAAAGTTATTCCTTTGAAGTCATTATTTTATTACCTTATTAATGGGTATAGCTTGTTGATTCCGCTTTATTGTATCTTGACTTTTTAAAAAAGATTTTATTTATTTATTTATTTATTTGAGAGAGACGGAGAGCAAGAGAGAGATCACAGAGGGAGAAGGAAAGGGAGAAGCAGACTTACTGCTGAGCAGAGGGCTTGATGCAGGGCTTGATCCCAGGACCCCAAGATCATGACCTGGGAAGGGAAACACTTAACCAACTGAGACACCCAGGTGCCCCTGTTTCTTGACTTATTTTTTAAAAATTTTTATTTATTTATTCATGAGAGACACAGAGAGAGAGAGGCAAAGACACAGGCAGAGGGAAAAGCAGGCTCCATGCAGGGAACCCGATGTGGGACTCAATCCCGGGTCTCCAGGATCAGGCCCTGGGCTGAAGGCAGTGCTGCACCACTGAGCCATCCGGGCTGCGTATGTTTCTTGACTTTTAAATGGCCTAACTTATGACTTGATTTATGGCCTAATCTCCACTTATGTAGCAACTCTCATAATCATCACTTCCCTAATTGGGAAGTGAAATTTCACTTTCAATTTCCCTAATTGAAACCTTGTTGCTTTGCAAGCAGATTCTCACTATATCTACAGCTTCTATCTCATGGCTTTACCATGGAGTGAAGGCCAGAGGTTGCTAAATTCTGTATTCTAAGAGGACATGACTTGCTTAGTGAACTTTTATAAGTGATCTTTTAAAATTCAAAAATCTGTTTTTTTCTTCCTGTACTTGTTGACATTTTGCCTCCAGATTCTTAAAAACCTCATGTGGAAAATTTCTTCTTTCTTGTGAGGCTGACCTCTTCTGTATGTGTATTGGAATGCATAATTCTTTGTTCTGTTTTCACTATCAAATGATATATGTTGTATTCCCTAATTGAAAAAAAATTTGTAGGGTGGCTACAGATTTCTGATTTTGAATACTCTAATAAACGTTAAAAAAGAAAAAAAAATTTCTAATCTCCCTGTTTTTTTCTTTAAAACTTTTTCTATTAATTTATTTGGAGTGTGACTATTATAAATAATAGCTAGATTTTATTTTTTAATATGTACAGAAATTTTTGTCAGTTAATAAAAAAATTTATTGCACTTACATTTATTGTATTGTGGAGTCTGATATTTTCTGCTTTACTTTATATATTATTTTTAAAATAATTCCTTGTTATTTGTTTTTAAATTTTAGTTCCAGTGTAATTAACATATTTTGTTATATAAGTTTCAAGTATATAATATAGGGATTCAACAATTCCATATATTACTCACTGCTCATCAAGATAAATGTCCTCTTAATCTCTTTCACCTATTTGAGCCATACCCCATCCACCTCCCCTCTGATAATTGTGTTTATTCTGTATAGTTAAGAGTCTGCTTTATGGTTTCCCTCTTTCATTGTTTGTTTGCATTATTTTTAAAATCCACATAAGAGTGGAACCATATGATATTTATCTTTCTCTGACTTATTTCACTTAGCATTGCACTCCCTATATCCATCCATTTTGCAAATGGCAAGATCTCTGATGGCTGAATAATATTCCATTATATATATATATATATATATATATATATATATATATATCTTACATCTTTAAAAAAACATTTTATTTATATATTTGAGAGAGAGAGAGAGAGAGAGAGAGAAAGTATGAATTGAGGGGAGAGGCAGAGGAAGAAGCAGGTTCTCCGCTGAACAGAGAGCCCAACATGGGGCTTGATCCCAGGACACTGAGATCATGACCTAAGCTGAAAGCAGATGTTGACAGATGCTGAACCAACTGAGCCAACCAGGTGTCCCAATATATATCACATCTTCTTTACCCATGCATCTACTGATGAATACTTGGGCTACTTCCATGATTTGGCTATTGTAAATAATGCTGCAGTAATAGGGGTGCATATATCCCTTCAAATTAGTGTTTTAATATTCTTTGGGTAAATAACTAGTAGTGTGATTACTGCATCATATGGCAGCTCCTCAAATAATTAAGGAACCTCTAGACTGCCTTTGACAGTGGCTGCATCAGTTTGCATTCCCACCAACAGCACCTAAGGGTTCCTTTTTCTCCACATCATTGCCAATACTTGCTGCTTTTGTGTTTTTGATTTTGGCCATTCTGACAGATGTGAGGTGATATCTCATTGTGCTTTTGATTTGCATTTCCCTGATGATGAGTGATGTCAAGTTTGTGTGTGTGTGTGTGTGTGTGTGTGTGTGTGTGTGTGTGTGTCTGCTGGCTATCTGTATATCTTCTTTGAAGAAATGTCTGTTTGTGTCTACCATACTGTTTGGATTTGTATTGTAAGGAAGTCTGGAATTGTGATACATTCAGGTTTGTTTTTATTTTTCAAGATTGCTTTAGAAATTCAGGGTTTCTTGTCATTCCATACAAATTTTAGGATGGTTTGTTCTAGGTCTTTGAAGAATATTCTTGGTATTTTAATAGGGATTGCATTAAACCTGAAGATTGCTTTGGGTAATGTGGACATTTTAACAGTATTCGTTCTTCCAACCCATGAGCATGGAATATCTTTCCATTTGTTTGTGTGGTCTTTAATTTCTTTCATCAATGTTTTATAATTTTCAGGGTACAGGTTTTTCTTAGATATTTTATTGGTTTTGGTGCAATTGTAAACAGGATTGTTTTCTTAATTTCTCTTTCTGCTGTCTCATTATTCATATATGGAAATGCAATGGATTTCTGTACATTGATTTTGCATCCTCTGATCTTATTGAATACATTTATCAGTTCTAATAGTGTTTTGGTGGAGTCTTTAGGTTTTTCTATGTATAGTATCATGTCATCTGCAAATAGTGAAAGTTTTACCTCTTTCTTACAATTTGGATGCCTTTTATTTTCTTGTTGGATTGCTGGGGCTAGGACTTTGAGTACTATGTTGAATAAAAGTGGTGAGAATGGACATCTCTTTCTTGTTCCTGACCTTAGGTAAAAAATTCTCAGGTTTTTCCCCATTGAGTAGGGTGTTAGCTATGGGTTTTTCATATATGGCCTTTATTATGCTGAAATATATTCCCTCTAAACTTAGTTTGTTGAGGATTTTCATCATGAATGGATATACTTTGTAGTACAAGAGATGCTTTTTTGCATCTATTGAAATGATCATAGGGTTTTATCCTTTCTCTTATTGATTGATGTGATGTATTATGTTGATTGACTCTACAAATACTGAACTACCTTGGAATCCTGGGAATAAATTCCACTTGATTGTGGTGTATGATTTTTTTAATGTACTGTTGGATTCAGTTTGCTAATATTTTGTTGAGGATTTTTGCACCTTTATTCAGGAGAGATATTTTTCTTGTGGTTGATTTCTAGTTTTATAGCACTGTAGTTAGAAAAGGTGATAGTATGACTTCAATCTTTTTTAATTTGTTGAGACTCATTTTGTGGTCTAATAGGTGATCTATCCTGGAGAATGTACATGTATACTTGAAAAGAATGTGTATTCTGTTGTTTTAAGATGGAATGTTCTGAATATGTTAAATCCATCTGGTCCAGTGTGTCATTCAAACCCACTGTTAACTTGTTTTCTATTTAGATGATCTGCCCATTGATGTAAGTGGGGCTTAAAGTTCTATACTATTATTGTATTACTATCAATTAGTTCTTTTATGTTTGTTGTTAACTGTTTTATGTATTTGGGTGCTTGAATGTTCGGTGCATAAATATTTACAATTGTTATGTTTTCTTGTTGGATTTTCCCCTTAATGATTATATAGGATCCTCCTTTGTCTCTTGTTACAGTCTTTGTTTCAGAGTCTATTTTTTCTGATATAAGTATTTCTTATATCTTTTAACATCTATTTGCATGAAAAATGTTTCTCCATCCTCTCATTTTCAATCTGCATGTGCCTTTAGGTCTGAAATGAGTCTCTTGTAGGCAGCATATATGTGGGTCTTTTTTTTTTTTTTAATCCATTCTCTCACTCTATGTCTTTTGATTGGAGCATTTAGTCCAATTTACATTCAAAGCAATTACTGATAGGCATGTATTTATTGACATTTTGTTAATTATTTTGTGGGGTTTTTTGTAGTTCTTTTCTTCACTTGCTCTCTTCTTTCTTATCTTTTCACTTGTTCTCTTCTTTCATAGTAAGTTGGCTTTCTTTAGTGATATCCCTGTATTCCTTTCTCTTTATTTTTTGCATATCTATTACTGATTTTTGATTTGTGGTTACCATTAAGTTTATACAATAACATCTTATATATGTATTATATATAGATGTCTATATTAAGTTGATGTTTACTAAAGTTTAAACCCATTCTTTACTTCTCTCTTTTAGGTAAGCTGTGTCATACTCTACATCTTTTTATTTTGTGAGTTCCTTGACTGATTTTTACAAATATACTTTTTACTGATTTTTTTCCTTCCTACTTTTCTTATTCTTACTTATGGCCTTTGCTTTCCACTTAGTGTTACCTTTATTATTTCTTGTAGGGCTGGTTTAGTGGTCATGAACTCCTTTAACTTTTGTTTGTCTGGGAAACTATTTCTCCTATTCTGAATGAAAGCTTTGCTGGTTAGAATATTCTTGGCTGAAGATTTTTTCCTTTCAGCACTTTGAATATATCATGGCTTTCTCTTCTGGCCTGCAAAATTTCTGCTGGAAAATCCTCAGTATTATGGAGTTTTCCTTGTTTTTAACTATTTTCTTTTCTCTTGCTGATTTTAGAATACTCTCTATCAATAACCACTTTTTACCAGTTTATTTACTATGTGTCTTGGTGTGAAGCTCCTTGGGTTGATTTTGTTTGGTGATCGTTGTGCCTCCTAGATCTGGATGTCTGTTTCTTTCCTAAGATTCAGGAAGTTTTCACCTATTATTGCTTCCCATAAATCTTGTGCTCCCTTTACTCTCTGTTCTGGGATCTCTATTATGTTTATGTTATTACACTTGATGCAATCACTGAGTCCCTTAAGTCAGTTCTCATTTTGCATTTTTTTTCACCTGATGGGCTTAATTACTTTTAATTACTCCATCCTCCAGTTGCTGATTTGTTCTTCTGCTTCCTCAAGTCTGTTATTGATGCTGGTGAAAATCTAGTGTATTTTTAATTTCAAATTTCTGTTCATCTCTGATTGCTTCTTTTTTATGTCTTTGTTAGGATCTCACTGATGTCATACACTTTTTTTTTCCAAGTCCAGTGAGTATCTGTATGACCATTGCTTTAAATACTCTATTAGTGATATTACTTATCTTCATTTCACTTAGGTCCCTTACCGTGGTTTCATACTATTCTTTCATTTGGGACATATTCCTGTCTCCTTATTTTGTCTAACTCTCAGTGTCAGGAAAGTAAGCTATATCTCCTGCTCTTGAAAATAGTGGCTTTATAAAGAAGAGGTCCTGTAGCACCCTCCAGTACAGTGTGTCTGGTTTACTGGAATCAGGTGCTTCATGGGTATCTCCTATGTGTGTTGTATGCAACCTGCTGTTGTAGCTAAACAACTTTTTCCTTCTGCCAGTCATCTGTAGAGGCTTCCTTTTCCTGTTGTGAACAATGTGATTCACTGTGATGTTGGTGGGCCAGTCAGTGGATTCCTTGGGCTTGAGTTGAGTCTGACCAGGTGTTTGCCTGAGATGCAGTAGCACTAAACTGTAGGGTACTTTCTCTGTGTTGTCCACTGGGAAGCATTTTGGTGGACCAGGTCTGTAATCAGACCAGCTGTCTGCCTTCAGCCCACTGCTGGGGCTGCAGTCTGGTGTGTGTGGTGATCTTTTTCTCTCCCCGGGCAGGAATCACTTTAGAGTGTTCCTGGCCCCTGTCAGTTCTGCTTGCAGGGTTGTGGCCCAGGTTTGAAGTGGCTCCAGCCATGGGTGTATTGGAGGGAGCAGATCCAAGTGTTTGAGAGTAAGGTGCATGATTTTGAAATATTTGTGCATGGGTCCTCCACGAGAGGGGACCCACTTTGTCCTGCTGCCAGGACAAAGGTCCTGCAAAACACACTGATCAGGAGATGTGGTGTTGGCAAGATTTGTTCAGGTCTTCTGTGGGAGGGGGCCTGCAGCACCAGGACTGAGGTGGGTTTGGCTGGAGGGATTGGATCGACAAACCCTGGGGACACATTGTAAGCAAGTTAGGTAGTGAATGTTGGCACAGCACTCGTTCTGGCAGGTGGCTCTGTGTTTATGCTGGGTGCGGGGGAAGGAAGTGGTGCCTGCCAGCTCCATTTTGAAGATGCATTTTCTTCACATCAGAATATCTTTGAAATCAGGATTCATCTTGGAGTCAGTAACTCTTGATATTCATGTGATGGTTATGATATATAGCTGTGTGAGAACCTAATGTCTTGGTAAAATCAAGAAAACATATATTCAAATGTATAATAAGTTAAGTTAAGTTAAGTTAAGTTCAATTTTTTTCTATTTCTTCTTCTCACTTAAGGTAATTTTATTTCTTTTTGTTAATTAAAGAAAAAACTCCCTTTTCCCTTCTTAAGGAAATGTATGTTTATGGAATACTAAGAAAATGCTCATATGTCTGAGAAAGTCTGCTGTCCTCACATATAAGTGGTTTGAGTATAGAAATCCTGGGTCATAATCTTTATTCTCAAAGTTTTATAGATTTCACATACTGTCATTTGATGTTGAGGAGAACTTGGTGCCAATAAGGGTTTTTCTCCACTATCATGTAAGGTATGATTCATTCTCCCTAGCTCCCCATGAAATGTACATGAGAAAAGTAAAATACACAACCTAATGAACGTGTATTTTATCAATTTTGCCTTGTACTTGGAACAAGACCTTAGAGCTAGAGAATTAGTCCTTCCTTAGCTCAGGGATCTTTTCTTCTGTTAGTTCTGTGATGGTTGCTTTCATCCACTTATTCTGTTTTTACTGATTGTATGTATATTATCTTTTCTGGTGTGTCATTCATTTTTATCTTCCTTTTGCTCATTTTCTTATTATCTACAACTCTTCTGAATTAATGGGAAAAATGTTCATCTTCTAATTCTGTCTTCTGAAACTTGCAATTTTCTGTTGTCTTTCATCACTGTAATTTTAATGACTACAGTCATGTAATTTTAAAATCTGAAAGTAAAATTTGCTGATTTCATGTTGTTTTCATTACTTAGACTGAATGTTTTTCTAAATTTTTTTGACATAATTTAGAGAGGTATATGGCTTTTTTCTATTTCTTGCAGCAAATCTCTTTAGAAAAAATCATGTATTTATATATATAGAAATGCATATATATGTATATCTCTCTATATATATACATATCCATACACATATATGTGTCTCTATATCCTCTTTCTTTACAACTACTGAATATTTTTTAATATACTTGGAGATTTTTATCTTTTTTTTTTGCCTTTAGGTTTTTATTTTTTTTTTTTTTAAGATTTTATTTACTTATTCATGAGAGACACAGAGAGAGAGAGGCAGAGACACAGACAGAGGGAGAAACAGACTCCATGCAGGAAACATGATCTGAGACTCGATTCTGGGTCTCCAGGATCACACCCTGGGCTGAAGGCAGCACTAAACCTCTGAGCCACCAGGGCTGCCCAATTTTTGTCTGTTTATTCATTCTTAGGGGAAGAAGAAAATGTCTACATTTTCCAAATATTATGAATCTAGGTGAGTTTTGTGAAAGATTATGTAGATAAATGCTCAGGATGTTTCAGCTGATGAGTGAAGGAAGAATTTAAATTTGCTGTGGTTTTATTTTGGCAGATTGCAGGTCCACTTTACCTTGTAGAGTTTGAGGAAGAAGCAACAGTCAGAGGCAGCTATTTGACAAAGTCTCTATTACATGCTTGAGTGTTTTTTAAAGAATTTGTTTGTTTGTTTTTATATATGTGTCTTTGTGGTCATGTAGTTGGAGCCAGCTGCTTCCATTCTCTAACTGCTAAAATTTCCTTATGAGAGCTGTCTGCCATGGTAGGCCCTGTGTCACTTCCTAGGAACTTCAGGTGGGATTTGCTTAACTGGATTCCGTCCTGCCACCATACCCTTTGGTCCTTGCTTTTACAAAAGTGGTTTCACTTGAGATAAACCCATAATGCTTAAAAACATACTATCATTGCCTCTTAATATACTAATTTAAGGATAATATTCATTCGGATAAGTTGATTTGGAATGCTCATTGAAAAGGTATCCTTTTATATTGGGGTCACTTTTTTTGTACTTGTAGAGAAAACAATGATCTTTTATCAGGACAGGTTATTGTCTATTATTATGGCCAATGAATTTCCTAGTGATTCTTATTTGATACCATGGAACAAGAAAAAATGGAGAGAACTAAACAATGGCAAGGTTTTTGCTTTTCTACACATATTTTCCAAATGCCATACAAAGTTATCTGTTATTCTTTCATTCAATAAATATTGTTTAGGGATCCCTGGGTGGCACAGCGGTTTAGCGCCTGTCTTTGGCCCAGGGCGCGATCCTGGAGACCCGGGATCGAGTCCCACATCGGGCTCCCGGGTGCATGGAGCCTGCTCCTCCCTCTGCCTGTGTCTCTGCCTCTCTCTCTCTCTCTCTCTCTCTCTCTCTCTGTGTGACTATCATGAATAAATAAAAATTTTAAAAAAATTATAAAAAAATAAATAAATATTGTTTATATTTCTTATATATAAGGCTTGTGTGGCACTGGACGGATTCATTTTCAGCCCATTGTATAGATGTTTGATATGATTCTCTCAGTCTGATTTTCCATGACATACTCACAATAGCTTAGAAAACAGGGAGAATTTTTCAATATATCTTCAGAAATTGTGCATTTATAAAAATTAAATAAAATAAAATGGCAATGTCTGGACATACTCTGCCATTTAGCAAAAAGAAATTCAGCATCTTAAAAGAAAAATACTCTTTGAGATAGCAAAATACATTAGCTTTTCATTGATATATTTTAGGAAATGATATCTTTGGTTGGAAATGGTTCAGAAATTGGGAAATGCCACCAGAGATTCTTTCAGTCAATTTAGAAGAGATAAACAGAATGATGCAGTAGACAAAAGACAGGTGTTAGAACCTGAAAGGCCAGGATCAAGCTTTTTATCCATCATTTTCTACTATGTCCTTGGATAAGCCTCTTAATCTCTCAATTTTCCTATCTATAAAATGAGAGTGATACTATCTCCATCCCAGAGCTCTGGAGCAGTAGTTGAAGCATAGCTTTGGAGGTTCCAGTGGTATTTTTCTCACAAACAGCAGCATTTGATGGAAGTCTGTCTTCAAATCCTACTATTTTCCTCCCTGATAAGTCAACACTCACTTACGCACTAACCAATGTGTGCCTGGAAACTCCAGCAAGTGAACTGTCCCTATGATATTTGAATTTCATATGTAATGAATAAAACCATCTTAGTACTCAGTCCTTTGCTATGTCAGGCCATTGGTAGAGCTTTGACAATATTTCTTCCTTGTGTAGGTGATCCAGTGTTTATTTATATTAACAGTAATTCTTTCATAAGCACCTCATCCTTAACAGTCTTATAACTGTGCACATATACTCAACTATGGGAAGGCTGTGACTTGGACACATGACATATGCTGAAATTAATGTAAGGCATTATTGTGAGACATCAGTCACTTGAAAGTCCATTTATGTAACATCTCTGCTAGTCTCTTGTGCTAATAAGTGTTCTTGGCATATTTAATAACACCCTTTACAAGGAAGCAAAAAGAGAGCTCTGTACACTGAACTGATGAACTGACATACTCATATTCTTCCTATTATTTTGTGGCCTTTGACTCTTAAGGAAGGCTTGTTCTTTGACAAAAAGCATGGTTTTACAGAGATAAGAAGGCTTAAATGCTGGTGTGGTTTCATTATTTATTCATCTTTAGGAGACCTTGTTCTCTCATTCTATAATTTAGGATGCATAGTCTGTTTCTTTCTTGAAGTCAAGAAATAGGTTGATGCCGTTACCACAGGATTCTCAGTTCCAAGGTAAAAATATGAACCTCTCCTCTCCACAGGAAATGTTTTTGGCAGTTTGAAGGACAGACCTAACCTAGGTTCTGTGGCTGAGGTCTTCTCCAAAATTTTCTGACTCCAATTCAGATTCTAATTCCTTCTGTAGCAAAGACTAGTAACCAATATGATGTTCTCATATGGCATACACCTATACTACTTTACTTGCACTGCTCTGTGGTAAAGGATGGCCATGTGACTGAGTTCTATGGAATAGATTGTGGGAAGAAGTGCTGTACATGAGTCCTAAGTTCTTTCTTTTTACCATGAGAATACAGAAGATGACTTACGGCCCCACGAATATGTTGGAGGCATAAGATACAAGAATTCTGGGCCCTTAAATTACCACACTCTTTATCACATGAGTTATAAATCAACTTCTTTTGTACATCCATTGAGATTTGGAGGGATGGTCCAGCAGTCTCCAAGGACTGAAATGTCATCCAGATGCACAGTGGTTTCACTTACTCAATCCAGATTCCAAATGGGATCTGACTTTTATGATCTGAATCCAACTATCACTGTTCCCTTTTCTTATTTCAGTCTTTAGTGATTACATTTACATTTCCCAGAATGTGTTCCATGGAACCCTAATATCCAAGAATATCAATAGATATTACATTTGATAACATTGGCTCAAACAGACTAACTTGTTCATTTACTGTGGGACCTCTCAATGTCTTTACATTTTTGAGTCTCAAGGAGAGACTACAAGTAATATTTTTCAAGCTTATTTAGGAATTATATCACATCCCATCTTTCTTTTATTAACTTCTTATGAAGTATACTTTAAGATAATTTTAGACAATTAGATTCATGATATGGCTCTTTCTACATAAGTTTTCCTGCCTCTGCAATATTCTATTACATCTCACTGTGGTGGGTATTCATGCTATTTGACATATGGGAAGAAGCACAGATAGACAGTTGGCACCCAAATTGTATAGCAATATCTTTAAAAATCACCAGTAGAAAAAGTACTTACCATGTGTGTTAGTAAGATGATGAAAGGATGCTCCTTTGTTTCTTAAAGCTAACACCTAAGCTAAGGTATCTCTCTCTCTGATTAGTCTTCATTTCTGCAATTCCCTTGGTACTCTTTATAGGCTCTTAGGTATCTAACCTGAATAAAAAGCAGTAAATTTTTGTGGAGAGGCAAGAATTATTTACCTTATGTTTTAGTTGGGACAAATTGCTGTGACTGATTCATTGCCACGCCACCAATCAAGCTTTAGGGCAACAGGACACAGCATAGAGAAGCTTCAATTGCAGGTAGGAGTAAGAAGGGAATGCAGAGTGAAGTCTACTATTACTTTGGTGTGAGGTCCAGGTAACCAGGAGAGAGGCAGGCTACGAATGTAGACATATTAAAGTTGTTTCATTATTTAGTAATTATGTCTGAGTAAGTCGTTTAACTTCCTTAAGTTTTAGTTTTCCATTTGTGAAAGAAAGTAAATAAAACTATCTTACCCCAAAGAAGTTTGAGAATTAAATGGGAAAATACATACTTAACATTAACTGTTATTTTTGTTATTACTAATTCGGTCCTCTGAATAGTACACCAAAAATAAGGCTGTTAGTTATTTACCAGTGAATCATATACCTTTGTCAAACAAAGGAGATTCAAGGGTACATTGTTAAGAGAAAAAAGTGAATTATTTGTCATTGGCATTCAATCTTTCATGCCACTCAAAAATTGTGCTCTAAACATCTTCATTTGTAATGTATCATATCATTCAAAAGAAAGAATAGAATTCTTTCCCTTACCTAGAAAAGTGATGGATCTTTTGATTGATATACTTGTGTAACGTCTTCAATTTGGAGTGATTCAAATTTGACCATGTCTCTTTGGAGTTTAGGAAAGCTAAGTATCACTTACATTGTACTTCCCAGGTTTTGTTATTAGTCAATATTTAATTCAATGAAATGTTACCCCATCAGTGATCTTTGAAACAAGACACTCCCAAACTGGGATTCAGAATTGTTCTTTAAAAATTCATCCCTTCACTTATTGTTAGCACAGCTGTTGTGTTCCATCAAGGAGTTCCTGGTGAGTACATTTTCTTTGTGAGGCTGATTTGTCTTCTTTTTTAGCTCTACTTTAAAGTTATTAGGAAAAGAATCTAGCTGACATTCACCCCTGATACACAGATACACTGAGATTTTAAAAAAATCCTTTTGGGACAAAGGTGTGGATGAAAATGTCTCTCTAGACAATTTGGTGAAAAGTAGGATTATTTTTATTGATGTGTCAAATAGAAGGCCATTTTTAATTAATTAATTAATCTATTTATTTATTATTAATTTATTTTTCCAACCATTCCTCTGTTATATATTCATTTAAACATCATCAACAAATACTAAGCACCTAGCACATAAAAGGCTCACTGTTTAAACTCAAGTTTTTTGTTTTACTGTTTAAGGTGTTTAAAATGTAGATCTACTGTCTGGTTGGGGAGTTAAAACAGAGATTCAAACATACAGGCAATGTATAAAAACCAGAACAGTTAATACATAACCAAAATAATACTTAACATTTATTGAGTACCTATTATGTCCCAAGCACTTTATTGTGATTTGCAATTATTAGTTTATTTGATCCTCACAATCTTTACATCTATCTTGTAGATGGAGGAATCAAAGTATATAGATTTAGTGACTTATCTAGCAATTTAACGTTAGAAATATTGCAAACAGGATTTAAACCAGTCTTCCCTCTGAATCTTCTTAACCACCACATCACACATATAATAAATGTATTATTATTATTTTAAAGATTTTATTTATTTATTCATGAGAAAGAGAGAGAGAGACAGAGACAGAGACAGAGAGAGACAAAGAGAGAGAGGGAGGCAGAGACACATTCAGAGGGAAAAGCAGACTCCTTGCAGAGAGCCTGACGTGGGACTGGATCCCAGGTCTCCAGGATCAGGCTCTGGGCTGAAGGCAGCACTAAACCGCTGAGGTATCTGGGCTGCCCTAAATGTATTATTATTATACACTTAATAGATAGCATACATGAAAGACTTACTTATATCCAGAAGGATAGGCTTCATATCCACATAGGCTTCATATGTGTCATACACACACACACACACACACACACACACACACATATATAAAATCAACTATTTAAAAAGTGTTTTTTAGAACAGTTTAAGTTTATAAAAAAATTATCAGAAAGTACAGAGAGCTCCCTTGTATCTCCTCTTCATCCTCCTCCCACTCCACAGTTTTTTCTATTATTAGTATTTTGCAGTAGTGTGGTACATTTGTTACAACTGAACAAAATATGCATTATTTTTTAACTAAAGCCACCATTTACTTAGTGCTCACTCTGTTATACGTTCTATGGGTTTTGACAAATGTATGTCACATATCCACTGTTAGAGTATTATACAGAACAGTCTCACTGCCCTAAAATCCCCCAATGTTCCACCTTTTCATCCCTCTCTTTTTTGTTTCTCCAAAATCCTGGCAACTACTGATATTTTTACTGTCTTTTTACTATTTAGCCATTTTCCAGAATGCCATATAATTCATATATGACACATAGAGTTTATAGCCTTTTCTGATGTCTTTTTTCACTTACTAATATGCATTTAAGATTCTTTTATGCATCTCCATAGCTTGATAGCTTCCTTATTTTTATTGCTGAATAACATTCCATTGTATAGATGTACCCGAGTTTGTTCATCCATTCACCTATTGAAAGTCATCCTTGGTGCTTCCACATTTTGATGGTTATGAGTAAAGCTATAGGAACATCCAAATGTAAGTTCTTGTGTGGACATGTTTTCATATAATTTGGATAAATACCAAGAAGCATGATTGTTGAGTTGTGTGGTGAGACTATGTTTAACTTTGTAAGAAACTACTAAACTGTCTTCCAAAGTGGCTGTGCCCTGTTTCATTCTCATTAACAAGAAGTGAGAGTTCTTGTACTTCACATCCTCACCAATGTTTGGGATTATCAGTGTTTTGGATTTTTGCTATTCTAATAGGTGTGGAGCATCTTTTTGTATGCTTACTTGCCATCTATGTATCTTTCCCGGTAATATATCTGTTCAGATATTTTGCTCATTTTTAAATTATTTTTGTTTTCTTACTTTAAGTTTTAAGAGTTCTTTGTATATTTTGAATAGTAGTCCTTTATCAGATAGATGTTTTGCAGACATTTTCTGCCAGTCCGTGGCTTGTCTGTTCTAAGTCTTAAAAGTACCTTTCAAAGAGCAGAAGTCTTAAATTTAATAAAGTTCAACATATCAATGATTTCTGTCATGGATCAGGCCCTGTTGTATCTAAAAAAGTCATCTCCATCTCAAGATCATCTAAATTTTTCCTGTATTATCTTCTAGGTGATTTATAATGTTGTAATTTACATTTAGGCCTATGATATATGTTGAATTCATTTTTTTTGTGAGAGATATAGTCTAAATTATTATTTTTTGCATGTAAATGTTCAGTCATTCCACACCAAGTGTTGAAAAGACTACCTTTCTTCATTGCATTGCTTTTGCTTCTTTGTCAAAGATTAGTTGGCTATCTTTGTGTGTGTCTAATTTTGGGCTCTCCATTCTGTTTTATTGTATATTGTTTGTTCTTTCACCAATATCACACTGTTTGATTATTGTAGCTTTATAGTAAATCTTGAAGTCAGGTAATATCAGTCCTCTGACTTTAATCTTCTTCAATATTATGTTTGTTATACTCAGTATTTTGCCTTTCCATATAAGCTTTTGAATCAGTTTGTTGATAGTCATGAAATAAATTCCTGGAATTTGATTGCGATTGCCTTGAATCTATAGGTCAAGACTCATACCTTAGCAATATTGAGTCTTCCTACCCATAAACATGATGTCTCTGTCTCCCTCTACACTTCTCTCTCTTTATATATTTTTTCTTCAATTTCTTCATCAGAATTGTGTTACTTTTATAGTTTTATACACACATATATGCTACTTACACTGCATAGATCCTAAAAAATATAAAATTATATGACATTAAAAGTCAGCTAATCCAATCCGTTATTTAAAAACATGAGGAAACAGAACCCCAGAACAGAAATGAGATTTAGACAGTCATCAACTGTTTAGTAACAGAGGCAGGACTAGTGCTCAAGTTTTTTGATGTGCTGACCTCTAGAAGGGTTGGGGGGTGGTGGGGAGAGTTAATTTTTATAGTAATATCTTGTAGATCCTTGTATTAGTTCCCTATTTCTGCCTAACAAATTACTTCAAAATTTAACAATTTAAAACATTTATTAACTCACAGTTTCTGTGGGCCAAGAATCTGAACATGGCTTAGCTGGGTGCCTTTGTTCAAGATCTCTTACGAGTTTCCAGTAATATGTGGTCTCATCTGAGGAATCAAATACAGGAAGATCTACTTCTAAGCTCATTTATATGTCTGTTGGTCAGCCCCAGGTCCTTGCCACATGCTGCTCCAAAGGACTCCTAACTTCCTCTAGGGTAAGTGACCAGAGACAGAGAAAGAGGGAAAATAGAAGACAGAAGATACAGTTTCATAACCTCAAACATGACATCTTGTCACTCTACCATATTCCATTCTTAGAAGTGGGTGACTAAACCAGCACCCACATTCAAGCGAGGGGATTCCACAAACATCTGAATATCAGGAGATGGGAATTACCAGGGGCCATCTTCAAGGCTTCTAATTCTGGCATCAGTCTTTTGGGGCAAAGTGTTCAGGACATAGGGGGAATTGATGGTGGAATTAGTTTCTGCTAGCATCCTTTCTTTACTCAGAGAGGAAAGGGGCTATTGATCATAAAAGGAATGGAGACTTATTCCTTTGCATAATAAGACACTTTGATCTTCTATAAAATTATCACCAATCTCTAATCTTAGTACATAGCAACATAATCAAAATTATTCTCTCCACATCTAGCTCTCCTACCTGGTGACTTTTTTGAGGGAAAAAGAACCTGCCCAAGATGAAAGAAGACTTAACATTAAAAAATTATTTATTTATGTTTTTAGAGAAAGAGTAAGCGGGAAGAGAGAGAAAGAGAATCTCAAACACACTCTATGCCCAGCATGGAGCTCCATGCAGGGCTCAATCTCATGACCCTGAGATCACGACCTGAGCCAAAATCAAGAGTCAGATACCCAATTGAGCCACTCAGGCAACCTGCCTTAAAAATTTTAAAGACCTTACATCTGAGATGGTTCTCTGATGCATTTTTTCACATGGTTCTTAGAACATATCTTTTAGTTTTTTTTTTTTTTTTTTTTTATTTATGATAGGCACACAGTGAGAGAGAGAGAGAGGCAGAGACACAGGCAGAGAGAGAAGCAGGCTCCATGCACCGGGAGCCCGACGTGGGATTCGATCCCGGGTCTCCAGGATCGCGCCCTGGGCCAAAGGCAGGCGCCAAACCGCTGCGCCACCCAGGGATCCCCTCTTAGAACATATCTATACAGAGAATATGTGAATATCATACTGAATAAAACTAAATTAGGAACACCATAAAAAACACAGGTATGTGTTTATCTTTTTTGTCTCTTTAAAAAATAATCTGATGTTATTTAAAAACAGCCACATGAGCTATGCAATCCTGTTATTCTATGTAAGAAAGAGAGATCTGAATATTTGCTCATATTATGCATCTACAGTTTTGATTCCCTACCTTGATTACCTGGAAGTGTAATTAGGTCCAAGTAATGGTATGTACCTCTGAACCAAACAACAGAAATAAAAAGAAAGCCTGAGGGAGAAGGAGAAACCTTCATGTGACTCTATCTCATAACTGGACAGCCTTTCTTAGTTCACTAACTGTGAAAAGATTCCCTTTCATAGAGAGTGCTGGAGGAGAGAGGAAAATGTAATTTTACTCAGAGCTTAGAATAAGATCTGTGAATCTCTAAAACTGATGAAGATATTAGATTCTGAAAGAACTACAACTTAAAAGCTTCAGGCTTTTCTCTTATTCTCTTTTTATATAGTTTGTGGGCATAAAGTCATTATGTAAATGTTCTTTTCACTGAAGGACCACTTTGATAAACCTTAAAGTTTTTCAGAGATAAAGCAAAATTTGAAAATAGAAAAATTCAAGACAATGTGGACCCCAAAGCTGAATAGTTCTCCCTAATAATAGAAAAAAGCTGTTTCTATTTTAGCTAACATCCCATCTGATCATATTATGCTTTCCTTAAGAAGAAAATATATTTTCATGTTAAGATTTAGATTGATTCATCTCGAAAATATTGATCATACTTGGAAGATGAGTATGAGTTCTTGTCCTATAAAGTGGACAGAGGTCAAAAAGAAATATGCAGAAGATTGAAAGTAAAAAAAAAAAAAAAAAAAAAAAAAGAAGATTGAAAGTATGATTGGTGGGATCCTGAAAGGGATTGTATTGACTTTGTTATAGAAGTGCAACATGCAGTATTTTACAGAATAAAGAAACCAGACTTTGGAAAGTATATTGATGTTGTCTATTGTGCTAATGTCAAGAGATTAGAAGATGCAGATATTAGGACCAAATTTCTGTGGGATCCAGTGAAGATTGTCCTGAAATGAATGGACTCTTCTGTTGTCAGTCACTCCTGGAAGAAAGGCTGCCTTCTCATGAGGGAGTAAAATGGTCCAGATATATCTAGATATACCCCCTCATTATTTTTAAATGTAAATATTAAATATTTAATATGTAAATACTAAACAACACAGTACTGCATAAGCAATGGGCCAAATAAGAAATTAAATGAAAAATCAAAATATGTCTCAAAACAACTGAAAAAGAAAAGAACATTACAAAACTATGGCATGCATCAAAGCAGATGTTAGAGTGAAAATTATGCTATAAATACTTGTATTAAGAAAAAAAGCAACATTACATCACTAGGAATTAGAAGTAGAAGAAACAGCTAAAAATTAGTAGAGGAAGTAAATAACAAAAAAATCAATAGAGACCAGAATAAATCACAATATAATATTGAAAGTAATCACCAGTTTTTCCAAAAACGTATAAAGTTGGCAATTCTTTAACTATATTAACAACAACAACAAAAAGGACTCAAAAACCAAAATGGGAAATGGAAGAGAAAATAATACAACAGGTACCACGGAAATACATTGTGTGATAACAGATTACTAGAAACAATCATATAATAATAAATCAGATAACAGGAAAAAAACCCAGATAATTCCTGAAAACATCCAAATTACCATGATTGAATCATGACTGTTGAATCTAAAAAATAGGGAAATCTTCTTAGAAATAGGAAATCTTCTTAGTCCAATAGCAATCATGAAAGTTGAATTAGGAATAAAAAATCTCCCAGCACGGAAAACCCCAAGAAGACATGGATTCATTGGTGAATTCTACCAAACATTTAAATAAATAATTAATGATAGTCTTTATAAAACTCTTACAAATAATGGAATAGATGGAACACATTCAAAATCATTCCATGAAGCCAGGATTACCCTGATACCAAAGCAGGATAAAAATGATACGAGAACAAAAAAAGTCTAGTTTGTCTAAATTAAATATTGCTACTCTCTCTCTCTTTTGACATCCATTTACATGATAAATGTTTCTTCATCACCACACTTTCAATCTGCAGATGTCTTTAGGTCTAAAATGAGTCTCCTGTAGGCAGCATATAGATGGGTCTTGTTTTTTTTTTTTTTTTAAATCCATTGTGATACGCTATGCCTTTTGATTGGAACATATAGTCTATTTACATTCAAAGTAATTATTGATACGTGTGTATTTATTGCCATTTTTATTGCTTGTTTTGTCATTGTTTCTGGAGATTCTCTAATGCTTTCTTGTCTTTGTCATTGTTGGTCTCTCCTTTGCACCAAAGAGTACCCTTTAATATTTCTTGCAGGGCTGGTTTAGTGGTCATGAACTCCTTTAGTTTTTATTTGTCTGGGAAACTCTCTCTCCTTCTATTTTGAATGATAGCCTTGCTGATAGAGTATTCTTGGCTGCAGAATTTTTCCATTCAGCAATTGAAATATATCATGCCACTTTCTTCTCACCTGCCAAGTTTCTGTTGAGAAATCTCCAGCTAGCTTTGTGGGTTTCCCTTATAAGTTAAGGACTTCTCTTGCCTTGTTGCTTTTAAGATTTTTTTCTTTACCACTATATTTTGCAAATTTAATTATAATATGTCTTGGTGTTGGCCTGCTTTTGTTGATTTTGATGGGAGTTCTTTGTGCCTATGGGATCTGGAAGTCTGCTTCCTTCCCCAGATAACGGAAGTTTTCTGCTATCATTTCTTGAAAGAAATTTTCTGCCCTTTTTTCTCTCTCTTCTTCTGAGATTCCTATATTATGAATGTCATTACATTTGATGGAGTCACTGAGTTCCCTAACTCTGGTCTTGTGTTGAATATTCTACTTTCTCTCATTCATTTAGCCTCATTATTTTCCATTATTTTTTCTTCGAGGTCAGTAATTATTCCTCTGCTTCTTCTAGCCTGCTGTTCATTGAATCAAGCTTGTTTGCAATCTCATTTATTGCATTCTTCATCTCTGATTGGTTCTTTTTAAACTCTTTTATCTCTGTTCTAAGGGTCTCCTTTATGTCTTCTATTATTTTCTCAAACCCAGTGAATATTCTTTTTTAGGCAGAGGCAGAAGCAGGCTCCATGCAGGGAGCCCAATGTAGGACTTGACCCGAACTCCAGGATTAAGCCCTGGGCCAAAGGCAGGCACTTAACTACTGAGCCCCCAAGGTGTCCCAAGCCCAGTGAATATTCTTTATTATTTTAAATTCTCCATCAGGCATGTTACTTAATCTGTTTCTTTTAGATCTCTGGCTGTAAGCTCGTCTTGTTCTTTCATTTAGGATAAATTCCTTCATCTTGGCATTTTGTCTAAGTCTCTGCCTACTTCTGTGTATTAGAAAAGCCACTTATGTTTCCTGTTCCTGAACATAATAGCCTCATGAAGAAGAAGCCATGTAATGCCTAGGGCCTGGAGCTTCAGGGACTGTCTTGATGTTTGCTGCATGCAATCTGCTATTTTCTTTCAGCAGCTCTATCCTTCAGGCCAGTCATCTGCAGAGGTTCTCCTTCCTGCTATGAGCAGTGTTTGGTCCCTGACCTGAGTGTGGTGAGTTTAACTAAGCATGCTCTGGTCTGCTTGTGAAATGAGACCTGGAACCAACTCCACCAGAATTGAGGCCCTGCAGAGCTCTCTGGTTGGGAAATGTGGTGTGGGCATGGTTTTGTGTTAGTTTTCTGGGGGAAGGGCCCATCAAGCTGGGACTGAGGCAAGTTTGATTGAGAAGGGCAGTCTCACCAGAGCAAAGGGGGGCACAGCTTGGTGTAAACATATTAGGGAGCCTGTGTCAGTGCTGGGCTGTGTCTCACAATTGGCTCTGTGTTCATGCTGAGGGTTGGGGAAGGGAAATGACACTGGCAAGCTCTTTTGTTCCAGGGAGGCATCTTGGGGAATGCTGCATCTCAGGAACACACTCTGAGAAGAGCAAATAATCTCTCCATTGTGTGCCTCAGGCATTCTTCAGATCACTGTTTCCATGCTGTTTGCCTTCTATGTTTTTGTTTTCTTTGTTTTTTTGTTTTTGTTTTTGTTTTTGTTTTTTAACCTTCCCTCCAGGAGCAGAGTTTCCCCCTGTGATCTACCCCAGTCAAGCCTGCTGACCTTTAAAACTCTAGGCTTTAATCCCCACTGGTTGCAAGAACTCATGAAATTCAGCTCTTCTTATTTCCCAAGACAACATCTTGGGAAATGTTCTCCTTGTGCATCTCTCTCTCTCTCTCTCTCTCTCTCTCTCTCTGTGTGTGTGTGTGTGTGTGTGTGTGGTCACATCTCCATCCCCTCTACAGCACCCACAATCCATTTCACCCTTAAACCATGTCTCCACACCTCCTACCTTCTTTGATGTGAACTCTTCTCTTCCTTTAGTTGTGGAGTTTGTTCTTTCAATCTTCAAGTTGATTACTGCAGTATTTAGGATGATTTGATAGTTATCTAGCTATGTTCATGGGACTCTGCCACTCTGTTTCACCTTGTACCTTTTATTGTTAATAATTAGAAAGCTGGACAAAATATATGACACAATTGTTTTCAGATATCAAACACAATGCAGGACTGTGATTTTTGAAAGAAGATGAACAAATGAAGTAAATGGTACAATTGCCCTGGTTCTATGCCTGAAAACATTTTCAAGTTGTGGCACAGGGAGTAGAAATCCAAACAGCTCAGCAGTCTTGTTGAGTTGGATACTCAGAGATTGGAGTTAAGAAAGGCTGGCATGACTAGAATTCATGAGAGATATATGCAGGGAAATAGCCCCAGAAGTATGCTTATGTCTGTCATTGAGGCCTTGACTGAACAACCACCTGCATGTGCAAGAGTAACATTTATGAAGCAGGACAAAAAATAACTTCTGAGGAAAAAACAGTTTCTGCATAGGGGTGGGAGTTGTCAGCCAAATAACTCTCAGAATTTACACAGGACTTGGAATCATTTAAATCCCAAACTATGATAGAGAAACCTGTATGAATACAAAGAACATTCATTAAAGGTTTATAAAGAGAAAACTAGTCTAGGCTCATGATCAAAAAGCTTAAAAACAAAACTTGAAAGGATGAAACTAATGTGCAAATTATTTAAATATCTTCAGGAACCAAATTCAACATTCATTAAAGAAATATAACAGACTCTAGCATTCCAAAAAAATAAAATCACAATGTCCAGGAATCAATAGAAAAATTTTTCAGCATGACAAGAATTAGAAAAGTTTAGTACATAACCAGGATAAAAATAAGTGAGGATATATCCAGTTTCTTATCTGACAGGTAAAGAGCTTGGAAGCTATCACTCTTATTCTCACAACAAAGCCAAGCAAACTGAAAGTTTTCCAAACTTGATGATATATACCAAACCGTAGATCCAGGAAGTTAGGAGAACATCAAGCAGGACAAATATTTTAAAAAAAAAGAAAACTTGGATATATCATATCTAATCTCAGAAAACCAAAGAAAAATGAAAATCTTGAAAGAATCCAGAGGAAATAATTCATTACCTGTAGAGAAGCAAAAATAATAATTATGTCAGATTTCTCTTCAGCAATCAAAAAAGCAACAGAAGTACAGAATGAAATACAGCGTTGGATGAAAAAAAAATCAAATGATACAAGAATGTTATATCCAGTGAAATTATTCTTTAAAAGTAAAGGAGAAATAAAACTTTTTCAGACAAGCCGAAATTGAGGGAAATCCAAGATCTCCCTTACTAGAAATGTTAAAAGAAATTCTTCAGAAGGAAGGCAAGTACTATATATAGGTCAGAAATTTGGATCTATATAAAGAAAAGAAAAGTGTTGGGAAAAAAGTAAAATAAAATCTTATATTTTTCTTATTTTTAATTGACCTAACAAATAATGGTTTGTTCAAATAATGATAGCAACAATATGTTTAGTGATTATAGCTTATAGATAAGTGAAGTGGGTGATGACAATGTTATAAAGGAGGAATTATATATACTCTGTTATAAGGCAATTATACTACCCATAAAATAGTAGTATTATTTGAAAGGAGACTTTCATTAATTGCAAATGTACACTGCAAATTCAACATCAGCCACTAAAAAATAAAAAAAAAATAAAAAAAAAAAGGGAAAAAGAAAATATAGTTAACATTGACAATTGATATTGTGGAGTTGATAGTCTATAAGAGAAACAGACAATAATCAAATAAAATATGTGGTATCTTGAATGACGATATTGCTGTGGTAGAGAATAAAGTTCTTTGTACATTTTGTTTGGGCTTTTATTCAAAGATACTAACCATACCAAGGCACCTCTAAGACAAGTGGGAATTTAGAAAATGGACTGATAATATATGGTATTGTTAATTTTGTTAGATTTGATGATGGCGTTGTGGCTGCATTCCAAAGAAATAAAAGTAGTTGTCATTTAAAGATGTAGACTGAAATATTTGTGGGTAAGATAACATTGGGTTGCAAAAATTTGATAATTCTTGTTGTTGGATGATAAATATATGAGGCAGAATCTTTATACTATTTTATTTAATTTTATATGTATTTGAAAAATTCCTACAATAGATGGAAAGCAATAAATAGGAGTAGTGGATAGGTTGTGCAGTGAGTGTTGCAAGACCAAGTAGAGAAAGCACTAAGAAAATGACATTTTGACCAAAGTTAAAGAAGGTGGGGAAAGGAGTTTTGTGGATCTCTGAGGAAACAGACCTGGGCAGGATTAGGAGCTAGTGCAGAGGCCTGAGGTAGGAGTTTAAGAAGGGAGGAATCTATTCCAAAGAAAGCTGGACACAGCTGTAAATAAATAAAATATGGTCAAAGTTACCTTCCACTCAGCTTTATAGATAGTAATACTGTACCTTATTGTGTCTTATGCAACAGAATATTTTTGTATAGCATCATGATGCCAATTAAGCTGGGGTTGATGTCAATTAAGCTGAGGTATCATTTTGAGACCAATTATTCAGAATTTAAAGAAAAAGGAATTGAATTTGTAATTGAAATTGTAGACATCATGAGTTCTTTAAAACATCCAAATTATTGCAGCTTTTCAAATTAGAAATGAAAAGGCTACAGAAACATCCTATAGGTTTTTAGTTCTAATAAGTTAAACATCAACAGCAATTTTCCACAAAAAAACAAAATTTGAGGGAGCTCCTCCATAAGTTTTTAAAGGAGTGAAGGATTTGTAAAGCCAAAAACTGAATATGATACTACGAATTATTTCCAGATGTGACCAATTTTGTTGAAGTAAAATTAACATACAGTGTTATATAGTTTCAGGACTACGACATATTAATTCAACAATTCTATGTTACTCAGTGCTCATTGTGATAAGTATAGTCATTATCTGTCAGCATAGAGCATTATTAAAATATTATTGACTATATTCCCCATATCATACTTTTTATCTCTATGATATTTATTTTATAACTGGAGGTTTCTACTCTTAATCTCCTTTATCTATTTCACCCATCTCCCCTCCAACTCCCCTCTGACAACCAGTAGTTTATTCTCTATATTAGAGAGTGTGTTTGATTTTTTTTTCTTTTTTAGATTTCGCATACAAGTGAAATCATATGGTATTTTTCTTTCTCTGTCTGGCTTATTTCACTTAGCCTAATATGCTCTAGATCCATCCATGTTGTTACAGATGGCAAGATCTTCTTGTTTTTATGGCTGAGTATGGTTTTCCACAGTGACTACACAGTGGCTACACCAATATGCATTCCCACCAACAGTACATAAGGGTTTCTTTTTCTCCACATCCTCACCGATATTTATTTCTTGTCTTTTTGAATCTAGCCATTTCAATAGGTGTAAGGCGATCTGACTGTGGTTTTGGTTTGCATTTTTTCTGATGGTGAGTGATGCTGAGTACCTTTTCATGTGTCTGTTGGCCATTTGTATGTCTTTGAAAACATGTCTTCAGGTCATCTGCCCATTTTTTAATTGGATTATTTGTTTTTTTGGTATCGAGTTGTATAAGTTATTTGCATATTTTGCACATTAATTTCCTATTGGATATATCATTTACAAATATCTTCTCCCATTCAGTAGGCTACCTTTTTGTTTTGTTTCCTTTCCTTCACTGTGCAAAAGCTTTTTTATCTTGGTGTAGTGCTGATAGTTTATTATTGCTTTTAAGTTTTTTGCCTGAGGAGATTATATATAGAAAAATGTTGCTGAAGCCTATATGTAAGAATTTACTATCTTACGTTTTCTTCTAGGAGTTTTACGGTTTCAGGTTTCACATTTAGATCTTTAACCCATTTTGAGTTTATTTTTGTGTATGGCATGAGAAAGTAATTTAGTTTCATTCTTTGCATGTAGCTGTCCAGTGTCATTTATTGAACACATATACAATGGTCTTTTCCCCATTGTATATTCTTACTTACTTTGTCAAAATTAATTGATTATATAAGCATGGGTTTATTTCTAGGATCTGTTTTACTTCATTGACCTGTGTGCTTATTTTTATGCTAATATTATGCTATTTTGATTACTATAGCATTGTAGTATATCTTGAAATCTGGGATTGTGATATCCCAGCTTTGTTCTTTCTTAGGATTGCTTTGGCTATTTGTGATCTTTTGTAGTTCCATACAAATTTTCATTTTATTTGTTCTAGTTCTGTGAAAATGCTTCTGATATTTTGATAGTGCATTGAATACGTAGATTGCTTTGGGTTGTATGAACATTTTAATGATATTAATCTTCCAATGCACAAATATGAAATAATTTTTAACTTGTTTGGGTCATCTGGCATTTCTTTCACCAATGTTTTATAGTTTTCAGAGTATAGATCTTTCACCTCCTTCATTAAATTACTCCTAGGTATTTTATTAGTTTTGATGTGATTGTAAATGGGATTGTTTTCTTAATTTCTCATTCTGCTACTTTGTTTTTAATATATAGAAATGCAGCAGATTTCTGCATATTAATTATGTATCTTGCAACTTTACTGAATTTATTTATCAATTATAATATTTGTGGATTCTTTAGGGTTTCCTGTATATAGTATCATGTCATCTGCAAATAATGATAGTTCTACTTCTTTGCCAATTTGGAAGCTATCTATCTATTTATTTATTTATTATTTGTTTATTTATTTATTTATTTATTTATTTATTTATTTATTTATTTTTCTTGTCTGATTGTTGCAGCTGGGACTTCCAGTACTATGTTGAGTAAAAGTGATGAGAATGCACATCTTTGATTTGTTTCTGATCTTAGAGGAAAAACTTTCAGTTTTTCAGCAATGACCATGATGTTTGCAGTGGATTTTTCATATGTGGCCTTTATTATGTTGAGGTATGTTCCCTCTAAATCCACTTTTTCCAGAGTTTTTATAATGAATGGATATTTTATTTTGTGGAATGCTCTTTATGCATCTATTGAGATAATCCTATCTTTTTAAAATCTTTCTTTGATAATGTGATTTATCACATTGGATGATTTGCAAATACTGAACTACACTTGCATCCCTGGAACAAATCTAAATTGATTGTGGTGAATGCTTTTTAACGTATAGTTGAATTTAATTTGATAATATTTTGTTGAGGATTTTTGCATGTATATTCATCAGAGATACTAGCCTGGAATTTTTGTTTTTGTTTTTGTCTTGTCTTTAGTATCTTTGTCTTTTTTAGTATCTTTAGTATCTATGAGGTAATGATAACCTCATAGAATGAATTTGGAAGTTTTCCTTCCTCTTCTGTTTTTTGGAATAGCTTGAGAAGAATAGGTATTAACTCTTTTTTAAATGTTTGGTAGAATTAATCTGTGAAGCCATCTCATCCTGATCTTCAGTGGGTTTTTTGTTTACTGATTCAATATCATCACTAGTAATTGGTCTGTTCAAATTTTCTATTTCTTCTTGTTTCAGTTTTGGAAGATTATATATTTCTAGGAATTTGTCCATTTCTTGTAGGTTGTTTAATTTATTGGCATGTATTTTTTTATAATATTCTCCTATAAAACTTACTATTTCTGTGGTATCAGTTGTTATTTCTCCTTTTCCATTTCTGATATTATATATTTGAGTTCTTTCTCTTTTTTCCTTGATGAGTCTGGCTAAAAGGTTATCAATTTTGTTGATCAAAGAACCATCGCCTGGTGTCACTGACCTTTTTTTTTTTTTTTTTGTCACTGACCTTTTAAATTGTTTTTATTTTCTATTTTATTTATTTATGCTTTAATATTGCCTTCCTTATTCTAGCTTTGGGCTTTATTCTTTTTCTGGCCCTTTTAGATGTAAGTTTAGGGTGTTTATTTGAGATTTTTCTCATTTCTTGAGCTAGGTCTGTATTGCTATAAATTTCCCTCTTAGAAAACCTTTTGCTGTGTCCCAAAGACTTTAGAGCATTATATTTTTATTTTCATTTGTTTCCATGTATGTTTTAATTTCCTCTTTGATTTCTTGGTTGACCCATTCACTGTTTAGTAACATATTAGTTAGCCTTCTTATATTTGTGTTCTTTCCAGATTTTTTTTTCTTGTAATTGATTTCTAGTTTCATAACATTGTGGCTGGAAAAGATGCTTTATATGATTTTAATTTTTTGGACCTGGGTTTTGATTATTCCAGTCCAATAAGATGGTTTTCAGTGACTTGAGGGACTTTGACCAAATTTAGCTTTCTTTGTTGTCATTGTGGGTGTTTAAAATGTATTTATTTGTTGTTAATTTTTCTTTTTCATTTACTCTTCATTTTCCCATTTGTTCTTGTCTTTTTAATTTTCTTTTTCTTCTTTTTTTTTCCTACTTATATTTTCTCAGTCTTTTCTTTTAAAATTTAGTTTGTATTTATTTTGTCTATTTTTATTTTTTTTGGCATTTTGTTTTGATTCCATTAAAAGATCAGTTTGTCAGATGGGCTTTATTTATTTATTTATTTATTTTTTAATTTTTATTTATTTATGATAGTCACACAGAGAGAGGGAGAGAGAGGCAGAGACACAGGCAGAGGGCGAAGCAGGCTCCATGCAGGGAGCCCGACATGGGATTCGATCCCGGGTCTCCAGGATCGCGCCCTGGGCCAAAGGCAGGCGCCAAACCGCTGCGCCACCCAGGGATCCCTTAGATGGGCTTTAGAAGTGATTTTTTTAAAGTGAATTGGACAAAGCTTCTCATCAACTTACCTCAATTTTAATCTGATTTCTTGGTACCTTCAAGATTAGTTTAGCAGTAAGTTCATAATGTTGCCAGGCCTCTCTTTCATATCTACTGAGAAGGAGACCTGCATTCCAACTACTGACTCCTTGAGATTATCAGTAATGGTAACTACATAAAGAAGAAATTAGTCTAACACGTCTTGACTCAAAAAGAGGTGTCTGAGAAAGTCATTGATGAAACTCAGTGGAACTCCTTCAGTAGTGTATAAGAGAAAGAGGCCTGAGCAAATTTTGTCAGTGTCTGATATACAGAACTGCCACCAAAAATGTATTGCTTGTAGATACTTTCTGTGACAGCCCCTCCTCCCATGCTGGCCTAGAACTCTTCCAGGTTCAAAAGTACACCAAGGATCTAAGGTATATGTATAGAGCTGTAGTCGTCCTATATATACTGTTCAGGGAATCCCTGCCTTTTGATAGACAGAACTTCAAGAAGCTACAGGAGTGGATACGGAGCAGAATATATCATATTCCATTCTACTTGCCCATGGAATATGGAAACCTGGTCAAGAAATTTTTCATTCTTAATTTTAGTAAAGAGAGTCACTTTAAAACAAATAATGAAGGCTCAGTTGATAAATGTGTGGGACATGAAGAAGAACTATAGCCCTACACTTCCTGACTACAACAACCCCTAGTGGGTGGTATTCATGGGTTGGCAATATAAAGAGATGCAGGGCTCACTGATGGGCCAAAAGTACTATAAAATAATGGCCTTCTGTCTCCTGGCCTGTAAGAGGTATGAGTTGGAGGCCTGAATCATTACTTTAATGAATGAGGGACTTTGACCTCTCTGTATCCTGAATTCTTTGCCCTTTTTTTCTTCCCAGAACCGGATATTCTCTACAAGCTGCTGTGCAAGGGATATTTGCCCCTCTTTTCAGGAGCTTATGTTTCTTCCATGTTTGTGGGGGAGAAGAGATAGTTTTATAGAAAATAAAAAATTCAAATGAGAAAAAAATTAGTAAAAATTAATAGACTAAAAAATTATAGAAATTATAAAATTGCCAAACAACAATGTTAAAATGCCCACTATGAGTATGCCCCATATGCTCAAGTATTTAGAAGAAACATAGGGCATGGTCAGGTGATGAATGGAAGATATAAAAGAGAAATCAAAATGACTTTTAAGGTGAAAAATATCTGAAATGAAAATTTCACTAGGTGGTATTAACACTAAATTAGTTACTGCAGAGGAAATGATCAATGAATGTGAAGAAATAGCAACAAATATTAGCCAAAGAGAAGCACAGAGAGAAAGAATGTTGAAAGCAGTAAACAGAGCTTCAGAACCAATGTTGAAAGCAGTAAACAGAGCCTTGTTCAGGGTTAACAAGTGATCTAACAAAACTGTAAGTAGAATCTCAGAAGGAGAGAAGAGAAAAAAAGGACAAAAATATATTGAAGAAATAATGACAAAAAATGTTCCATATTAGATGCGAACTATTAACTCATAGATTTAAGAAGGTAAATAGACACCACTCAGGAAACACACACACATACACACACCTCAAAGTACACCATAATTGAATTGCAGAGCATCAGTTAGAGAGAAATCTTAAAAGCAGCTAGAGATAAGAGACAAATTATATAAAGGGACTAATGATAAGAAATATCACCTACTTTTTGTGAGAATCGACATAAGCCAGAAGGGAGTGGTACAACATCTTTAAAATGCTAAAATTAAAGTGTCAATGTAGGATTTTATATTCACTAAATCTGTTCTTCACAAACGAAGGTAAAATAAAGACCTTTCCAGAAACACCAAAGCTGAGCATATTTATTGCCAGAAGACCTTAACTATAAGAAATGTTAAAGTATGGGTTTTTTTCAGGCTGAAATAATATGCCTAAAATTTGGATCTATACAAAAGAATGAAAATGTTGAAAGTGGTAAATACTTGAATATACATATGACTTTTAACCCATTGTTTCAAAATCTTTTAATGGAACGCAGTATTTAAAGCAAAATTAACAACACTATAATGGGGTGGTCATAATTTTTGTAGAAGTAAATTGATTTACTACATTAGCACAGAGTATTCAATGGGCATTTCATAGTTCACTGCTGCAATGTTTTTACATTATATGTGAAGTGGGATGATATTTGAAAGTAAACTTTGATGAGTAAAAATGCATTTGTAAACTATAGAGCCAACCAGCCTAAAATATAAAAATAAAACAAAGAGCTAATTAATAAACAGTAGAGATAAAGTCATAAAACATACCCAACCTTAAAAAGGGCAGAAAAGGGGTAAAAGATATAAGGAACAGAAGGAATAAATGCAAAATATATAACAAGATGGTAGATTTACACCAAACCTATTAATAGCTACATTCAACTTAAATATTCTGAACGTTCCTGTTTAAAGGCAGAAATTGTCAAACTGGATAAAGATGAGATCCAAAAATATGCGTCTATAGGAAATACAGTGGATTAAACGTCTACCTTTGGCTCAGGTCATGATCTTGGAGTCCTGGGATTGAGTCTGGCATTGGGCTTCCTGCTCAGCTGGGAGTCTGCTTCTCCCTCTCCTTTTGCCCCACTCATGCTCTCTCTCTCAGATAAAAATATAAAATCTTTTTAAAAAGATAGATATTGGTTAAAAGCGAAAGAACACAAAAAGATATAGCATGCAAGCAGTATAAGAAATATAAATTAGCTATATTATTAGACAAAGATAACTTCAGAACAAAGAATCATAAGAGATAAAGGCGAATTTATAATAATGAACAAATGCACTTATGTGAAAGCTTAATAATGTGTGGACCTAATAATAAATATACAAAATGCATGGAGTAAAAAGTGATAGAATCGGAAGGAATAAATTGACAAATCTATAATAATAGTAGGAGATTTCTAAACTCCCTTCTTTTTAGAACAATTAGAAACAATGATAGTTATTTAGAACACAAATGCTATCAGCTAGCTTTACCTAATTGAATGTATGGAACACATATGGAACACTTCACCCAGCTGCAGGAGAATACATATTCTTTAAAGTGCACATTGAACATTCTTTAAGGTAGGCTCTATTCTGGACCATAGAATAAACCTCAACTAACCAAAAGATTTTAAAATTAACCTAGAAATAAATAACAAAAAAGCTATCTGGGAAATCCCCAAATACTTGAAAATGAAGCTATACATTTCTAGTTAACTTATAAAGGAAGAAATCAAAGGGAAATTAGATCATATTTTTAACTGAATGAAAACTCAGCATATCAAAATTAGTGAGATGCAGTTAAAGCACTGCTGAAAGTGAAATTTATGTCTTTAAAAGCTTATATTGAAAAAGAGGTCTAAAATCAATTGTTTAAGTTTCCACTTGAAGAATGTAGGAAAAGAATAAAGCAAACTCAAAGTAGGCAAAAAGAAGGAAATGGTGAAGAGAAAAAAAATCAATGAAGATCCTAGAGAAAGGTTTAGTGAATTCTGAGAGTAGTCACAACTTATATTGCCTTTAAGTTCTTTATTGTTGCTATTCTTGTCTGTCTCTAGCACATGCTAAGACTACATCTTGGTCTCCACAGTCATGGAGACCTGACGGAAAGGTCTGTTACCAAAGCAGAGGCAAAATGACTCAGTGTTAGGCAATAGTAGCTGGACAGAAAATGATTTCAAGATGGTAAGAGGAAATCTGTGAAGGAACAGACCAGTAGCATGAGGCCAACTGGTTGGCTGTGATAGTGAGCCACAATTAGGATATATATGAGAATCATACTAAGTTTTTCTAGAGTTTCCTAGAGACATGTGGGCAAGGAAACCTGGAAAAAAATGGGCCTTCTACAGTCAGTTAGGATCAGGACTTTGAGATTTAAGAATTAAGGAAATATATTACCTCATAGGCTATTTAAGTTTGGAATATTTGAGCCAATGATTTTGGTAAAGCTATTTTCTCTTTTCTCTATGGTTAAGAATGGGTATTACTAGAAGTTTTCACTGTGAGGAAATGGTAATGTTCTTAATTCAGGAAGAGAATTGGTTGATGAGACATGAGAGTTCAAGGGGGAAGCTATAAGTAATGATGTAGATGGCCTAGGATGTCTCAACCATATGCTGCCATACAGGAACCAATATGTTAGATTTTGGCCACTTTTAAGTAGTGGGGACTCCTACTAGAACCCCAGTCTTCTGATTTCTCATACAATACCTTTCCCATTTATTGTGATTTTTTGAATTTTACTGATTAAAGTATATAGTAAATCAAATCATTGGGAAGTCATTTACTTAGCAAATATTTATTGAATATTTTCAAAGTGCCATGCACTGTTTTAAGTTTTTGAGACACAAGAATGAAAAAGAGAGACATCCTCTTGGCTTTCATGGTACATAGTATGAGGGTAGATAGAAACATACACTTGTTAAAAAGTAAATGGAGAAGATATTTTCAGTGCTATCAAGGGGAAAATATGTTGTGATTGAGTGACTGGCAGAGAAGTGAGAATGACATTAGACAGAGTGGTCAGGAAAGGCCTCTTTGTACAGTGGCATCTTAGTTGATGTTAAATGGTGTGAAGACAGCCCTCTGTGTGAAGAACCTTCCAGTTAGAGAAAAGGACAAGTCTCCAAGCTGGAATATGCTGTCTGTTTGCAGCTGGATCTGTCTAGAAAAAGTAGCCACAAATAGCAAAGAGGCTCTATGGGTGATCCAAGAGAACTATTTCTGGTTCTCCTTCCACCACCATTTAACTCTCGTCTTTATTTTTTTTTTCACCTGTTAAAGGGTCATAATCAGTGTCTCTTCTGTTCCCCAAACATACAAGATAGCCAGAAACATTGAATAATATCACTTATGTGAAAGCAACCCAAAAATCTGAAAGGAATTCTCCAGCCAGCAGGAGGTTAGGATTAGAACAACCACTGAGAGCTGGAGAGTTGCCTGATCCCCACAGAGGCCATATGATCCCCTACTAAAACTTTCTTCACTCTGGCTCATTTGCTTGCATGTGCTAGGAAATTTAAATAAATAAACAAATAAATAAATAAGTAAATAAATAATAAGTTGGCCTCTGCCCTTCCTCAGGATTAGGGTATTAGGGTTAGTTTAAGAAAACAGGTTAGGGCCTGTGAAAGGAAAATGCTAGGGGAGAGTAGAATGTATTTCAATGTTACATTATACCTTGGAACAGTGGGGAGTAAGAGACCTTCTCACTTGTCAATATAGTTTAGCACAAAACCATGCTGTATTTAGGCTTGTGCCCAATCCCAGAACCACATTCTCCCTGAAATGAGGTGAATGCTTTAGGGATATGTTCAAATTACTTCCATCAGGGCAAAGCCAATAAATGCATTAGGGAGCTTTAAAAAAAAAGCTTTTCTCTTGTTTAAGAGGAAGATAAATAATTACATTTGAGTTTATGACCCTGGTTTTTAGGACAAATTTTAAAGCCAGTTTCCAGCCCCACAGTGCTGCAACATGAGTGTGTGCGTGTGTGCGCGCGCACACACACACACACACACACACACACACACACTGGTATTTTGAGGATGCCAGCCTGTTTTTCATCCAAGATGATTCCAGCTCAATGAAACAGAACAGGAAGGGAACAGTTTCCAGAAGACAGAGGTACACCAAAAGGAATCTACTACTTTGGGAGAATTGAAGAAAGGTTAGTGAATTTCACAGACGGTCTACAACTCTTCATGAATAATCTATGAAAGAACTAAAAATAGGAAAGCCTTCCATGATGCTATTTATGAGGTAATAATAGAACATGCATGTAGATCGCTTACTGGGGACATCTCAGGCAGTCTGAATGGTTATCTCATTAAAAGAAGTACTTGGTATCTGTAGATATATAGATGGAGATATAGTTCCTACTGAATGATATAATTTATGAAACTTAATGTAGCCTCCTTAATATAAATCTTTTAGAATGATGGTAGCAATCCTATCTCCCCACCATCTATGAAATATCCTAGGGCCATATTTAGATGGGTGACAGGCAGCAAGCTGAGCTAGTTTTTAAAACTAGTTCCTTTCCTCAGAAGTTTTCATGCCTATTTAGGGCAGAGGTGACAAATCTGTAGAAGAGCCTTCAATGAACATTTCTGTTGCTTTTGGCCCCTCTCCACCCCCATTTAAGAAGATTGGATTCATAGCCAACATTTAAAAACTCAGATAACTTGAATGTCCAACTTCTCTTAAGATATGGGATGACCTAGCAACACTAGACTCGTCTTCTTACATAGCTACATTTATTTAACATTGAGTAGCAACTCCCCTTTAGACAGGACATGTTGGTTTTTTCCCCTAGGTCTTCACCTGGTCCACTTATATCTTCCTCCATTTGATTTTTAACCCCTTATGTGGAGACATCATGTATGCTTGTCTCCTTACCACCACTCTTATTGCTCTATGAGGCAAAGTTTGGCACATACAGCATATCTATATCTTGTAAGTAGTTTGTATTCTATAATTCAGTTGCAGGTAAGCTTTTTGGAACTAACCATTTATCCATAGAAAAAATACTAATTCAATTTTACAAATATTAATTGAAGTCCTATCAAATGCAAATCACTATACAAGGCACGTGGTAAGGAGGGTAATTAGAACAAAATATATGGTTCTTGCTCCCAAAAAGTCCAGGAAGGGCCTTTAATATTTGTTTAATATATAGTGCATTTGAAATGAAAACATAGTGGAAATATAATTTGCAATTACTTGCTAGGTAAAAAAAAGTTGCATGTTGCATGTTTTATTCTAAAACCTGCTTCCTGTGGATAAGCAAAGATAATAAGAAGTGGATGTTGACAGTTGTCAGTATTCTGAAGGAAAACATTGAGAAACTGTTAGAAATTTAGAGGTAAATGATACTTGTTCCCTTGACATTTTTAGGTTTTGAACCATTATATTATTTTTCTATTTAGGAAGAGGCAAAATGTAGAGTGAAAGGAGAAGAGACAGGTGTATAGGGAAATAGAAAAGGGAAAGCGAAAAGAAAGAGAAAGATTATTTTTTCATCTTTACAAAGGCTGTGAAAGCTAGATTGCTGAGTTGGAACTAATGAGGAGAGGAGATGCACTTGTGTGTGGAATCCTGATCTGACTATTGATGAAGACTGATAAAGACACTTCTCTTACCAAAGCCAATGTCTTTCACATTGGGAATTCTAAAGATCAGTTGTCAGTCTTCATGTTCTACTTAATTTATCAGAACTATTTAACACAGGTGATCATTCCATCCTTCTAGAAATACTTTGGCTTGAAGGACACCATACAATCTTGGTTTTTCCTACCTTATTGGCTACTCCTTTGCACTTCTACAGATTCTCCTGATTCCCCCAATCTCAATGGTAGAATGATCCCAACACTTAATGATCGAGCTCCTTTGCTTTTCTATCTACTCGTACCAACTTAGAGGTCTCATCTGCCTCATGGCTTTAAATACCACCCACATACTAATCATCCTTGAATACATACCTCAGCCAAATACATACCTCAAATACATATTCCAGATTGGTCGAGTTTTAATATCTCCACTTGGTATCTAATAAATAGAGATCTCAATTTTAACATGCACAAAAGCCAATTCTTCATTTTTCTTCTCCAAGTTGCTCCTCCCTCAGTTTCTCCTTCTTAAATAATGCAAAGGCCATCCACTTGGGTTCAGGGAAAAACCATTTAGAATCATCCTTCACTTGTCTATTTCCCTCACCCTACATTTAATCTGTTTGCAAATAATTTTTGACCTGAAAAATCCAAATTCATACAACTTATCACTTATATCATTATCATCTTGGTATAAGCCATCATTATCTCCCTCTTGGGTAATAGCAACTTAAGGCTCCCATTCTTATCTCACCAATGGTCTATCTTCAACAGAGACCAGATAAATTATTTTAAAATATAAGATCATATCCATCCTCTGTTCAAAATCCTCTAATGGCTCCCCATTTCACTAAGAGCAGAATTCCAAGTCCTTACAGTGATCTCTAAACCTACAAAATCTGGTAGCTCATTACTTTCTGAGCTCACTTCCAACAACTTCGCCTTCCTCTCTAGATTGCAGTCCTATTTGTCTTTTTCCCATTTGAACATTTCAGAGATGCCCACTGACTGTGGTCCTTTTCATTTACTTTTTTTCCTGCTTAGAATGTTAATATCACAGATACATGCTTCAGTCCTTTGCTCAAAAGTTAAAACTTCTCATGGAGACCTTTCCAAAACATGTTATTCAAAACCAGACCTCTATGTAGAAGCTAGACACCTCCAATCCCTCTAACTTCTCTATTTTTCTCCGTAGAAATTATCACCATACATACTGTAACTTCTACTTGCTTGCTTTTTAAGAGCCCTACACTGAAATGTAAATAGATCTTTGTTTGGCTATGTTTCCTCAGCTATACTTTTCAGTCTCATGACTTATTTATTTTATAACTGTAAGTTTGTACTTCTTAATCCCCCTTAATTTATTTTATCCTTTCCTCTGGCAACCACCAATTTGTTCTCTGTATTTATGGAACTTTTTCTATTTTTTGTTTGCTTGTTATTTTGTTTTGTTATTTAGATTCCACATACAAATAAAATCATATGGCATTTGTTTTTCTCTCTCAGACTTATTTCACTTAGAATAATACCCTCTAGGTCCATCCATGCTGTTGTGAATGGCAATTCTTCATTCTTTTTTATGGCTGAATAATATTCCATTGTACATACACAGTATATCTTCTTTATGCATTCATTTATTTGGACACTTTGGTTGATTCTGTATTTTGGCTATTATAAATGCAGCAATAAATATAGGGGTGCATATATCTTTTCAAATTAGTGTTTTCACTTCCTTTTGGTAAGTACGCAATAGTGGAATTAATGGATCATATAGTATTTCTATTTTAAAATTTTTAGGAACCCCCATACTGTTTTCCATACTAGTTGCATCAATTTGCATTCCCACCAACAATGCATGAGTGTTCCCTTTATTCTACATCTTTGTCAACATTTGTTATTTCTTTTCTTTTCTTTTCTTTTCTTTTCTTTATTTTTATTCTAATTTATTCTAATTTATCACTATTCTTACTGTTGTGAGGTGATATTTCATTATGGTTTTGATTTCCCTGATGATGAGTGATGTTGAGCACCTTTTGGTGTGTCTATTGGCTATCTGCCTTCTTTAGGAAAATGTCTATTCAAGTCCTTTGCCCATTTTTAATTTTTTTTTAATTTAAAATTTTAATTTGGTGTTGAGCTGTATAAGTTCTTTATATAATTTGGATATTAACCCCTTATTGTATATATCACTTGCAAATATCTTTCCCATTCAGATTACCTTTTAATTTTGTTGATAGTTTCCTTCACTGTGCAAAAACTTTTTAGTTTGATATAGTCCCAGTTGTTTATTTTTATTTTGTTCCCTTTGTCTTGGGAAACAGATCTGGAAAAATACTTCTAAGGCCTGTGTCCAGGAGTTTACTGCCCATGTTTTCTTTTAGAGGTTTTATGGTTTCAGGCCTTACATTTAAGTCTTCAATCCATTGTGAGTTTATATTTGTGTGTGGTATAAGAAAGTAGTCCAGATTCATTGTTTTGCATGTAGCTACTGAGTTTTTGAAGGAAGACATTTTTGTCTGTTTTACTTATTGTGTCCTTCTCATACCCAGGGTAATGCAAAGTATGGGCTCAACAAGTAGCTATTTAATGAATGAGTAAAAAGTAATGGTGCAACTAATTATTTTATCAGATAGCAACCTTGTTCAAACACCAGGTGGCATCTAGCACCACCGTTCCAAGACAGTTTCATAGACCATCATTTAGGAGAGGAGGTGAGAAGTACAGGGCAGTTTATGGTTCAAATAAACCTATTTGACCTTTTTCCTTCTTTATCACCGAATCATATGCCATCCTCCATTCCCTCCCCACCCTCACCATGGGGCCATATGTATAAGTTGGAGGGAGGGGTACTGATAAAATAGTGGAGTGTGGCATGGGAGTCTGGCCACCTGCCCATATAGCTTACTGGTGCCTTCTGTACTTTCTCATACCTGATACCAAAAGTAACACATCCATTTTAACGATGAATTGCTGCTGAGTCCTCTGAACCTTATGCCTTGATGGGTTTGGAAATCCAGCTCCTGATGGGAAGCTAGGGCCACTGATCAATTGGTGTTCCATGATCTGATATTCTATTCCAGCCAGGAATGAATAGCATATTTTTTTAAGTGGCCAAGAAATCTCTTCAGTAGATAGAATGAGCCTTGCTATCAAAATATACCTAGAAGTCTGTAATATCATTCTCATATTAGAGCTCACCATAAACTCTACACATCTATTGTCAACACAGATACCTCTAATACCATAAGGTCTGCTAGGTCTCATGCCCCAAATAGAATGACTGCTTGCACTACAATTTGGGCCTGTTGCAGATCTCTTTCCTGTTCTGGGATTCATTCAAAGCCATAAGTCTTCTGTGTCTCTCAGTAAATGGGTGGAAGCAGTATTCCAAAGTGTGGAATATGTTGTATCCAGAACCTAAAAAGGCCTACCACACATTGTGCTTCCTTCATATTGATGGAGGTTATGAGACGCTGTGATTTGTCACTCACTTTGGAGAGGATGTCCCAGCATACAGTCTTGGCTGGAAGGAGAGTAAGAAGGCTGTTTCTTAGTCTTCCACTTGGTTTTTCTTATAATAGCTCTTAACCTACAGACTAAAGGAGATGTGTATAGGTCCTAACAACTACCAAGAATATTTATTCCAATTATACACCCAGAGACTAGGGAAATGATGATGGAGTAGGTCCATGGTCCTCAGTGGACCCATAGTGGGCAGGTATGGACCAGAACTCCACTTATTGCATGTACCCATTTAGCCCCACTAAAATAGAGGTCCATTGAGATGCTTTGATAAAGATGTCAATTTGGACTCTGTCCTACAGTTCTCATCCAAATATTTGGATATTTCTTTTTCAAGTATGAAGTTATTTGAGTAAATGGACAGAGATCCCTTATGTAATAATCATTACCAAGCAACCTTTCATGGTGTTATGGAATTCTTTTTCCTGGAGACATGACATTTCCATCAGCCAGTGTATTCCAGGACTGAGAAAGGCTCAGGTCTGGATATCGGACAAGTTTGTGAATCTTTATTGAGATGTCCACCTCTAGCCTCTTGATCATCCATCCTTAATTTCTTTTCATTGTACATCTTGAGCAATACTTTCAAAGGCTGCCCATTTATCATGACATTTGGAGTACCGTGTTCTATTAACCATTTCCATGGTTCTTTAGAGGTCAGCTTCCTTGATTACTACTTTGACCTTACTATTTATTAAGATAATTGTGTTCCCCTTGCTTTTTTCAGTTAAGTGGGTTATTTTCAGTGGGTTGAGTTACCTATATCTTTTATATGAGGATCCTCTCATGTCCATTGTTATTGGGGAGCCTAATTCTTTAGCAGAATCTCTCATTGCCCTGGAAGACCAAAGACAGCTGTCACTGAGCTTACTGATGCTAGTGCCCATCTTACTGGAATGTCACTTAACACTTTGGTAAATGGATTGCTCTCTAGGCCCTTTCTTAGAACATTATAAATGGGTTGGTTTTATGGATTATGTATTATATGTTATCTAGCAGCCTCACTTCTCTGAATCTTTTGATTACTGTCTTTGCCATCTGTCTCAATTCTACTTCATTAGGTGTGGGCTATTGCTTTGTCCAAGCTTCTAAGAATCATCCTAGCAACATATTAGCACTGTCTTCTGGGGTCCTTGATGGGGTGTAAATCTTGGATCACAAGAGACTGCTCACATATTGACAAACTCATCCCTTTCCAACTTCACATTCTGTTCTCCTTGATACAGCATACCCAGGATGCATGTAAACTATCCTGGCTCCTGCTGAGAAATGTTGACTAGGTGGTACAGCTTCTTTGATATATAGTTTTTAAGTTCCTTTAGCAGGTTAACTATCACTGATGGATTGTTATAACTTTCTCCATGAACTGGTGGCCAGGAGAAAATGTGGAGCAGATCATAAAGGGTATAGGTTATTTTGGAAGTACAAAAGCATCTGTACCATATATGAGCAAAAGTGGAATGAGGAGTGCAAGACTTTAAAGAGAGAGGAGTGGACTACTTTTGAATAGCTAGAGGATTCAGGGCAGTCTGAACGTCTCCAAAGGTTCAAGTTTTCCTAATGCATCAACCAACATGTTCCCATCTCAAGTCTCCATGTCCTACTCCTTCCCAACCAGAACACTGCCTATATTTTAAAAAACAACCTGGTATGGAGAAGTCAGCTCTCTCTGCAGCTCTGTCTGGGTTCGATCTGCAGTTTTCCTGTCCTCTGGTTGCAGGAGATGAGTCTTTTTTATATTACTGGCAAGGCCCTTAGCGTCTTGTACCACCTTATGTTGGCAGTATTTTACCCTTGGGGTTTCATTTCCATCTCAGTTCTCCATTAGTGGGATTTTAAATAGTTGCACCATAACTGTACACTAGTAATGGGATTCTCATCTTGGAGCTAGGTGATGATCCAGCTTGTAAATTCCATTTTATAGTTGTCATCCTAGAATCATATTTGGCAGCAATTGTCCCAGGTTGGCTTCCTCAGGTGACTGAGACTGAAATTTGCATCAGGAAGTTAACTGAAGAGTGCTTTTAATAATAACAGCTGTGATGAGTGAGAGTTGCTGGACTGGGCAAAGGGAGAAGTTGAATTGTGACATAGTTTCAAGAAGGGCCTCAGTTGATTCTATGTTGATATCTGGAACTGTGATGTTCTTCACAGTTGTTCTAAGTGAGTCAAGAGCCTTAGTACTCTAGCACCACCAGTCACTGGATGCAGAAACCTCCAGGAAGGGGGATGTGTATTCTTTCAGCTTAGAGTAATTCCTGGGGAGGAACTCAGTTGTGAGCTATTAGCAGTCTGTACTCCTGGAAGCTGGAGAAATGGGTTTGTCAGTCTTAAAAGAGTATTTGGGCAGTGGACCACAAAGTTCACCATCGTTACCAATAGAGATATGTTGAATTAATGATTGAATGGTCTTTTTGTGGTTACAAACCTCTGGAATGTAGATTCCTTTTGGGTTATTATGTAGCAATTAGAATAGCACCTTCCATATAATAGTTGATTGGTCATTATGTGTTCATTGAATATATGAAAGAATAAATTTTAGGTCTCTTGACTATTCTAGGTCCTAGTCAATACTTTGGAGATTTTAACTGTAATCCCTCTGCATTATGGTTTTATAAAATTTGTCATCCCCACAAAGAAGGATGATGTGGGTTACTCTTTGTGTGGAACAGTGACTGGGAAGGTCACTTTGAGATATGATGATGTGAGTGGGTACTACCTTAGCCCAATTGAATTGCAGCTATGACTTTAAACCATGATGTAGAACCCACTCGAGCCTAGTGGATGTCAATTCATTGGCATGCATGGGCTTAGATAGAGGCTGAGTCTTGTGTGCTGTGGAAATGGGTATTAGCTTCATTCTGAATACTTAAGAGCATACCAGACATGCTTAAAAATTCTTTCTTGGAAACAGATTGTTGGTAAGTGCTTTATTTCCTCTCTAAATACATAGTTTGTCACCACATGCATTAATTCTTCATTAAATGATGTCAACATTCTACTCAGTAGAAATAATTGTACCCTTTTCTTAGGTGCAATTATCCTGATGAAAGTAATTAGTCAACACAGCTACTTAAGAAGGAGCCCTGCATTTGGAAGAGATTCAACTTATATGTACCATGTGGTAGGGATTTAGCTTGGCACTGGATTCAACTTGGCAACATGCACAACTTCACAGAGGGCTCCTTGGTTGTTTTTTTCTCTCTTCCCCATAAAGGTGATGTCCCAGGAAAATCCATTGCAAAGAAAACATACTTACATGTATTAAGACCAAAAGTGTATCTGTTGTTCTGACAAAAATTATTTGTATGCAGTATCTTTTAAATCCACATAACAAAATAGGATTCTAATTTTGCTTTATTCTCTCCTGCCTGACTGCCAACTCACTGGACCATCAGCTAATATTGTACATACTCATAAGTCTCTCCCTTGCCATCAACTATGCATTTAGAGTTTGGATTTTGCTAATACAAATAGAGGAAAGCAACTCTTTAATGATATGATATCTGAAGCAATTTGTGAGGGTGGAGAGTTCCTATCAAATTTTAAACTCTTTAAATTATTCTTGAACAGTTTCTTTCTGAGTAAACAGGTAAAGAAATTATTTCAAAGACTCTCAAATATCCACTGCTAAATTTTCCAGGGGTGATGGTAATCTTGATAAGGATTTGTGTTGCACAGGTGTTTGCATTGGTCAAAATTTAGTGAATGATCACTTTATTTCAAAGGCAAAGACTTGAAACAAATATTGAATTCTAATGATATGGTTGCAAAGTATTTATGGAGAAAGTTACCAATGCCTGCAATTCAACTTGAAATGCATGAAAAATAATATGAGTTATTCCTCTACCTTTCCCCATTCAACAGATATCCACATCTTCTGGTGCAATGCCAAGCCACATCCCCAAGACATGATGATGAAGGTTGGAGTAAATAAATTTGGCCGTATTGGTCACCTGGTCACTAGGGCTGCTTCTAACTCTGGCAAAGAGGCTATTTTCACCATCAGTAACCCCTTCATTGACCCCAACTACATGGTCTACGTACTCCAGTATGATTCCAACCACAGCAAATTCAATGGCAATGTCAAGATTGAGCACAGGAAACTTGTCATCAGTGGAAGACTTATCTCCATCTTCCAGGAGTGAGGTTCTGCCAATATCAAATGGGGTGATGCTAGTGCTAAATATGTTGTGAAACCCACTGGAGTCTTCACTATCACTGAGAAGGCTAGAGCTCACTTGAAGGGTGGGGCCAAGATGATCATCATCTCTGCCCTTTCTGCTGACACCTCCATGTTTGTGATGGTTGTGAACCATGAGAAGTATGACAACTCCCTCAAGATTGTCAGCAATGTCTCCTGCACCACCAACTGCTTAGCCCCTCTAGCCAAGGTCATCCATGACAACTTTGGCGCCATAGAGGGACCCATGATCACAATCTATGCCATTACTGGCACCCAGAAAATGTGGATGGCCTCTTTGGGAAGCTGTGGCATCATAGCCAAGGGGCTTCCCAGAACACCATTCCTGCTTCTACTGGAGCCACCAGGGCTATATCAAGGTCATCCCTGAGCTTAATGGGAAGCTCACTGGCATAGCCTTCTTTGTCCCCACCGCCAACATGTCAGTCCTGGATCTGATCTGCTGCCTGGAGAAAGCTGCCAAATATAATAACATCAGGAAGAAGCTGAAGAAGGCATCAGAGGGCCCCTTCAAAGGCACCCTATTGTACACTGAAGACCAAGTTGTCTCCTGCAATTTTAACAATAACACCTGCTCTTCCACTTTCAGTGCTCGAGCTTGTTTTTCTCTCAATGACCACTTGTCAAGTTTATTTCCTGGTATGACAATGAATTTGACTACGGCAACTGGGTGGTGGAACTTATGGTCCACATGGCCTCTCAGAAATAAGAGCTCTGTGGACCACTAACCCCAGCAAGATAAAGAGGAAGAGAGAGTTCCTTAGCTGCTGGGGAGTCCTTGTCCCAACTTATCTCCCAACACACTGAGAATCTCCCAACCACCACATAGTTTCCATTCCAGACCCCCTGAAGAGGGGGAGGAATTTAGGGAATCCTACCTTATCATGTGCCATTAATAAAGTATACAGTACCCAGCCAAAAAAATAATATGAATTGCTGGATGTATATAGGGATGGATAGACAGTTATATGATAAATCAAGTAGAACAAGATGTTAATAGTAGAATCTAGGTCAAAGGTAGAGGCGTGTTCCATGAAAAATTATTAAATTTTTCTAAATGGGGGGACAATTCAATTTATCCAGTATTTATTGAGTATCTCTCTTGGCAAAGTTTGGTGCTGGGTATGAGATTTCATTAAGATTCCATGCTTAGCAATCTCCCTCTACTCTTAAGTATGGCTAAGTGCAGCAGCTCTAACCTCTCTCTTTAATTCCAGTTCCAGCAGGAAGAATATAGGCAAATGTATCCCAACACTTTGGGATTCATGGATCGATTTATTTGGGCCACCCTTCCTTCCTTCCTCCCTCCCTGCCTCACTCCATCCATGTATCCATACATCAGTCTGTAGTCTATTTTTCTGTTTGGCATGAAGCATTTCAATAGTGTTTAAGAATTCTACAATCAAGAAGCTTCAAATGTAATGGCAATCTCAGCATGAAGTCACTATTCTTGCAAGTTCCACTCTGACCTTGTTTATTCATACTTTCAGATACAATCACTTCAAAATGAGGGATGTGATGTAAGATATATGAAAATATACTTGTGTGCATCTGGAAATCTTCAAAAGTAGCATTTTTAAAAATTTTCCTGGTAATTTCTAAAGCCACAAAATATTCCAGTCACAAATAAAAAACCAAGGCTTTCCTGTGGGAAACTTTAGAGAAAACCTAACAAAACTTTCCCCAATTGGAGTAAACCATTAAATACTTAAAAGCATTTTAGTAGCATATAAAACCAAACCAAGTCCTCCGAAAATCATGAGGCCAAATCAAATAAGATTTAAAAAGTCCCAACTGAATGCATCTCACCCAGGTCCTGCCAAGGGAGTTACTGCTCCCTCCAGAGCTGTCTCCTTTTTTTTATTGGTTTTAATTAAGTTTTACAGAATAAATTAGTTCACCATATTTGAATCACATTTGCACACAGCGATGAAAAGTTCTTCTTTCTCCCTTCCAAATCAGGGCTTTACTGCGGAAAAAGCAATCTGTGTGATGCAACCACGACTGAAGCTCCAGTCAATAAAAAAGTTCAATGAAGTGAGAGGGAGAGGAAATAGGAAAAGGAACCAAAGAGGAGGAAGCAGAAGCAAAGGAAGCAAATGGAAAACAGGAAGGGGAAGGAAAAAACTAGGGAAAGTAGATGAAGCCATAGGTAGGCAATGAGTTGGTACTCTTAGTTAGAACCAAATGCTAAAAAAACGTTCTGTGAGATTCTAAACATGTCTCTGGTTCCCTTTGCCTCCACTTCAGAATCAGTAAACTACTAGTTGAAAGGCTTCATATTCCATCTTTTGCCATCAGGAATAAGAAGTGCCAGGTTCTCTGTGATCCTAAGAATTAATGATCCAGATCCCAGGTTCTTGGCTTTTTAAAAATTTTATTTATTTATTTATTTGAGGAGGAGGGGTAAGAAGGGTAGAAAGAGGGGGAGAGAGAGAGAATCTCAGGCAGACTTCATGCTGAGCCTGGCTGGAGCCTGGTTCCTGGACTCCATCTTACAACCCTGAGGTCATGACCTGAGTGGAAATCAAAGGTTGGATGCTCAACTGGCTGAGACACCCAGGCACCCCTATGACTTTTTAGTATCATCTACAATAGGAAAAATATTTCTCACCTATTTCTGTTTTGGTATTAGAATTCCTGGATGTTTTTCTTTACCTGCTTTTGCCTCCATTTAGGCATATATAAAGAAAAACAAACAAGCAAACAAACAAACAAACAAAAACCCCATGTTAGACTAAAGAGAGAGCTTGAAACTTAGAGAGGCAGGTCCTTCCAAAGATGGTGCTTGTCTTTCTGTCTTTATTTTCCATTTTGAGAGTTAGAATGACTCTGACTTGTGTTTCAAAATGATTTTGTCAATTATACAAACACATTTTTTTAAAAGGTTTTATTTATTCATGAGAGACACAGAGAGAGAGAGGCAGAGACATAGGCAGAGACATAGGCAGAGAGAGAAGCAGGCTCCATGCAGGGAGCCGATGAGGGACTCGATCCCGGAATCCCTGGATCACACCCTGAGCAGAAGGCAGACACTCAACTGTTGAGCTACCCAGGCATCCCTACATACGCATTTCTGAAAGTATCATAGGATTTTATTCATTGAGACATTTAAGTTTCATGGTACATTATGGAAGTGGGAGATGAAGGGAGTATTGCAGTTTGGAATACTGGAATTTTCCAGTATATAATATTCCAGAATATAATCCTGGAAACAGACACTGGGATGGAGATTAGTATGCAGGGAATTGTGGAATGTTTATGGGATTGACACCTGTATAAGCAAATGGAAAGAAGCAGGATTGGGCATAAGGTCGGTTTAGACTGTGATGGAGTCTCAATGCAGGTTTTAGCTAACTCATGGGATGACCTTCCATAGTTGTTCTTTTGGGGATCATAGGCTAGGCCCCTATACTTCTGTATTGACTAGTGACTGGGTGTGAGTGGCTCCATGAGACAGCATACTGTTTGGTGAGACAGCTCTCTCTCACAGAGGCACTGCCTGAAGAGGGCTGGAGGCTGAGATAGTGCTCACCAGCCTCATTCCTAGCAACTGCAGAAATAAATCCTGCCCTCCTAGAGGGAGATTTCTGTATCCACTATAAGGGGCATGTTTTTTATTTTTTTTATTTTTTAAAAGATTACTTATTTATTTATTAAAAAGAGAGAGAGAGAGAGATCACAAGCAGGGGAAGTAGCAGAGGGAGAGGGAGACAGAGAAGCATGCTCTCTGTTGGGCAGAGAACCAGATACGGGACCTTGATTCCAGGACCCTGGGATCATGACTTAGCCCAAGGCAGACCTTAGCTAACTGAGCCACTTGGATGCCCCAGGGCACTTTTTCTTTTTCCTTTTCCTTCTCTTATTCTATGTTTCCTAGGTATAAGGCAGTCACAATCTCACATGGTTCTTTGGGTCTCTCTACAGGTATGTGGTTAGCCTGGGCTGCTCCTTTTCAGTTTTTTTTTTTTTTTTTTCCTGTTTCAGGTTGGGTCTCTGAGCAGCTAAAGCTGTGGCTTCAATGTTCCTACCAGCTTATCTTTTACCTTTGGTTTGAAATTGAGAAAGACCAATGTGCCTCGATGGGGGAAATTCCACCTACTAAGATTGCTAGGTGGGGGAGGAGCAAAGTATGACCCATTAGTGAGAAATGTACAGGTACTGGATTGGTTTCTGCTAATTTTTCTGATCTGTTGGCTTGTGCAAAAATGGATGGTAGTTGTTTTTCTGTTTCTTGCTCGTAAGGAATGTTAATATGAGTTTCAAGTCAACCCACTGGTGGATCTATATATTTTCCTTGGAGAGCTTAAGAAGGGCTCACTAAATAATATTCTTTCCCACCCATCAATCTGTGTTAGGAAGATGTATGACTGGTATCTAAGGCGCTGTCAGTATGTTATTTTCCATGTTCCTCTCACATGTCAAATATAAAAATACAGCCTGTCAGTGTAAATGTGATATGGGGCATTGTTCAGAGAGACTGTGAAAAATCCTGCAGTGCTCCCTGATTCATCATTTCAACAGCCTAATCATTTCATAGCCCCGTCTAAACAAAACAGTTAAGGGCATTCCGACTTCGGGGGTACTGAATCAGGGTTGATTCAAAAAGGACTGAGAGATCCCATGAGAAAAAAATGTTTTGGAGAAAATGTGAGAATCTTTGTCTTTGTCCTCAATTTCATAGTTACTGATCTTTTTTGGAAGATTGTTTATCAGTTAATTATTCTCCACCACACCCTGCACCCTGACATTTTGCCAAAGCGGCTGGGAGGCCTCGTTAAATCAGAATTTCTACTTTCAGCTCACCTGTCACAGCTAAAGGCTCCCTCAAATGCATTGACATCGATTAATATTTAATGATTGAAAGTAGAAATATTGGCTCAGCACTTTTTGCTTTTTCTTCCTTTAAATTAAAAAAAAATAAAACCCTTTAGAATGGACTCTGCTTCATGTGCACTCAGCTCTAGATTTCTACAATGTGAAATTTATGTGGATGTCAAGAAAGGGTAAAAAACCCCACAAAAAAACATCTCGCCCTGTAGAGGGCAATATGTGCTCCAGAAAAAGCCAAGCCTATGATGGAGAGAAAAAATTAACATTTAATTAGCACTCAACTCTGTTAGGCACTATATTAGGTACTTTCCATAATTCATCTCCAATAGTCACAACACACCTACAAAGTAGGTATCTTTATTTCATCTACAAATGAGGAAACAGCTTCAAAGAAGTTAGAAAACTTGCCTGAGGTCACATACTCAAGTGACAGAGTCAGTATTTGAATTTGCGTTGTTTGGCCGCATGATCCATACTCTTTCCAGACACGGGTTGCTTCTCTGGGAACAGGAAGCCTAAACCTGATGGAACCAGTATCTTATTTGACTCTCGCAGTCATTTCATGTCTTTGTGTCTCCATTTTTCCATCAGTGAAATAGGCTATAAGCCACATCTTGAATTCTAATTTGGGCTCTTTTAGGACATTGAGATTCTGATTTTAAATCAGGTTAGCTCTTAGTTTATATGAGCAATACCTTACAGATAATTTCTTTTTATGGCATGCAGATGAAAAAGGAGACTAGGAAACATTTCCTTCCAGGGCAAGTAATAACATATATAAACATGCTAAAAAAACACCTTAAAATATGGATAGTGTGCATTTTTAGAGAGATTGATCATCACAATAATGACAGTGGAGAAGAGGCATGCTCGGGTAGAAAGGCTTTGGATCAGACATAAGTTAAATTCTGCCTCAGACAGATAAGTTAAATTCTGCTTCTGGTTCCCATTAGCTCTGAAACTGGGGTGAGTTTTGTAACCCTGACAAGCCTTGGTTTCCTCATAAATAAGGTATGAATAATAATGACTACCTCACAGAATTTTCGTGAAGAAGGGAAGAGGTAATATATTTAAGGCGCCTTGAATAGTGTTTGGCACATAGTGGGCACCTGGGAAATGAGAGATTGGTATTATTAATATTAAAAAGGAAATGTCAATCATTATCAACCTTCATAAGTATACCAGGTTAGTTCAATTTTGTCATTTGTTGACAGAGAGCAAATAGACACATGCCAGAAGGGAACCTATAGATGAAGGCACAAAGGAGTCATTTCGATAACTCAACATCCTAGATTTAGGAAGATTCATGAACAGTGGGTTTCAGTGAGCAAAGAAGGGACAACTTAATTCAGCTCTGAGGGTCAGAAGAAACCTGCTGAAGGAGATGCCTGCCCTGAGTTTTAAGGCATATGGAAGGTTTGCCAGGAGTTGTGGGTTGCTGGCTGTGCTACAAAGTCTATTTTCTCCTAGGTAGAACTGGAGATACCCCTTTGCATATGCCCAGTTTGAGACAATGTTACCCAGCTGCCTTTGCAGCTTGGTGTGTTCTTTTGACTAGTTATCATCACTGCTTAATGTATGTACAGTCTGCATCCATTGCTTAAAAGAAATGGTGTATTCACTTACCCTACATGGACATTTTGGTTGTTACAACTAAGACAAAACTTTTCAAATTGCGTACCTTAAATAAGAGCAGTTTAATGTATATAACATACACTTCAATAACATATAAACCAAATAACTAGGGGAAAAAAAAACAAAATAGCTCACCCTTTAGTGTTTCTCTTTCTCCTTCCTATGAGCTGGGCTATAGATATGATAGTGATGCAGATTTGAAAAGGCAGTCAGAGACAACAACCCAAGAGATGTCAGAGCAACAAGATAGTAGGCATCTGGGTCATGCTAGCATTATGGTGCAGAGCTGCCGTGATAGCTTGGAATTTTTCTTTGGACTGGCAGATGAGGGAGATACTGCCATCTATCTTATTTAAGCCGTTGTTTGGGGTATTTTTGTTACATCAGCTTAGTCTATACCCTAACTATACGACATCAGGCAGCAATACCAATAATCACTTAGTATTTCTCAAAGGTTTGTGAAGTGTCATCTTCATTGGAATGACCTGGGATGCATATTCAAATGCAAATTTCAGACATCATGAAGCCAAATTCTCGAGACATAGTAAGGCAGGGAATTTGCATTTTAAACATGCTTTTGAGTGAAGTCTATACAAATTAAAGATACAATGATTCCAGATTATAAGCTTTCTTCATTTTTAGGGCCTATGGAAAATGTTCCAAGACAGTAAGTAGACAGGCATTGACCTTTTGGTATTTGTAAGTAACATTATACATAGGAAGTCATGAGAGTAAAATCAAGAGAATTTTTCCAATTATGCCTAGAAATTTGTGTAAAAATTATTGTTAATATCCTTTTAGCTTTGCTACTACTTCAAACTCTGATCTATGGATAGCAGCTTCAACATCATATTAGAGCTTTCTAGAAATGCAAAATCTTAGCGCAGACCTACTGAATCAGAATCTGCATTTTAACAATACCAATAGGTGATTCATATGCATAAGGGTTTTAAAAACAGAGCTTTGTAATCCCCCTGGAAATAAGTCTCTGAATGAGGTCCACATTTATACAAGTGGCACCAATACTTGAGAATTCAATGAGCAACCTCCAAAATGGTACAGACAATTCTAGAAGTCAATGGGTATATAATAGACTCAGAAGTGGGATTCCTGAATCATATGGTAGTTTGTCTCTCATTTTCTAAGGAACCTCCATACTTTTTCCATAGTGGTTGTACTAATTTATGTTACCACCAGTAGTTCCCAAAGAGTCCCTTTTCTCCACAACTTTGCCAGCACTTGTTACGTCTTTCTTTTTGATAACAGTCATTCTACAGTTTGGAGGTGCTATCGCATTGCAGTTTTGATTTGCTTTTCTCTGATGATTAGTGACGTTGAGCACCTTTTTCATCTACCTCTTGGCCATTTGTATATTGGAAAAGTATCTATTCAAGTTCTTTGTCCATTTGTCAGATTAATTGGATTATTTGATCTTTTTGCTATTTAGTTGCATGAGTTCCTTGTGTATTTTGAATATTAACCCTTGACTGGGTATTTGGTTTGTAAATATTTAATTTCATTCCTTAAGTTCCCTTCTCAATTTGTTAATACTTTCTTTTGCTGTGTAGAAGTTTTTTAGTTTGATGTGATTCCACTTGTTTATTTTTGTTTTTGTTGTTCGTGCTTTTGGTGTCATATCCAAAAAAGTATTGCCAAGGCCAGTGTCAAAGAACTTTCCCTGTATTTTCTTCTAGGAATTGTAAGTCTTATGTTTAAGTCTTTAATCTATTTTGAGTTAATTTTTGTGAGTAGTGTAAGATGGGGTTCAATTTCATTTTTTTGCATTTGAATATTCTATTTTCTTAGTATCATTTATTGAAGAAATTATTTTTCTCTATTGAAAAAATGGGTTTCCCTTTTCAAATATTGGTTGACTGTATATCCATGGTCTATTTCTGGACTCTCAATTCTATGCCATTGGTCTGTGTGTCTGCTTTTATGCCAGTACCACACTGTTTTAATTATTATAGCTTTGTAGCATAGTTGAAATCAAAATGTGTGATGCCTCAAGCTTTATTCTTCTTTCTCAAGATTATTTTGGCTATTTAGGTTCTCTCATGGTTCCATATGAATTTTAGGATTATTTATTTACTTCTGTAAAAAGAAAAGTCCTTGACATCTTGCTAGGAATTGCATTGAATCTATAGATGGCTTTGAGTGGTATGGACATTTACGAATACTCATTCTTCTGATACTTGAATATGGGATATCTTTTCATTTATTTTTGTCTTCTTCAATTTCTTTCACCAATGTCTTAAATAGTTTTTGAGTGTACAGATTTTCCATCTTTTTAGTTAAGTTTATTCTTAAGTATTTTATTGTTTTTGATGCTATTGTAAATGGGATTGTTTTCTTTATTTCTATTTTGGAAACCTTGTTGTTAGTATACAGAAATACAACATATTTTTTTGTATATTGGTGTGTCTTCTATAACTTACCTGAGTTTTTTAATTAGTTCTAAAGTTTTGGTAGAGCCTGCAGGGTTTTCAATATATAAGATCATATCATCTGCAAACAGATAGTTTTACTTCTTCCTTTCTCATTTGGATGCCTTTTATTTCTTTTTCTTGCCTGATTGCTCTGGATAGGATTTCTAATACTATGTTAAATAGGAGAGTTGAGGGTGGGCACCCTTGCTTTGCTCCTGATATTTCAATGTTTCCCAAATGAGTATGATGTTAGCTGTGGGCTCATCATATATGGCCTTTATTATATTGAAGTACAGTCTTCTATACCCAATTTTATGCAGAGATTTTTTTAATCATGAAAGTATGTTGAATTTTGTCAAATATTTTTTTCTGTATCTATTGAGATGATCATATGATTTTACTCTTCCATAATAGTAATGTGATATATCACATTTATTGATTCATGTATGGCAAAGCAACCTTGCATTGCTAGGGATGAATCCCACTTGATAAATGTGTATAATATTTTCAATGTGCCGTCGAATTTGGTTCACTGGTATTTTGTTGAGAACTTTTGCAACTATATTCATCAAGGATATTGGCCTGTAATTTTCTTATAGTGTCTTTATTTGGTTGTGTTTTCAGGGTAATGCCACTCTCATAAAAATGACTTTAAGAGTGGTTTCTTTTTCAGTTTTGAAGAAAGATTCAATAAGATTGTTTTTACTTCTCTTCTAAATGTTTAGCAGAATTCATCAGTGAAACTACCAGTTCTGAACTTTTCTTTGTTGGAGGATATGTTATGATTAATTCCACCTCTTTACTAATTTTTGATTTGTTCAAATTTTCTATTCCTTTATGTTTCCATCTTTGTAGTTGTATGTTTCTAAGTATTATTCATTTCTTCTGGGTTTTCCAATTTGTAGGTATATAATTGTTCATAGTAGTCTCTTATGACCCCTTGTATTTATGTAGTGTCATTTGTGATGTCTTCTCTTTCATTTATAATTTTATTCATTTTAGTTTTTCTCTTTTTTCTTAGTTTAGCTAAAGGTTTGTCAATTGGACAATCTTTTTAAAGGATTAACCCTTAGTTTTGTTAATCTTTTCTATTGTTTTCCTATTCTCTATTTATTTCTCCTCTAATCTTTATTATTTCCTTCCTTCTGCTAACTTTGTGCTACCTTGTTCTTTTTCTAGTCCCTTGTGGTGCAATGGTAGTTGTTTATCAGAGATCTTTCTTTTTTCTTAGTGTGTGTGTTTATAGGTGTTAGCTTTCCTCTTGGAACTGCTTTTTGCTGAATCCCATACGTTTTGGTATGTTGTGCCTCCGTTGTGTTTTATCTCAAGATATTTTTCATTTTTCTTTCAGTTTATTCTTGATCTATTTGTTATTAAAGATCATGTTGTTTAATTTCCACGTATTTTTGATTATCCAGATTTCCTTCTGTTATTGATTTCTAAATTCATATCATTGTGGTCAGAAGATATACTTGATATAATTTCTATCTTTTTGATTCTATTGATATTTATTTTGTGGCCCAATATATATGATCTATCCTAGAAAATTAATATTGCATGTGCACTTTAGAAAAATTCACCTGTTTTTTTTTCAATTAGACATTTTTAACTGCATTTTTCCATTGATATCTGGAATTCATCATGCATGTTCCCTGTAGTTATGACAAACAAATGTGAACTACACCATCATGTGTCAGTGGACATTTCAAGTACAACATACTAATTTTCTGCTCAGGCAGAGTTACTGTCCCTATCTTAGGAATAAATGTTCATTAAAGGTCCTTTAAGCAGGTCACTAGGTGGTTTATCCATAATTACTTTGACCATATTCAATAGTTTGATTTTTTGAATGGACTAAAAGTCCCTAAAGGATGCCCTGCCTTTAGTAGGCCAGTCAGGTGCTGATTTAGCTTATTATTCACTGGAGATGAGGTTTGTATGTTTGGAGAAAGATTATTAGGATTATCTCTTCCCATTGTTGAGGGTTGGTGGTGTCAGAGGATTAATTTAGAAGTCCTTTAGGGTTGAGGTGGAGAAAAACAGGTCAATATGAATTAGTCAATTGTTAATGATAATAATAATAATTTACACAACTGTAACCATAGTATTAACACAATAGATTATTTATTGAATATTTTCTATGAGTCTTACATATATTACCCCCACTAAATTCTCCAAAACAATATGATAAATTTGGAAACTGATGCTTAGAAAAACTAAGTGATTTGTCCAAGATCATATAGCTGGGTGAGTGGAGCAGCTGGTATTTAACTTAGGTTCATCTGATTCTAAATGGTCTCTTTGCATACAGTAAGATGTGACCTCTCAACAAGTCATCCAAAACCATAACACTAAGCTGATGACCAATTTTGAGGTGCAAAGCCAACAAAAATACAGCTAATTAAGATGTGAGAAGAAATTAAGTGAGTGAGATATAAGATCATGTGGATGAAATCTGAAGGTACAGGTTAATTTTATTTGATGGACAGTCATGGGAGTTTAACTCTTTGAGGTCCATTTCTCCTTCTTGTAAGCACCTTAGCTTTTGTGGGAGATTTACCTCTTTCCCTCAGGATTCCATGTGGTGAGATCCTAACCAGGAGTCCTCCCCCTATTGATAAAAGAAATAGGTTTGTGATCTAAAGCCTACTGGGAAAAAAAAAAAAACAAAGCCTACTGGACACTCTCTCCCTGAAGACTGAATCTTAAACAGAGTAACAAGTAGATATGGCATGATCAGAGTTTAATAACCTGAAGGTTAGCCAGATTCTTTCTTCTGTGAGTTCATTCCTCTAGTTCCTACAGTCCTTGATTCCAGGTTTCCAGGTTGACACTTCTGTCTCTTTCAAACTTGGTCTCCAACTTGCCTCTCAACTCTCTGATTTCTGAGAATATTTTCAACGTATTTCCTTTGGCTTAAATCAACTAAAGTGCAATTGATTGACTGTAACCAAAGAACCCTGATTGCCACACCAGAATTGTATTTTAATCCACTCCTTATGCCCTTATGGGTAGGTCAGAAATATTTAAGATCTGACTGAGAAATAGAAGTGATACTTCTGCACAATACTGAAAAGGAATTATTAAAATTACTTATAAATAAAAGCAAATTAATTCGTAGGAAATAGGTATGAATTTTTGAAAGGAGGGCATAAGATGAAGCCAGGGGTCATCAGTTTGAATAACAGAACTTTTCTACCTATCATTTGATGACACAGTCTTTAATTCAGTACATATGTTCTTAAAATTTCCTGCAAAACAGAATTTCAATTAAAAAAAATTAAAGCGAACACTTAAAAGACATTTCAGCAGGGGTTCTGCAGGGCTTTGACCATCAAAATAATCAAAATGGAATTTTTGGCATTGGTTCACATTAGGCACTCCTTCTTCCACTTGGAGACCTGAACAAGGAGGTCGGTCTTTAAAATAATGATCATAGAGAGTCAGAATACCATGCAGTTGGGGAAAGGAGAAGGTTGCAGAGTCATTATGGATAAAATGGGAGTAAAAGACTGCTGGACTCTGGCAGTTAAGACTAGAAGCTCTACCTGTCAATGAGTATTTCAGCTGAGGTATAACAAGGGTATTCAGCCTACACCCAAGTCCACAAAGACAGGTGTTGAGGAAAATTCACATATTTTTTTCTATTGGGGAAAAAATCAATAAAGATCTTTCCTTGTTGATGGAAAAATAAACAGAAGAACAAAATGAACTATGGGGAAATATCAACAACCATGAATCATAAAGGAAGAAAGCACTAGCCTAAAGACTTAGAAGAAGACCAGACCTCAGAGGATGATTTGTTATATTAAACAGAAGAGAATTTTAGAAAATTGGAGCATAAGCAGTAGAATGCAAGACATTGTGTCCCCATGAAACAGTAATAGAAAGTCATAATGAGAGACATTGGTTGAGATAAAATGAAGATTTGAGTGAAGAAAGGATTTTTAGGATGCCAAAAACTAAACATCAGGATAAAATTGAATAGCAGTAAAGAATAGTACAGAGCTGATACAAAAATAGACACATAGATCAATGGAACAAAATAGAGAGTCCAGAAATAAACCCATAATTATATGCCAATTAATCTTGACAAAGAAGGCAAGAATATACAAAGGAGAAAAGATATTTTCTTCAATAAATGGTATTGGGAACACTGGACAGCTACATGTAAAAGAATGAAATTGGACCACCTTTTAACACGTTGAAGTGGATGAAAGACCTAAAATATGAAACCTAAAACCACAGAAATCCTATAAGAGAACACAGGCTGTAATTTCCATGACATTGGTCATAGCAACATTTTTCTTGGTATGTATCTTAAGGCAAGGGAGGTAAAAGCAAAAATAAACTATTGTTGACTACATCAAAATAATGCACGCACACACACACACACACACACACACGGAGTATTATTCAACCATGAAAAGCGTGAGATCTTGCCATTTGAGACAACATGAGTTCCATCCATGAACTAGAGCATATGCTAAGTGAAATAAGTCAGACTGAGAAAGACAAATACCATATGATTCTACTCATAAGTGGAATCTAAAACAACCAAAAAGAACCCCAGAATCAGACCTATAAATACAGAGAACAAGCTGACGGTTCTGGGGGGCTGGAGGGGATGGGAAACATGGGTGAAGGGGAATGGGAGGTACAGGCTTCCAGTTACAGAATGAATAAGTCACAGGAAGAAAAGGTACAGCATAAAGGAATACAGTCAATGATATTGTAACAGCAATGTTTTGGGACAGATGTTAGCTAAACTTGAAGTGAACACAGGACAATGTCTAAATTTCTCAAATCACTATATTGTACACCTGAAGCTAATGTCATGTTGTGCATGAACTATACGAAGAAGAAGAAGAAGAAGAAGAAGAAGAAGAAGAAGAAGAAGAAGAAGAAGAAGAAGAAAGAAAAAAGAAGAAGAAAGAAGAAGAAGAAGAAGGAGAAGAAGAAGAAGAGGAAAGCACAGACACTATAGAAAATGAAATCAGTGACTCATTGAGCAAGCTCCAGAACTCTTACAAAATGCAGAGGAAAAAGGATAAAAAGATGAAAATAATGGAGATGATTGTGGCTCTACAAAGCAGACTTCAGATGAAACTGAATGACTTTCAGTGTTAAAGAGAAGGAAACAAGCACAACTGGAGATGAAGCAATAATCAAAAACACACGTTAAGTAAAAAGCAGCTTCTCCCAGTCCTCCAAAGACAAGTATCAAGAATAGGAGGATTCACTGTATGCTGGACAGAATCAAAGAAAAGAGAACCACACTTGAACATGACTGGCCAAAATGTTTGAATTAGAAGAATAAAAATAAATCCTACATTTGTCCAGGCAGAAAGAAAAATGTTGCCTACAAAGCCTGACCTTAACCTTTCTATAATAGCAAATGTCAGAATTTGAGAAAAATCTTAGTGCTTTTGGATGGAAAGTTTGTAACCCAAGAATTTTAAAAGCATCCAGATTGTCTTTCACGTGTGACAGCTCTAGAAAGACCTTCACCATTTTCCAAAGACTCAGAAACTGCTCGTTGATGTGATCCTTCTATTTAAGCATTCATTTAAAAATATACTGAAACCATGCTGGAGATTTAAAAAAAAAATGAGCAAGAAGAGGAGTTCTAGGCATTGTGTTGATTAAGTCACACTTTGCATTCTAAAATCAATAATAAATTGGATTTTGTAATTGGAAGCCTGAGGGCGTTACGTGGCTTAGCTTAGCTTTATGGCATTTCTCTCTCTGCACTCTTACCTTTTCCACTTTTTTGGCACCAGATGTTACTTGTGAGCTGTATCATTTCGTCTGCTGTGCTCCTTTTCTGGTGAAATCCTTTGCAGGATTCATGGTACTCCTCTCTACAAGTGCTTATTGACAATGGATGACCTATGTGCAAGGTTTAGTAAGAGAGCCCAAAAAATGACTAAACAAATCATTGGCCTTTGTTCTACACAAAAGTAAAGCCAATATCTATATTCTGGTTATTTACAATGCCAGAAAACTTGAATGACAGCATTTTGTATGTTTCAAACACATATTGTACGACTATTTCTTGGGATTTAATCTGGAAAAGATTATAAACAACCCAGTGGAAAATTCTATCACCAAGGCCCTCTTCCCAGCTGTTCCTCACTTTAACTGTATAAAACATTTAAATGTTTTAAAACACTATGAGAAAAATGCAGCTAAATGTTAATAATATTAACTGGCAAGTGGTAGGATTTGAGGTGATTCCATGTTTTTTTTTTCCCCTTGCGGTTTGCTGTAGTATTTCACAACTGAACATATTTTACAGTTATAACTAGTAAGGAATCGAATTTTAAAAAACACAATATTTAAAGGATATAAATAGGAAACTCACAAAAGCAGATACCTGAGTGACCAGGAAACATGAAAAAATATTCTGCCTCAGAAGAAATCAAGGAAATTCAAAATAAAACCTCAATATATATTTTCATACCCATCAGAATGGTCAATCAATTTACAAGTTTGGCTATACCTTTGATGGTGAGGATATGTATGGACCTCTCATGTCCTGTAAAAATATAAACAAGCACAAGCTTTTAGAGATTTAATATGATGGTATCTAGAAAAGTGAACAATGTACACATTCACAATCCAATTACACTTTTAGATTGTCACAGCATTGCTTATGAGGACAAAAATGTGGAAAGGAAAAACTGGATGAAAAATTTGTGGCTTATTCTATATTGTAATTAAAATAATTGAACATGAATTACAAAGAACACAATGTGGAATAAATCTGAAAAATATAATACTGAGAGAGGAAATGCAAGTTAAAAAGGAATATTTAGAGCACAATCTCAATTTTATAAGTTTAAAAACATAAAAATAAAACATTTCTTTATTTATGGATATGACATATGTAGTCAAATTATAAAAATATAAAGGAAATTATAAATTCAAGAAGGTGTTTATCTTTGGGGACGAAGGGAAGGGATGTAAAATCGGGGAGGGGAAACTCAAGAGACATTAACCATTCTACACTGTTTTTACTTTCTCCTTGAGAAAACATAAAAATCTGGGACATGAATATGAAGATGTTAATATTGGCAAAGCTGATGCAGTAGGTAGGTACATTTTATTTATTGAAATACTGTAATTTATTTGCTTGAAATATAGCCATAGTACAAAGAAAAATAAAATTTTAATAATATATTTTGCTTATAATGTGTCTTTCTATAAATATAAACATAAAGTATGTATTTATAATTTTAGTGTCCCATATGATTATAAGCAGATAAAATATTTATAGCACAGAGATTGAAAGGAAATAAAATAGAAATCAAATACTGGTAATATTTGGAGGATGGGCTCTATATAATTTTAAATTTTTTTATTTTATTTTCCTGTATTTTTAAAATGTTCATTGGGTTCATACTATTTTTATAGTTTAAAACATAAAAATGTATAGAAATATGATAAAAATGTATGTTTGAGCCCTGTGTAGGATCTTTAATGTCATGCTAAGTTTTAACTTTATCCTACGGACTACTATTTCTCCAGGTGTGACCCTTGAGATGCTAATTTGTGTTCCTGGGAAATATAAGGGTTCCCAGGTCAATAAGTTAATGAAACTAGCTCCTAATCACGAAGATATCTAAAACCTCATATAGAAAGTTACATCATTACAAGAGAGATTCTGGACGTTGGAAGTGGCAGTGTTGGGCAAGATAGATTGGAGGTGATGAAGAATGGAGTCTGAGAAGCCAAATTGCAGTAGATACAGAGTGTGTTAGAAGGGCTTCAGTACATCACTGATGACCTTAGTCAATCATCACCACAATCATGTACTTAACACACAATAAACACTTATTTCCCACATATCTAGGTCTGCTGGGATTTGGCTTATCTTGTCCCACAATGTAGGTTAGATCAGGGTCTGTTCTCATTGTCCTTAAACAAGAGATTACCCAAGATATGTTCTTCCTATGGCAAAATACAAGCCTATTTCAAGTCTTGTGTCATGTCAGCTCATATCCCATTGGCCAAAGCAAATCCTATGGGTGACCAAACCCAAATCAAGAAGACAGGGTCTTATATTCTACTTACCATGAGGACAAAGCAAGTCACATGGCCAGGCTTAGCATCAGAAGGCTGAGGAAGCATATTCCTCCCAGGAAACTGGGAGTTGGGGGAGGAAATAAATATCTGCTGAACAATAATCTCATCTATGGCCCTGTTTACAAAATGAAGAAAACACAGCCATTTTCTAGATAGTAGAACTCTGAATATATTGAGGTCATCAACGTGGGCTTCATCTCTGAAAGAGGCCAGGGATACCATGAAAGAGTAGTTTCAGCATGGCACAAACCTAAAGGCAGTAGAGTGATGCCAAAATGCTACCCACACCTCGTTTGTTCTCTAGGTGTTATAACAAGTGTCTTAGAGCACAACGTGTCCAGGAATCAGGGAAAAGAATATTGCTAAGAAATTACAACAGGATCGTGAGAGTTTAGCCCAAATCATTGTGCCTGGCAGAGGTGACCAGATGAGTAAGATGTTCTTCTTTCACATTCCACACAGCTTTCCTCTTTCAACGTTAATTGATAGTTAGTATTCAGAGACATGACCAAGTCTAGATCTTAGAGAATAATTTCAATCCCCAAGGGAAAAAAAGGAGTGATCTTGAATATTTTGAAATAATGTGGATTAAAACTGTAGGATCAAACAACCTGTCGCATTTTTAGGTCCTTAATATTTTTATTCAAAAATGCTTTGATGCTATGTTCTACATTTAATACCCACAAAAAACATATGGTAGGGATTATTTTTTCAGTTGCCATCTCCACATACTAATTGTGTAAATAAGATACAACTTCTTACATGGAGGCACGGTCTCTTTCTTGCTTTAAAGAGTAACAATAAAATATATTTTGAGGTTCTGTTTTCTGGCCAGAAAAATTTTTAAAGAAAAGGAATCATGTCAAGCTGTGTTGCAGAAAAAAAAATGGAAAATGAAGAAATAACTAGAAAGAAACATAGAAGTGCCTGCCCTGTGGCCAAATTATAAAACCAGTAAAATGTGTCCATGGTACTTGGTTCTCATAAATGTCCTGGCCTTTTCCTCACTGTCACAGTTCAGTGACATCATGGTCCCTACTCTGGCACTGGGGACAGAGAATCTGAAACTCATTCCCATCATGGGATAAATGGCTTTTAAGGATTCCTTCTTTAAACACCAAAGTGAGAAATCTATGATGATCAGAAAGACTGGGAAAGGCAGGTGGGGGAGCATTTTGGAAGATGAAGATTCTTTCAGTATGTATAATATACTATCAGGAAGGCACCAGATATGTTCTACCCATGGAAATACATGTGTACATGACATATTTAGTGCCTCACTGAGTCTATAAAGAGCATTCAATATGTAGTACTAAAAAAAAAAAAGAAAGGGTGCACAAGACAAGATAGTCTAGATTTATGGCATACCTCTTATATGGAATGTGATCCTATTATTTTAAACATATAACTCAAGACAAAAACAAAATACATAGAGTGGTAAAGATATGAAGCTTTGAGAGATGGAGTATCAAAAATATTACTAATGTTTAGCATTAACTTTTATACCTGGTTAATCACTTGTTGAGCCTCAACCTGAATGAATATCTGCCTAGAAATTCTTCTAAGTACTAGTAGCTGTGTCACCTAAGTTAGATTGTTCATTGATGTTCATTCAGCAAGTAGTCCCAGATGAGTAATTATGAACAATAATAATGATGATTATAGCATCATTTATACAAAGTGGTCTTAGGAAACTATTAAGTAGTTTTGTTTTAGAATCATCTAGTATCAGCCATGACTGGAGGGATAAATTTTGGATGGTCACATTACCTTTAGGACTGAGTTCTACTAATTTGTCTATTCATTCAGCAAGTAGTATTGAACATTTACCCTATATAAGTCTATGCTAGGTGTTATAGGTAATGCTAGAGGAAAACTATGCAAATATTTTCTTATAGTGAAATTACAATATAGTATGTGTGTGTATGTATATATATGTATATATGTAAAATTTAAATGCTATAAGACAAGTGTATCCAAAATATTAAGACCCTACTGCTCCCAAGGTCCCCTTGGTCAGGGCCAGTAGGTGTCCCCCTGCCACCAGGGGAGAAATGACCCCAGCTGGCACTGGCTTGCCCGAGAGTATGTCTGGTTCTTGATTCCGTACATGATCTGTGACTTCTATGCCATGTACCTCTGTGAGTGGTACCGAACCAGAGACCAGAACCACAGACACTCCCTCACCACTTTTCGAAACTTCCTAAGTAAAAACCACCTCATGGTCATGCACCACACAGTCATCCTGTTTGTCCTTGTGCCAGTTTCACAGAGGCTTAGGGGAGACCTTGGAGACTTCTTTGTTGGCTGCATCTTCATGGCAAAACTGAGCACTCCGTTTGTGTTACTGGGCAGAGTCCTGATTCAGCTAAAGCAGCAGCACACCCTTCTGTACAAAGTGAACGGAATCCTCATGCTGACCACCTTCCTTTCCTGTCGGATCCTCCTCTTCCCTTTCATGTACAGGTCTTATGGCCAACAGCAGGGACTCAGCCCACTCTGAGTGCCATTCAGCATCCCTTTACTGCAATGTGGCCAATGCCTTCCTCATTGCTCCCCAGATCTACTGGTTCTCTCTGCTGTGCAAGAAAGCAACCCGGCTCTTTGACACCGCCCCAGCCAAAAAGGATGGCTAATCGCTCCCAGGAGTCAGGCAGTGAGGGTACCTCCTCACACCAGCTGCCTTCTCCACTCAGTATTCCATGAACCATATTGTGCCCTGGGTGGCCTCAGCCTTTTGGGTATTGATAAGCAGATAGATGGGTTTGTTTTTCTAAAGAACGTTCATATTACCTCCCTCTTCTAACCTGCCCCTTTTGCAAAAGCACTTTTTTCTAAGTAACAACAATTGGATCCTATCAGACCTCCATTGGCAGCAAGGTGGTTTTAATGCAAGCCCAAGGATCCTTCCTTGGGTCTTACCTCAAGGGTTCTGGGAGGTAGAAGCATGGGTTGTGGAGACAAGTGGACTAGGGTGATAACTGTCTGGGTACCCACCTGGCCCTAAATATTGGTGGCTACCCACCTTTCCAACCACTCAGGGCAGTATCTACGCTTACTAGGCCAATGGCAAGTGATGACTTGGTTCTTGAAATAAGTTCTCTCCTCGTGATGTTGGCCCAGGAAAATAATTGTAGGTAGGTAGTTTTTTATTGTGTACTAGATAACCCCTTGGTCCCATGCCTTATCCTGCCATCCACTTGCCAAGATTGAACTCCTATGTCCACTGACTTCCATTCAGAAGTCTCACTGGCACAGGGGTAAGGGGCAGGGAAGGGGACCTGAAGCACATGAGTAGGTGGGGAGGCCGATAGCTCAGCGCCATTGTAGGCTGACTTGGGAAGACCAGCATCAAACTTGTGAGTTTGTTGTAAGGCCACAAAAACTATTCCTTTCTTAGCATGTCCCCTTAATCCCAGCTTTCACCATATCCAGACGCACAGGATGCTGTTAAAAACTGTAGGGGTAAAGTGACATGGTGCCTATCAAGCTCTTTCCTGGGTAACACCACTCTTTGACATTGTCCGTTTCATAGGACATGGAAACGGGCTTCTGTATTCCAAACCATGAGAGGTCTCGTCCACACTGCCTCCCAATAAGCCAGAGCTTGTGTTCCAAAGCCTGTTCTTAAAGGAGCATACTGCCACTTTGCCACAGAAGGCTGGAGAGTGAGAGTGCGAGAGAGCCTTGGCCAAAATACATCCTGTGGACTGACTCACCTACCATTTGCAAACAGGATCCTCTGGTGCCAATACTAATTGTTCCTTATCTAGGATGGGTTTTAGAAAATGCTACCAAGAAGGTTTTTTTTTCAAGTAGTAGTAAAAATCTAAATGTTAAAAAAAAAAAAAAAATTAAGATGTCCAAAAGAGAGAAGGGCATTTTTGGTTAAAGTGTGTAGGTTAAAAAGAACAGGAGTGGAGAGGATTGAGAGTTTATGTGCAAGGGAGCTTTGAGGCTGGGGTGGAGGTGGGGGGATGGTAAGGCACCACAAATTAATGCAGCGTTCCTCACAAAGAACTGAGTAAAACATTGGTATAGTTGTCAAATGGTGAAAAGTCCCACTTGACTGTGTCACAGGTTAGGTGCAGGGGAGTGGAAGCAGTAAGTGTTGGGAAGATAAATTGGGGATAGAGCACAGAAAATTTCAAATTTCTAGATAATGGGATTGAACTTTATTTACAAGATACTGATGAGTCACTGGATCTCTTTGAGCAGCTGTTTGGCATGACATAAACTGTTATTTGGGAGGATTACTCTGGCATTATGGATAGGAGGGAAAGGAGAATGGCTTCAGGCAGAATTAGAAAACTGCCCCCAGTAGTTCAGAGCACCCCCATATCCCTAAGAGGTAATCACTGGGAAATGTAGCTGAATGGGGAGGTGGTTTTGTACATACAAAGCACTGTGGGAGCAAGGGGACTGAATTTGATAAGACCTAATGATGCTGGCACAATCTGATCATTACAAGCCACTGATAGTAACAAACCAGTGTTCGTTTCCAGCACAAAGATTCTAAAATGAGAACATGGACAAAAAGGGCAAAAAAAAAAAAAAATCCAGATTAAAATGGGATTGGGAACTGGAGAAGGGAGATCTTACAAAGTACAAAGCCATATTTTTGAAAATTATTTTGAGAAAAAAACAGACTAAAGAGTTTAGAATCATGAATCTAGAAATTATTTTAGCCTCTCCTTCCTCCTAAAAGTAGAGAAAAACTCATTTACTTACATGTGAGCAAAGGAAAAAGTATGCAGTCTAATAAAGAGAATGAGGAACAGAATAAATTCCCCATGGCCTGGGAGGCACATGGAAAGAAATGCCCATAAAACAGATGAAAACTGAAACCCAGAATTTCAAAGTGGGCTGAAGGAAACCAAGTAAATGGTAGAAGCCGTGACAATAAATTGCAAAAGGAAGAACTCAAAAATGATATGATTAAGGAAGGTTTTAAGAGAGAGCTTTTTCTCAACACGATTAAAAAAAACTAGAAATAAAATAAGATCATTTTTGTAATGAAAATGAGCCAAGAGAAAGACAAAACAAATAAACAGAAACAATAATGCAATGAGAGAAATAGACTGTGTGAAAGGAAGAAAGTTTTAAAAATCAAAAAGGTATGAAAAAAACATTTAAAGAAAGCGTCTGAGAGAAAGGGATGATTCAGAAAAGTCAACATATGTTCAATACAGGAGTTTATTGCCTAGAGAGAAGGACAGACTGCAGGGTTTGTGGGTAAAATTCATGTGGTTTGTGGACTTCATTGGGAAAAATATGTCTACATTTTTGCTAACCTCTAGCTGAATTTAATTTTTTCCTTTAATCAATATGCATGCACCAATATACAGTGGTATTAACAGTACCTGTGACTTTGTCACCAGAAGGAATCATAAATGTCATCATATCAAATTATAATTAAAATAATATTTCCAAATATTACTTATGTTCATCACTTTTTCAAATTTACAGTGGCTCTTATAACTAGATCTAATTATTTAATATGGTAATAAAGAAGTAAATAGATCATTGTATCACAATTTAAAAATATTTTGAGAACTATATTTCAATATAATTAGCTTCCTTTGCTGTTCTGTGTATTCCATTTTATGCATTTAAAAATATTATTCTGAGAATGGGTCTATTGGTTTTACCAGACTGCTAAAAGTTTCCACAGTATAATAAATTTTGTGATCTCTATTATATATCAGGAAACTCTGAAGGGAAATTATAATTCCAAAAACTTTCTTGAGATACAAGACAATTTGAAATTACATATTGAGAGGACTAAAAATTGTCCCATAATAACCAACACTATCCTGTAAAGAAAAATCATTTGGACATCCCAGCAAAAAGACCAATAGAAAGAAAGTTAGATTGCCACCAGTATCTTTAAAAGCAACACTTTTATGACCAAGGGAAGTATAGTAACATATTTAAGAAAGCTAAGGAAAGAAAATGTGGGCCAAGATTCTGATGTTCAGCCAAAATGACCTTTAAGTATAAAAAGCCTCTGGTAAACTGATGTAAACATGCAAGAACACAGAGAATATTGTTCTCATATGCTTTTCCTAAGGAATCTACCAGACCACAATGAAATAAGAATGGAATTTAAGAGTAAGCATTTTCAAGCTTTTATAGCATTTTGACATTGCCATGACATCCAAGCACATGAATCATTTCTCTAGCAATTTATTTTCATTGTACTTTACAAAAGTATTAGTCCATATAAGATAGGGGGAAAGTTTAACTCCTCATACTAAAATAAAGGCTTTATACAATCAAATTTACTATAAGGATATAGAGAACACTAAGTATAAATTTATCTGTAAAATTAAGACTGAAAATCACTATAAGGGAGACAGTGTAGTAATGCAATGTCTATATGCTCTCACAGTGTAGATAATGTGACTGTTTTAAAAATGGGGAATTGCAAATAGGGAGATTATATAAAAGTTACCTTCTAGTTCTGCCCACTGAAAAGACGTAGAAATAGTGACCAAATTATTAGTAATGAGCATTTCTCATATGCAGACTATAGTCTTGAAATACTATTTCCTACTACTTGGATTTGGGTGATTCTGAAGTTAGAATGTCCTAGAGAGCAAGGAAACTATCAAAGATGATCAAGATCATGTCAAAAACACTCAGTAGCTAACTTGGGCTGCTTCCATATTTTGACTATTGTAAATAATGCTGAAATAAACATAGGGGTGCTCATGTCTTTCAGAATTAGTGTTTTTGTTTTCTTTGGGTGAATACCCAGTAGTGGAATTCCTGGATCATATGGTATTTCTATTTTAAAGTTTTTACTTTAACAATTTTCAATTGTTTTCCACAGTGACTATACCAGTTTGCATTCTCACCAATAGTGCATGAGGGTTTCTTTTTCTCCATACCCTTGCCCAAGTGTATCCACTGACAAATGGGTGGATAAAGAAGATATGGATTATTACTGAGCCATAAAGAAGGATGAGATCTTGCCATTTGCAACAACATGGATGGACCCAGATGATATTATGCTAAGTGAAAGAAATCATATAGAGAAAGACAAATACCACATGATTTCACTTATATTTGGAACCTAAAAATAAAAGAATAAACAAACAAAAAGAATCAGATCTATAAATACAGAGAACAAACTGATGGTTGCAAGAGGGAAGGGGTCTGGAGAGATGGGTAAAATGGGTGAAGGGGAGTGGGAGACATAGCCTTCCAGTTAAGGAATGAATAAATCATGGGAATAAGAGGCACAGCATAGGGAATATAGTCAATGATATCTTTTTTTTTAATTTTTAAAGATTTTGTTTATTTAATTCATGACAGACACAGAGGCAGAGACATAGGCAGAGGGAGGAGCAGGCTCCATGCCGGAAGCTCAATGCAAGACTCAATCCTGGGATCTTGCCCTGAGCCAAAGGTAGATGCCCAACCACTGAGCCACCCAGGCATCTCTAGTTAATGATATCTTAACAGTGTTGTAAGGTGATAGAGAGAGTGGCTACACTTGTGGTGAGCACAGCATAACAAACCTGTCTAATCACTATGTTGTGCACCTGAAACTAATATAACATTGCGTGCATACTATACTCAATTAAAAAAAAAAACAACAGTAACAGTAAAAGACTCAGTAGTTAACTTGAAGAGGCTCCTAGTGCTCAAATATGGGTGGGAGAAGCACAGTTAGGAACAGTTAGGAACTTGGAGACCTGATTAGAATGGAAATATAAGGGGGATGGAAATGATGGGTGGAGAATAATTTGTAAAGAAGGGACTTGAACTAGAAGATGTTTAAAATGCCTTCCCACGTGTCATTCTGTCCCTGCAAACTCTTCTGGCCACTTGGCCAGCGTGATTGAGGCATTTACCACTTGTGAGATGAGAGAAGCAGAGGGAAAGACCCCATGCTGTTGAGAGTGACTGGAAAGTGTGGTGATAATCGAAGGGTGATGTCCATCGTAGCTCTCTTGAAGGTACAGCAGACCCTAGGCCTAATCACTCAGCTTCAACTGTTTTCAGGAGGGCTTTCTTTGTGATTACTGCCATATATTATGAGAGCAGTAAGTCAGCTTGGATGATGGTTTACCTATATTTGTTTATGAACTGTGTTCCTCTTGTGATTTACAGCATAGAAGAGATGACGGTCTTTAGCTTTTGAACAGGTTAGTTAGGCCTGGGAAAGAAGATAGCAACTCTAAGAGCTCTTGAAAGACTCAAATCATATACCATTGAGTCCTACTCCCGAGGAAAGAAACACGACTCTTCTTTGATACTATGAGATTCATAATTATTCCTCTCTGAAAAGATATTAAGGGATATCTAAACACATAATGTGTATTTTATGTTCTGAAGCCTTCTTTTCATGCACTGCTACTTTGAATATTCCACTATTTTAAATCAAGATTAAAACAGGCTTAGGATAACTAGAGAGCATTGCCCTTAAGTAAAAGGACCTTGAGACAAAAAAATAATAATCGTCTCCCATTTGCATAATGCTTTTAATTTTTTTCAAAGCCTTTTTCATATCTATTATTTCACTTGATCTTCACAACAACCATGTGAGGCTGTTCACTTTAAAGAAATGAACTTGAAAGCAGCGAACATTTAAAACGTTTCCCCAAAATGTAGTAAAACCACAAAGAAAATTCCCAGAGCATCTATACCATCGCTCTAACTTAAACTGTATTTACTGCAAATTGTATTGAGTCAGAAGAGATGGTGGCTCGTAAATACAGTTTCTCTGTCCTGAACCACATTCAAACTGCAGTTGTTATGAATACAAAAGAGCTTTCCGAGTACATAACTGTAGTTTTGCTGCATTAAAGCAAAAAGCTGGCATTTGGACTAGAAAACAGGCTGTAACTGTGTCTGTTCTGCATGGCAAGCATCTCAGTGCCTGCCAGCAATAGGGATGGATTTACATATATTGACTCAATCCAGCATATGAGTAACGATCAATTTTCTTGATCTATTCTATTCTGTCAATCTGTGCTTTTGCTAGCAAATGAGGAGACATTGCTGTCAGCCAGAAATAGAGTTTCCTAGGCTTATGTGAGCTTTTAAGATCTCTTTTCTACTTAATTAAAAGATACATACGGTGGTTGGCAGGGAGCAGCCGGCAAGTCAAAGTAACAAAATTTGCTATGTATAGACGGGTTCCTGGAAGAAAAATCATGAAAGATGGCTAAATAAATGTAAAGGCAGACTTCCGTTTCTGAGGATAGTATATTTTTATGTCAATTCTATTAATGGTAAAGTAAATACAAAGGGACAAATACAATTTGTCTGTCAGTAGTAACCAGTAAAACTATCCTCTTCGGGAGTCACAAATTATGCTTCCAGGTAACAATATGTAAAACAAAATGCTTTTCTTTTTGGTCTCTCCTATTAATGTATCATGTTAGACTAATTCATTTGGTTTGGGCCCAGATAATCTCTGCCCCTAGCTTGTACTGGAATTTTAAGTCAGATCAAATAGTATATACAAAGCAAGTAAGAGCGTTCTCTTAAAGGACGCTAAGGAAAGCTTTACACATGTTGGACTCCTTGAAATCCCCTTTCACTTCCAACCTGCTGGTGATTCCAATGATTCTGTGAGGGCCTCGGCAATATCTGAATGCTTTTTGTAGAGTTAGTTTTATTTTATAGTAAGTAAGTGACCAAATGTTTCTGCAAGGGGGCATAGTGTTGCCAGACTTATAATTTCTACTCTGACTTCTTTCAAGTGATTTGGGGGATGAAGATTCTGAATCTGTACCCAGAGTAGGATATCATTTTTTTATACATCTGTTGGCTTTAATTAAGTAATGGACTGGCTGAGTTTGGCTTCTGTTTGTTCCTTAAGACCTTCCTGAATGCTAGTATCAAGTCCTTCTGGAAATATCTAAACAGACCAGAGGACAGATTTTAGGAATCACATGCATTAGGAAGGAGTAAATTCTGTGTTATGGTGAAGGGAACCATACCCTGAACCAGCAGTCAGGAAACCCTGGTTCTGGCCTGGCTCCTTCATTGATGAGTTCCACGGTGATGAGAAAGTGATTGCCTTTAATTGCAACTCAGGTTTTCTCATCTATGAAAGGAAGGTGTTGTAGTAGATGCATGATTTTCAAACTGAATTTAGGGGATCTCCTCAGCAGGTATCAGTGTGATAAAGTAGGTGGGACTCTGGGACCTCCATTCTTCGGGAGCCAATGTTAGCAGCTGTGCTTGTAACCATTTTATACAATGAACTTCCAATAAGATTTTGTTCAAACCAAGGTTGAAAAAGGTTCAGAATCGTGGTACTAGAGCATCCTGGCAGTTTCTTGCATCTCTAATAATCTATGGTCAGTTTGGGAACATCTTAGTCTTTTTGTCCGTTGGGTTTATGATTAAGAATTCTGTTTTCCAAATTCCAGGAATGGACTTAGAGAAGTCACCTCTAATTCTAATTGGTCATATGTGACAGATCATTCGGTTAGCTCACTGGTACAGCATCTGGCACATAGAATGAATGCAATATATAGGTATTGAATGCCTGTCCGGTCCCTAAGATTCATATTTCTCAATTTTAGCCAAAGAAACTGGTGAGCATGGCCAAAAAGAGAATGGATGCCCACAAGGGCTAGCATTTGGTACAGGAAAAACTGAGAAATAGAAAAATAAAATAAATTAAGGTGTCTGATCCTTAAGAAGCAAGAAATTGATGCAAATTCTATGTTTATTCCCTAATCCATCTCATTTGGTTTGGAAATGAAAACAGATACATGGTGCTCTTCTGAAAAAGCTCCTTTTGGAGCTACCCTCCACTGCCTCCCTGTTGACATATGGCGTTAAATATCTAATGCTGAACATTTGCCCTATGGAGACAGTAGGGTGAAAGATTTCAACCCAGTCAACACCACAAGGGCCTGTCCCAGCAGGAACTGAAAGTCACCCTAGAAAGGAAGGCAAGCACTTCTGGCTAGATGTCTCTAATGAGGATCTATAGCCATGATGGACTGTGACCTAATATGTATACTGCCTTAGGACAAGACTATCTATTCTCCAATTATGTCAGGTTTCTAATGCTCACACTTAGCTCTAACATGTTCTAACTAAGTACACTAAGAGCATTCCCTTTTAATCCATTCTTTTTTAATCTGCTTCATTTAGAACTAAGGAAATTGAGATCCAGACTGAGTATAGGACTGGCACAAGGACACGCATTTAGGTTGTAGGGCCAGACAGATATGCTTGCACTTATGCATATTCCTCATTGAAGTGATCATTATCTTTAGATATTTCATGGCTCACAGATGTGAGATGGGTCTATGAGTCAATCAGCCAGCCTATATTTACTGAGCATCTACTGTGTGTAAGGGATGGTGTTAGACACTTAAGATATAGTCATAAACAAGACACTTTCTACTTTTACAAAATTTATAATCTTATGGGAAGGATACTCAATAAAGTTCATTTGAGCAAAGGCTAAAAAGTAATGCTAAATATTGTTAGCCTAAAACAATTAAGAAGAGGATGTAACCCTATTTGGGGGACCAGGAAGGAAGAGGGAGCTGAGCAGTGAAAAGGAGACAGATAAGCATAGTTTTTTTTAAAACTTCAGATAGAAATTATCAGAGTATTTGTTTGAAATCATGTATTTCCAGGCTCCTTCTATTGGAGATTCTGATTCAGTAGATCAAGGAGTGATATCTAGGAATCTGTATTGGTAACTTTCCCATGTTGTTCTGGTAATCCACAAAGTTTGGGAAATCCTGAATGAGCACTCTAGGCAGAGGCATTGTGCATACCAAGGCAACACAATGAGGGTAGAGAGAGCCTAGGAGAAACTATTTTTGATAGAGGGCAGAGTATGATGTCCAGTGAGGATCAGGAACGATTTGCTAGAAAAATTTGTAAGTTATTGAAACTTCGAACATGACTGAGCAGAAGCTTGAGTATTGGACTGAGCAGAAGCTTGAGTATTGGGATGTGGGGGAGAGGAGGAAATTGGTGACTGCTCTACAGAAGGACCTGGATGCTGATTCCTCAGAGGTACCCCTCAAATAAAGTTTGCTTTCCTTTGTTTTAAGGATTATTTTCTTTTAGCACTAAGGAGAATCAACTGAATAAGAAGGTAATTTGTGGAAGAACCTTAGAAAGACTCCAGCCCTCTAAGATACTTCTATAAACAATGAATACAATTCTGTAGAGAATTACTTTTATGCTTACATTTCAATAAAACGTAAATAGTCATGGCAAGGGGGCTCCTCATCAACCACAAATCTGGGTGTCTTTTTGTGTGAGACACTATGCTTTTGGATTTGGGAGAGATTATGTGCACAGGAACATGAAAGATTAGGCTTGCTTTCTTTACATTTCAAGATAAGGTGTACTGTACCTTTAGGTTTTAAAATCCCTGGCAGTGGTTTGCTGGAGCCAGCTCATACTAGCTTGTGAGAACCTATCATTACCATCTCTTCACATTTTTGTTCAGTGACTTCACTAGGTACCTTAAAATTACCCATTTAGGAGCATTTACGCTGTGGAAATTAGCAATTGGCTGCCCCCCCTCTTTTTTTTTTTTTTTTTTTTTTTATTGCCAAGAGCCTGTTGTTAAGCACTTACCAGCACACCACTGCCTGACAAGTATTAACATTTTTGAAATTGCGGCTCTTTCTACATGAGAGTATTTACTGACCAGAACTCCTATTAATAAAGGCTCTTTTCTCCCTACTCTCCTTTTTATTAGGGAGGAAAGTCTCCTAGAACCTTTAGTACACTGCTATTATTTTTCCTTGGTTAGACTGGTGTCCCACGGCTATTCAAGGGAGGCTGGGATAGTGAGTATCTGGCTTAGGGGAATGGGGCTGCCACATTTGTTCTAAGCCAATCCTGACTTAAACTGTGGAGCTGGACACAATAACCCTGAACAAAAATGAGGCTCTATTAGTAAGGAAGACTTTATCCTTGTCCAGAGAAAAAATATTTCCCACATTAGTAAAACAAGAGAAGGATGAATGTGGTCTCTAAGATCCAGAAGCCTGAACCATAAGAGAACTAAGTTCTCCCCGTTGTGTTTGTTTTTATTTTAATAGCTGATGGCATTTAACGCTCACCATCTTCTGGCAGTGGGTCTCCAAGTGTCCTCAGATCAGTGACATCGGCATCATCTGGGAACTTGTTGGAAATTCAGATTCTTGGGCCCCACCCAAATCTCCTGAATCAGAAGCTGTGGAGGGAGGAAGTAATGTCTAAAAGTATGATTAAGGGTGTAGCCTAGCAATCTGTGTTTAATAGGTGCTCTAGTTCATTCTGATGGATGCTAAAGCTTGAGAACTATTATCTTAAGAGTGTTATTAACTCTATCAATGTGATAAAATGAATTTCAATGAATAATAAGCACCTAGTGGTGTTAGCCACAGTGGACATAGTTGTTCATTCATTCCTTTAATAGACATATAGTGAGCACTTGCTGTTATTATCCTGTGTCATATAATCCATTGCCCACTGGCAGCCAGAATGATCTTTTTAAAATGTAAATCAAATGTGCTATTTGCTTGCTTAAAACCTTTCAGTGACTCACATAACAAGATGAAATACAAACTTGCAGTCTCCCTTAGACAAACTCTAAGTCTCTCTTAGACTCGGTTTACCTGCCTCTCCCAGCTCCTTTCTTACCTCTTTCCCCTTCCCCCCTTGCTCCTTCTACCATGCTGACCTTCTTTCTGTGGTAGATTCTATCTTATTCTAGTTCTAGCTCAAATTTCACCTTTTCAGAGAAGACTTCTAACCGCCTCATCAAACGCACCTCCTCTTGACCCCACTGTCCTTACCATGTTAGCCACTGATCTTCTTCATGGCATATATAATAATTGTATCTACTCATTTGCTTATTGTCTGGCTTTTCCACCAGAATGTAAATTCCACAAAGAGGTGCCCAACTGCCTCGTAGTACCTAAGTGGACCCTGGAACACTTGTCTTGGCACAAGTGTGTTGAATGGATTTCTAGGCATTACCCTAGATGTGCTAGAGGAAATGGAGAGCTAGAGTCAGCACTTTGGGAGAGGCATATCGTGCTTTTTTCATTTGAAATTATAATCTATTTCATTTGTGGAAACTTAAATTTACTTATAGGAAGCTCTTCAAGGAATCACAAAACTCACTTGTCTGGACAAGATCAGTTTGCTTCAAGTTGAGTTGGCAGTATGTTCATTTATTGACAGAAGATTGCCAGTAACTTGAAAAAGAATATCAAAATGTCTTATACCTTGCATCATATCAGATAAGCAAGTAACTGACTCAGAAAATTTATGATAGTCTTACAGTTGTTTTTCCCAGAGATGGTTCTGGAACTAGAAAGACGAAATCAGACTCCAGTGCCATCTAGTGGCCATATTTAGTTCCTCTAGAAATAAAATCCAATATACTCTAATAGTGATTTTTCACTTCTCATTTGGGCAAGGTATGTGTGTATGTGCGTGTGTGTGTGTGTCTGTCTTTCTGTTCTTACATATTACTCTAGTCATTACCATGTTGATGCATATTGGTTAAATTCTAGGAAATTCACGTGGAACATTAAATCCTTTATGTTGTCATATGATAGAAATGTTCCTTATAAAATAATTGTATTAAGGGACCATTAATTATAAGCTACATAGTACTCATGAGACTGAATCCACTTGATGCTCACTTTGGTGGTAGACATTGGTGGTCACTGAGGCTAGCAGAGAACCCCAGAATTCTGATCTCCATTAACCAGCTTTCACCCTGCTTTGTTGTAAATTTAGATATCTCATCCTATTCTTGTTTTTCATCTCTTCCATTGGCTCATAGTGAGGACCTCTGCAAAAGAAATAAAATGGACAAATAAAATGGATAAATTATTTTTAAATTAAAATTAGAACCCATAAAAGTTTTTTTTTAATAAAATTATTTTCATATTCTATAGCCGTGATCTGACTTATAGGGTCTATAGAAACTAAGGGTAATTACTATTCTGGATGCATATAAAATAGACTTTGCTCTGTGCTAAACATTTTATGTACATATATCTTTATTTTTTTAAAGATTTTATTTATTTATCTGGCAGACAGAAACAAAGACAGCGAGAGAGATAATGAGAGAGTAGGAGCAGGGAGGAGAGGGAGAAGGAGGCTCCCTGCTAAGCCTGATCCCAGAACCCTGAGATCATGACCTGAGCCAAAGATGCTTAACCAAACAAGCCACCTAGACACCCATACATATATTTTATAAAGTGAACAATCCTGCAAAATATGGATGATTACTCTCTACTTTTCAAAGGCCAATAAGAGTAATAGAATTGTTGTTTGCTGAGCTCCTAATTCATGACAGATGTTTTTCATGCCTTCTTTTATTTAATCCCACAAACTTTTCAGAGATAGTATCATCTCTTGTTCAGATGAAGAAACTAAAGCTCAGAGAAATTATTTGCCCCATATCTTGTATCTGGAGACTGGAATTGAAGTCCTTCTGGCTGGCTCTATATTGTCTATTTCTACTCCTTTCTTCAGAAAGAAGTTGATTTTTAATGATTTAAAAAAATGTCTCCCTCCAGTATACAACTTATCAGATGCTCAGCAGTATGAAGGCAGGGACCATATCTGATGCCTGGCATGTAAGAACTCAGTGAGCATTTATTGAAGGAGTTGAAGGAGGGATGCTTGGGAAAGTTCCATTTCTTTAATCAGCCACTTCATTAACATTTGCTGCATAAAATATTACTGCATAGATTTATTTATTTAAATAAATTGCTTATTTAATTGCTGCATAAAATATTTTATTTTATTTATTGCTTATTTTGCTGCATAAAATATTACTCCATTATTTTATTTTTATTTTATTGCTGCATAAAATATTTTGTTTATTGCTGCATAAAATATTACTACAAAACTTACTGGCTGAAAATGACACATATTTGTTATCTCTCAGTTCCTGTGGGTCAGGAATCCAGGAGAGGTTTCTTGGGTCTCTCACAAGGCTGCAGTCAGGATTTTGGCCAAGGCTACTGTTACCCCAGTGCTCAGCTAGGGCAAGATCTGCGTCTACAGTCATTCACATGGCTGTCGGCAGACCCCAGAAGATCTGTATCATTCATGTGACCATTAGCAGACCTTATCTCACCACGAGGCTGCCTTGCCTCACAACATGGTAGATGGCTTTCCCCCGGAATGAAGTGATCCAAGAGAGAGTGAGAGAGAATGCCCAAAGATGGAAGCCATAGTTATTTTATAACCTAATCTTGGAAATGACATCTTTTCATTTGTGTTGCATTTCATTTAGAAGTGACTCATGAAATCCCTCACACCTAAGGGGAGGACATTACAAAAGGGCATGAATATTAAGAAGTGGAGATCATTGGAGGCCACCTCAGAGCTATAAGCCATGACATTAGTGGCTTATCCATTGAGTATTAAGCCTTGAAACCACTCTGTAATATTACAGATCAGGACCTTTTCCCATATTAACCAAGAATGTTTTATAATCTAGCAGGGGCTAGATAATACATTGAAGAGCTAGTTCTGGTGCTAGACAAACTAGATCCAAATCCAAGCTCCTTCACTTCCTATGATCCTGTTGATACCTCCATTCCTTATCTATGAAGTAGGCATTATAACAATGTTTACCTCCTAAGTCTATCATGAGGATTAAATTAGATAATATCAGTAAATTACTAAGTACAGCAAGTACAGCATCTGACACATGAGAACAGCAACATATTCCAGCTAATACAGACTAAATATCCTTGTGAATTTGTTTTTTCTTTCCCTAGAATATTTCTTCGGTATTGTATGCTTTATTTTTCTCAGTTTAATCCTAGTAAGGTGGTAGATTTGATACATTTGTTCCCATTTTAAATATTTAACATTTGAGACACATAAAAATTGAATGACTTACCAGTACATGTTGAAGGCCAGCCTGCCATCCAGTTTTTCTTTTGCCCAACTAATTTCTCTTTCCCAATTTTTTTCCTTTTTTCTTTTCTTCCCTTCTTTTCTTTTTCTTTTCTCTTCGTTTGTCTTTCTCTCCCCTCCCCATATCCCTTCCTGTCTTTCTTTCTTCTTTCTTTCTTTCTTTCTTTCTTTCTTTCTTTCTTTCTTTCTTTCTTTCTTTCTTTCTCTCTTTCTTATTTCTTATATCTGAGAGGCATGGGCATGGGACATCCTCCCTACTCATGACTATATACGTTTGGTATTGTTGTCACAGAGCTGTTAGAATCACCTAAGTACTTAAACCAAAACTTGTTTTAGAACAGACAGAGTCATATTTTGAATGTCATAAAAGAACTATCTATAAACTAACTGTACTATATGTACCACATTCTAAACTGTACTATTATGGTAGCTTAAGAAACCCACATCCTGGCTTCAGTTCCTCATTCTATGAGTATGGTTTTTCTGTTAAGTTAATGAAAAACAACCTCACGAGACTCAGATTGTATCCTTTAATTTGAGAATGGTCTACCAAAGGCCTAGGAGACTTTCTTATGATAAATTCCAAATGATATTTTACCTAAGCCAACAATAAAACTCTGTAATAGAGACATTGAACCACAAATACATTCCCATTTAATTCCTATTATTGTCCAAGTCCTCAACCCTTTCTCTCCCTTTCCCTCCCAGAAAACCCCAAAGTCAAGCCAAACAATCATGAAGAAAACATTGTTGACTGTGTGTCATAATCACATCTGTCTTCAGAAACAGAGGACTCTATTCCCCAGATATTAGACAGAGCCCTGAATCATTTTAACTTATGAAGCTCATCTATTCAGAAGAAAGGTCATTTTATTATTGAAGCTCAGTGTTTCCTTCTCTCTATTGCCTCTTTACAAAATAAACAAACAGCTTCTCTGAGCAAGCTATGGCAAACCTGTGCTACTAAAGCTGTTCTCTCCTAAATGATTATAGACTTCTTCTAAGCCCTCATTGTCAGGCCTCACATATGTATGTGAACTATTTCTCTTTTAGGACTTTCACTTGTTGGAATAAAGCATACTGTAGTATGCTTTGGAGGGATTAGAAGGAGAAAAATGAGAGAAGGCAGGAGAGAGGTCATTATAAATAAAGAATGGGTAAAAACAATGTTTGAAGGATTTATGTCTATTTTTTTAATTATTGGAAATCTAAGAGAAAACAAAGCTCTTAACACCTGTGGAATATCAAACAAAGTATTCAATGCCACATAAATGTTCAAAAAAGGGAAACCTTTCAAGGTTATCTTTGTAAGGTTCTTTATGTCCCTTCCCTGGGCTAACAGACTTAGTTCTTCTGGAAGGCCTCCAAATACAATAGGTCATCACCACCCCTGGTGTCCATGTCCAGCCCTACAGCCGGAGTAAGAGATCATGTCACCACTATGACCTTTCTGGGGGCTGACCTAATAGAACACTGTGTTCTTCAGAGTTGTTAAAGACTTAAGAGCATATGTATCAAAACAGCAGTGTCACTGTTAAAAAAGTGTCTGTCTCTGTATGTGTACCTGTTAAGTCCTTATATATACAAAGATACACAGATAAGCATAAGTATGTATAGATGTAAATATCTATTTATCTGTCTGTAATCAGTGACCTTTAAGTATAGGCCCATGGGCAGGCCACATCTGAAGTATTGTATACAGCCCTAGGCCATTTTATAAGGGTCCTACACAAATTAAAAAATGCCCAGAGAAGCAATGTAGGCTAAAGAAATATCTGGAAACTACTCGGTAGAATGCACAGTGGAAGAAAGTAGGCACAGCCTTGGAGAAAGTAGGCCATTGCCTTGGAGAAGTGAAGATAGAACAAAAGCAGAGTCCAGAGTAACTTTCAAATACTAGATCAGTGTCATCTGAAGAATGGAAAGACTGACTATGTATCACTCTAAGAGCAGAGCTAGAACAACTCGCAGAAGTCACCAACAGGAAGATTGGTCTTCAAAACTTGATGGGATTTCTATCAACTCTAGAATGTAGCTCAACGATCAGACCAGTCAACTCAGCTGTCCCACCAGTCCCACTAATTGGGGCATCTTGCCCATGTAACAGTTTAAGGAATAATGCTGAATGCTTTTCAGAAATCCATGCTCAGGTCATCTATGATGTACTGCTGATCCAGCAGACTCATGACAGTGATATAATAATGATGATAATAATAACAATGATAATAACAAACAATTATATAGCATGCTTGCTCTGTGCCAGGCCCTATGCATTTACTTCACCTATCAAAGATTACAGTCTCATAAGGATATTTAACTCCTGATGTGGAGTAGGAAGTAGGAAAGTAATTCCTTTTTCTTTGTCAGTGAAGGGTAAGTGGAGTGGCTGAGAATTCAATCAGTCAAAGTAATGTGTCTCATTTTTTTAGTTATTTAAAAATTGTCTCTTCCTTTAAACAAAATGTGTGTGTGTGTGTGTATATATATATTTATATACATTCCTATATATATATATGAATATTATCCAGACATAAAAATGGATGAAGTTCTGATACATACTACAGTAATGATGAACCTTAAAATCATTATGCTAAGTGAAATAAACCAGACATAGAAGTACAAATATTGTATGATTCTATTTGTGAAATATCTAAAATAGGCAGATTCATAAAGACAGAGAGGAGATTAAAGATAATCAGGGGCTGAAGAAAGGAGAGAATGGGAAGTTATTGCTTAATGAGCACAGGGGTTCTGTTTGGGGTGATGAAAATGTTCTGGAAATAGATAATGGTGAAGATTGCACAACATTGTGGTTATACTTATTGCCAATGAATTATACCCTTAAAAATGTTTAAGATGGTAAATTTTATGTTATGCATATTTTACTAGAATAAAAGACATCAAATCAAATAAAATATTTAAAAGTTATATCCACCCAAAAATATTATCTTTTACTTTCTGCTCAGAGAAGAACTAGGTTTAAACTGGCAACCATCTGGTTGGTTCAGTTGGTTAAACATCCAACTCTTGATTTAGGCTCAGGTCACAATCTCTGGATTTTCAGATCAAGCCCTATGTCAGGCTCTGTGGGCGTCTGCTTGAGATTCTCTTCTTTCCCTCTGCCCCTCCTCCAACTAGTACATACTTTCTCAAATAAATAAACCTTTAAAAAAATAATAATAAATTGGCAAATTTCTAAATAGGAAACAGTGCTCCACAAGGCAAGGCCTGAGCCCAGAGCTGTTTGGAGGTCATTATCAGAAGGGTCTCACTGGGAGGAATGTCCAGGCTTCAGCCAACAGTGGTTCTCCGGAGTAATACCTCCTTGCTTAGTCATGGTGAAGAGGAACTGGTGTTCTGAGCGCTCTGCTCAGAGCAGCACTAACAGAGCTCTCTGCAGTGATGGAAATGTTGCATAGCACTTCAGAAGCCAGTAGCCACATGTGGCTATTGAACATTTGAAATATCCTCATTACGACTGAAGGACTGACTTTTAAAGTTTGCTTAATTTTACCTAATTTAGATTTAAATGGCCATATGTATCTAATGGCTATTGTATTGGATAGAATAATTTCACAGAGTTCCACTCTGGCCCTACTCTGGCAATGCTCCTCCCCAAGAAGTGAGTGGTAAAAGGAGCCAAAGGGTCTTTTAAGAAAATATTTTACTTATTTATTCATGAGAGACGCAGAGAGAGAAGCAGAGACACAGGCAGAGGGAGAAGCAGGCTCCTGCGGGGAGCCCGATGTGGGACTCGATCCCAGGACTCAGGGGTCACAACCTGAGCCAAAGGCAGATGCTCAACCACTGAGCCATCCAGGCACCCTGGGGCCAAAAGGTCTTAAATTGTCCTCTCCCTCTTGGCTTCTCATGTGGTAGTGGCAGGCCCAATGAGGGGATAGGTAGGTGTCAGAACAGTGAAAAAGATCTGACTCAATTTAAGGAAATTGTAATTAGGGTTATAATAAGGAATGAAAAGGCATATAAGAAGATGAAAAGAGTGCAAGTGCAGGCATGAGAACAGGTCATAGTGGGAGAGCTCAGAGGCTGAGTGAACTTTTATGCTCATGTGGTCACAGGGATGGCATATTTCCTTTTGGAGATGTGGGAGAGAGAAGGAATTTTTCCAAACCCTTTCAATTATGAGGGAAGAATGTTACCTTCTAGGGGAAAATGAGACCTTCCTGGTTCCAGGTCTGGATGTAGCTTAGTCTGTTAGGAGCAGGCCTTGAATGTATATGGCTATGCTGGAATTCAAAATAAATTTGAAGATTGTCATACAGAACTAGAACTGGAATAATCTAGTCCACACAAGACTGTGCGGCTTCTAAATTTATGCTTTTCAACGTTTCTCTAAGGAGATTAACACTCACCATCCTATTTCCCAAACTGGAACTGAAGACATAGGTCAAAATCAGGGAAACCTCTAAATTTGGCAAAATCGAAACCCCAGTGAATTTGGAGATGAAAGGATGAATTAATTATCAGTTCTCTTGTTGCTGATTCTTTTCTGTGAAAAAGGCCCTTTATTTACTCCTTCTTGGCAATCACTTGCCTGCTTCTGAGAAATTACACTTTTAGTTCAATTTTCATTTGGAAATATTTGCAACAAGTGAAGAGGTGAATTTGCTGTCTGGAAATCCAGTGGCTGCCTTGATGTATGTGTACACTAATGCAATTAGTAAGCCACTGAGAAGCTGCCATTGAAACTGGCTACTGTGGGAGGTGAGTGAGAAAAAGTTGTACTTCTCTTTCCTTGACTTCTTACCAGATCCAAAGAGGAATGGGTGTAGTTGTTCTAAAGCACACAGCTAGCCCTAGATAAAGCCGTGAGATGATAATATGATTATTACAAAAATACCATAGAAAAATACAAAAATGGAACTAACCAACATATACAAGCTAGTGTATATGCAGCGCCTGCTCCATTCCAGGCACCTGTCATGTACGCATACTCTAAGGTCCACTGTCTCTGTGACAAGAGATTTGAGGCTCAGAGGGGGGAAAGTCACTTGCAAAAGGATGCAGACCTAAGATGTGGATTTAATTCTGTCTGATGCAAAAATCGTAAATCAGGTGATGCTCGTCTTTCCTCTTCTTCGTCCCAGTTTTCTCAGGCCTGTGGGTCTTGATGCTCTCCTAAATCCATACTCTATTGAGGCTTCCCCTCATATTGCTCTCTGGGGTCCCCCCCAGGCCCCACAGACTTCATGCTCCTGACCTAACCTATCTCTTTTTCCCTGGTCCTGAATTCTGACGCTCTGCACCTGTTTGAGCTCTGACTTGTTCTGTTTTTGCTCTGCACCTGCTTTCACTAACTGATATGAAGAGATTCATACGCTATTTATCACAGCAATATATGCATTTATATGGCCATCTATGGACAGTATTACCATGATCAAAATGAGTAATTCTCTGATATGGATAAGTTCACTCACCAAGACAGGCTGATCAAGAAATAACTTTAGTATAACTGAGGGGTAGCATTTGAGTGTGCATGTGTTTGCAGGTCTGAGGGGAAATTGCTGCTCCAAAAAGGCTTCCAGATTATTCTCCTAACATACCTCATAGACTAGTGTTTTTCTATCCCTTTTTATTATTGCTCCCCTAAGGACAATTTTTTCTTAATTGCCCCTTCCCATGATATACTATTATCTGTTTATGTGCTAATGTAATCTGTGCTTTATACAAAGAAGAATAAGAGATTTTTTTAGACTCCCAAGAACTGATTTTTTGCTCCATCGTGGGTGGTATGGCTATGGTTGAGAATGCATGCCTCCCTACATTTTGAGAAACAGGATAGCCCAGTGTGAAGAACATACACTCTAAGTTAAATCCCAGCTTGGGGCACCTGGGTGGCATCTGCCTTTGGCTCAGAGCATGGTCCTGGAGTTCCAGGATCGAGTCCCACATCTGACTCCCTGCATGGAGCCTGCTCCTCCCTCTGCCTATGTCTCTGTCTCTGTCTCTCTCTCTCTCTCTCTGTGTCTCTCATGAATAAATAAATTTTAAGAATTAAAAAAAAAATCCCAGCTCCCTACTTCCTCAACATGTTACCTGTGCAGTTCTGTGCTTAAATTCCCTCATGTATAAAATGGGTTTGGCCTACATGTTACAAAGAGTTAAATGCATATAAAGGACTTAGAACAGGTCTGGATGCAGAGTTGGAATTAACTGTTAGATATTATTTTCATATCAAGGTGCACATAGAAAATATTACTGGAACTGCACATGAGAGTAAATTGAGGGGAGCAATTTTGGGATGTTTTGCTTGTTGAGAAAAAGTGAGTTTTGGTATTATATAGTTACTACAAGAAAAAAAACAAAAAAAACCATAATTTAAACAATTGTATATAACTTTCAAATGAAATAATTTAAAAAAATGTAATAAGAAACTTGAATTTATTTGTCATCATTGACAGAAATCTTTGCATATACAGGTGGTGACAAATGGTCCAGCGGAGATGATTAAGGGCCTTGAGTATCAAAATAACAATTCTGTATTCAGGGGCACTTCGGTGGCTCAGTCAGTTAAACATCTGCCTTCGACTCAGGTCATGATCTCAGGATCTTGGATTTGAGCCGTGCGTCTGATCCCGGACCAACAAGGAGTCTGCTTCTCCTTCTCCCACTCTTCCCACTTGTACTCTCTCTCTCAAGTAAATAAATAAAATCTTAAAAAGAAAATTCTGAATTCAGAAAGTCTATAGAGTGAGGCATTCAAATCATGTCTAAAGATAATCTTAATTTTTGTAACTCTTTTGAATGGTTGCTTTATTTATTATGTTATTTAAGATATTTGCGGGAGAGAGAAAGAGAACATGAATGCAAGTGAGGGGCGGAGGAAGAAGGAGAGAAACTTAGGCAGACTCAAGTGTCAAGCACGAGGTCTGACCTGGGGTTCTCACAACCCATGAGATTGTGACCTGAGCGAAAACCAAGAGTCAGACGCTCAATTGACTGCAGCACCCAGGTGCCCCCTGAATGGTTGCTTTAAAAAAGGTTGAACATTTTGGGTATGATGAAGATTTATAACCCCTCATATCTCCTGGTCGACTTAAAACTTGGTGTACAACAGTATTCCATGTCCCAGTGGTTGGGAGGCCCTGCTGCCACACATTTCTTCCCCACTTCTGTATAGGCCTGGCCCAGAACAAATATGAGTAAGAGGAATTTTTCCTAATAGAGATCCTTTTCAGAAGCACTTTACTAAATGGTCCTATTCTAAAAAAGAAGACCCAGGCTGGGCCTCTTAGAGAGGAAGCACCTTGGCCCCAATCAGTGCAGCCTCTACAGGCTTCCTAACTGGGATGGCCGTAGGAGTGAAAGTGGCAGTTCCAGCTCCGAACAGGAGCTTCAGGACAGCAGCCAAGGACCAATTCACATGAGGTGCTGCTGGCCAGGGTCTGAGTGGATGGGACAGGAGGCTCATTTGTGGCTCTGCAATCAGAGGCTGAGCTGGTTTCCCGCTCCCAGTCCAAGTACAGGATTACCTCGTGCTCCTTCACTTGCCCCTTCCTCACTAGGCCTTGTGGAGAGCCGCTGGTAGATTTCTAAAAATACAGAATTAAATCTCCTCTAGCCTCTATTTGAATAATTCCCTGCTTTTTATTATTGTTTCCCAGCAGTGAACTGAGAGAAGAACTGCATGTTCTAGCCAAGCCTAATGATTGTTTTATAAATATTTATAAATCAGATATGAGCCTCTTTTCTTTCTCCTCTCTGCCCGGCTGTACATTATTTGGAGGCCCATTCTTCCCTTCCTAGCAGCTCCTTTGACATTTTTTCTGGACTGGGAGGGCATTTGGAGTTTGACATTTTTCTTTGATTTGCTCTCCTGTACTTTTGGAGTCTTTGTTAAGAAGCTTCGTTCTGAAGTATTTAAAGGTGGCCTCCTGAGGTTGCCTCATGGCTCACATGTGCTGAAACCAAACTGAAGCCTCCTAGCAGAAGAGAGAACCCATTTTAGCAAATTCATTTGCCAACAGAGGACACACATCACTCTGGTTGGGACTGTGTCTCTTGCCTATCCTACAAAGCATCAGAAATCAAGCGGGGGAGGGAGGAGGAAGTAATACCTAGAGCAGAAAAGTCAAGAGCTGAAATCAATAACCAGTTTGGCAGATCAGGTCTTGTTCCTGGGAAGACTGCTGTCCATTTTCTGGCAGTGGATGGCACTCCATCTACAATGTTTGGAAATCTGCCCCAGTGGCCATGGCTTTCGGAAAGTGGTGCCAGACTAATTAGGTTAACTTAACTGTGCCTGAGCTATTATATTGGATTGATCTTATTTTTCATGCTAAGCATGGAATCACTATGGAAGCTAATTGCTAAATAAATGCAGATCTCCTGTCTGGTACCAATAGGTTCTCCTGATCTTCCCTGACAGTGAAGGAACAATGTCACAGTGCAGAGGGCACAGTGAGACTGGCAAGCCCCTCAGAGTGAGCTCCACCTCAGTCGGAACTTGCTTTTCTCATTTCTCAGGTGTGCCCAGGGCCAAGGTCATTAAGTGAATCTTCCAGGAAACTAAACAGAACGACAAAGGGAGAACTGCTTGTCCAGACTGCTTCCCTGGGGGAGTAATTGGGGACCAGGACTATTATAACCTCCTCTACTACCACCATCAGAAGAAGCAGAAATATGTCAAGTTTCTACTTTGTACCAGCACAAGCTTTATACAAAGTGCTGATCTCACCTTCTCTTATTTTACAATGATACTGAAGAAACAGTGCATTTAAAAGCATTTGGGACAGCTCTGTGGTGTAGGCTATATTATTTTCAACCTTCTGAGAAATGAGGAGACCAAGGCTAGCAACTGATGTACTAAAGCCAAGGTCCAGGGGCTGTGACGCTCCTGAGACTATCTGACTCCACAGCTGGTGCTCTGAAGCCTTATACTCCATCCCATAATAAGAAACTGGATGATGGGTACACTAGAAGGAGTTCTTTACTGACCTCCAATTTGTAATGTGATAACACTTAGAGGTATTTTCTGATTTCTTTGATAGCCCTATAAAGTCCTCTCTTGATGGGATTTTTTGCTCTTCAAGATACCACCAATAGGGACCAAGACAAGAGTTAATCCCTAAAATATCCTTTGGAGAAATGGACAAGTTAATCCATTTGTTTGAACAGAGCCTCCATGAAACTAAGCCTGGGTCTTGTGGAGCTGCCCCAGGTGCTTATTTGGGGTGGGGAATCACATCTGGAGACATGCAGGTGGCTGCAGACCTGCCACTAGCTAACGGAAATAATCATGGTGTGATACATACCAGACTATGTAGAAGGCTGACTGAAAGCAATCTGCCAACCCACAAACCACAAACCCAGCAAAGCACCAAAATGCAGCCTTCCCTGGCCTCTGTGGGAAGGCACCGGAAAGGGGATCTGGGGATTGAACTGAATCCTGAACCAATTTTTAAAATGAGGCTAACTTGGAACAAGGATGGGCTTCACCAAATTAGGTCTAGTAGATCACTTCCATCCGGGTTAGGCAGCATGATCTACAGCAGTGGATTTCACACTTTTATATTTTCAAACAGCGGGACCCTTTCTGGAAATAAAGTCTTATACAGATCTGCACTTCACTAAAGAGTTTAAGTAGGAGTTTTTCAGCTTGTAGCTCAGATTTGGGAGAAAGGATGGGAACCCACCTGATGACCTGCTGTGTTGGCAGTGATGCTGAGGTCCCTCCAGAGCCCCCTGAGGATTTATTTAAGTTTAATCAAATTAATATACTATTCTAATGATCACAAAATTTAAATTGGTGAATTCCAAATTAATGAAGTTTGGCTGAATTTAGGTATTTTAAGCAACCTAGAATTTAAAAACAAAACTGTTTATAATAGAGCTTTTCAAACATATATAGAATAGTAGACTATATGCTGGACTTCCGTGTATTAATCATGAAGGCTCACCAATTATCAACATTCTGCCAATCTTTTATCTGTCTTATATTCTGCCTTTCTGGGAGTATTTTTTAAAATATTTTATTTATTTATTCATGAGAGATACAGAGAGAGAGAAAAAGGCAGAGACACAGGCAGAGGGAGAAGCAGGGTCCATGCAGGGAGCCCGACGCGGGACTTGATCCCGGGTCTCCAGGACCACACCTGGGCTGAGGGCGGCGCTAAACCGCTGAGGCCCCTGGGCTGCCCTCTGGGAGTATTTTATAGAAAATCTCAGATTTCATATCATTTCACCCACAAATACTTCAGTATGTGTCTCTAAACAACAGGATTTAAAGAAAAATCACTTCCCTTTATGATACTTAACAAAATTAAAACTAACTCTTTAGTTTATAGCATTTTAACCTTGAAATTATAACCCCATCAATGTCAAATTGAATTTTGAAGAGTAACATTAAAATCATAACATCCATTAGCTATTCACAAAGATGTTTTTAGACAAAGAGTTTCATGGTCAAATTATTTTAGGAAACTTCTGGTTTAAATAAAGTTAAATTGTTCACCTGTAAGACTTAATAAAAATTTTAAGACTAATTTTCATAGGCCTCTCAAAGAGGGAAATAGAATATGGAGACATTTTGAGGTTTGTTTGGCCAATGACACATTTTTTCATGGAGTACAAGGAAGATAAATATTACACAAAACACATAGGAGTGGAAAGCTGAGCTTAGTCTTAGGACTCAAAGGTCTTTGTGTTTGTATTTCCAAGAGAGTTGAGGAAGCAGCCTTGTTCTTAGTAGGCAATGAATAAAGATGTTGGATGAACATCAGTTGTCATTATACCAAACAATGAAGATGCTGCTCAGGAGAGGTCTACAGTCTAAGTACTATTCTAACAACTCAAAATCACATGACATGGTGCTACATTGAATGTTATGGGAAGGGCAGATCCTTTGGCCCTGTAGTGCTCCTTTGTCCAGAAGACACATGATGAAGATGAAACCCTCCTTGAGCTAGGCCTGGAAAGATGAGTAGCAGAAAGGAAGATTCTGGAATACAACTGAATGACACGAATAAGAGTACAGAAATCTAAAAAAATATGGTGTGTTCAGGTAACAGTGAAGTAGCTAGCCAGGCTACGGAGTGGAGGGAAATGAGGTCTGACAATGAGAGTAGGGTGTGAAAGTATTGATCTGAGAGTCAATTTGGATTATGATCCAAGTGACATGGTGATGAACTGCTTAAGAGCAGATATTGTACCTTTTATGGCATCCTTTCCAGCAGAATACCTTAAATACAGCAGGCTCAAATAGACAGATGTTTATACATAGAATTCCATTGAATGGAGTGAGCCATGACTTTATAGGTCTCAGCATAAACTCATTGATTGATGTAAGCAGCCTGTCAGTTACTATAGACAAGACGCCAAGGGGATGGGCTACAGAATGGGTATATTTCTATGGAATTGAGGAAGGAAAGGAAAGATTAGAAATGTGGGATGTTTGGGGACAGAAGTTACCAAACATAACAGTTTTGTAGTGAAGATGAAGGATAGAGAAGGTAGAGGAGAGGCTTGTGTAGGAAAACAAGAAGAGCGTAAGGGTGTTGGGCTTCCTGGGCAACAAGAAGAGAAGAAAAAAGGATTATCTAAGAACAATAAAAAGTCCTCATTTGAGTAGAAATGGAATCCTATTTTAAAGAAGGTTTAGGGTTTTAGAATTAGCATTGACATTAGTGCTTGTCCTTAAGGTCAGCGCTACTCACAAAATGGTTCCTGAGCCAGTGCAAATCAATGAATTTTTTGTTTCTGGTCAGCAACAAGATAAGTATTGAAATTGAGAATGAGCCAGATGGCATGGCTGGACATCCAAGCAAGTGGTTATTTTCTAGTAATTAATTTTTATTGTATTTTACAAAAGTATTAGTTTAAAAAGTGTTGGGAAAAAATAGTGCTTCACCACAGATGGTTTGAGAAGCACAATCGAGATTATTCTTGAAAATGCTCCGAGGAATATGTCTTCTCTCACAGCCAGTTTTTCGTTCTGCATTAAAACAAGTGGCTGTTTGTTGGAGAGCCAGATGGCTTGCATTTATAGGCCATCTTATTAGAAAATTATGCATCTAATCCCTAGAAGCTAAACCTAGCACAGGGAGATGCTCACACTTGGAGAAGCACAAAAGAACTGGGAGGGACTGAGTCCCTTTTACTGGAAGTTTATTCCAATTAAGTAGAATAACAGGAGGAATGACTGGCCCTGTTCAGATTATTTTCTGTAATTCTTTTATTCCCGCTCTCTCATTTCCCCTTTGTCCCTCCTTTACTGGCCACACATGTGTCATATTTTAAAAGCATACAATGTGACTCTGTCATATAGGTGACCACTCTGTACATAGATATAATTGTATTCTCCTCTAATATTTTATTATCTGACATGTTGCCTCCAACTGAGAAGTGAGGTATGAACTATATTATCATCCCATTTTACAGATAAAGAAACTGAGGGTGTGAAGAGGATTTGTGACCAACCCTATTTTCATGACTAGAATTCAATTTTCTGATTACCTGCCAAGTGGTCTTGACTTCCAGCCACAATAGGAGGCAGCTGGGCAGAGTCAGAGAGCTCCCATGTGTTTAGAAAAATTGAAATGGAAGACCATATGCAAAGGGCCAGCATGGACTCTGGTAGAATGTAAGTGCTCAATAAGTGTTAGTTTTTTTTTTCCTTAAAAATATTATTAAAATGAAGAAGGTAGCATGGAATGAAGGAAAGAGGTTGTGCCTTTATAGCCCATGCTCTTTATGATGATGAATTTCTGGGTTGGCTTTGTACAAATCAGTTAGGTCAACCTTTTCCCAAAGTGTTTTCCAACCCATGTTAATTAGGTCCCAATCTCTGCCACTGACTGTTTGACCTCCTTCAACTGTTTAAACTCTCTGAGCCCCTAGAGTTTTTTCATCTAATAAAAAGTGTTGGTACGATTTACCTTGCAGTAACACTGTGAGTTTTAATGATAATATGCCTAGCATATAATGAGCACTTGATAATTGGTGCTATTATGTCTACACAATTTTTCATTGACTTAATCCAGCATAAAATAGTCAAAACCACCAATAGATATTGAGCACCACCTTGACAGCCTTGTGTGGAATAGACCTGCTATCAACTATCTATTCTTTAATTCAAAAGTCAGGCAATTAACTTTAAGTGCCAACAATATGTAGTCATGTGTACAAATAAAAAATGCCTATATGTATTCACTTAAAAAAATGTTATCCTTCCCAAATTTCTCTTGTATGGCACAATATTCGAGGCCTGCAGGGATGATTTATTATAGTCTGGCAGCACCAGTTCTTCGAAACTGAATACGCTGGAGGAAGATTAAGAGGGAAGATGGAACCATTTGACAGTATAATTACACACACAACTTTTAATGTTATTGTGTATGTATCAAAGATATTGTATCAGAATTTAAAGAGATAAATATTTTAAATTTAGAAAATGAGAACACTTTCTGTTGGTAGAAAAGAAAAAAAGGAATTTAATAATATGCCATTCAAACTTGCTTTAAATAATTATGTTACTTCAGATCTACAAGATAAACAGTCCACACCACAGAACAGGGCATGGGCTATAATTTAATAAACACATGTCCCACAAGAGTGATGAAGAATATGGCCAAAGGCTGAAATTGGATGCATACATGATCTGGGGGTGTAACTTCATTTGTAAAATGAATCACAGTCTAAACTTGGACTCGGTTGACTTATTGAAATCATACTTTTGCACGAAATGTTGTTTTTCCTATAGGGGCACTTTTCCCAGCTTATTTTTAGTTATGAGTTCTTTTGAACAAAGCACTCCAGTGTTCACTAGGGGCCAGCTAAGGACACTTTTTAGGACCTTTCTCTCCATATTTGACTCTCTTTCGCCCACCTCCAAAGCCTCTTTAACCTTCCTCCCCCACTTTCAATCCTTTCTAATTACTGCAGAAAACAAACATGGGGTTTTTTGAAATTTATGTTTATGGATTCTATAGTCACTCTTCTACCCCAAGCAAGAGGCAGGGGAGTGTGGCAGCAAATTACAGGAGCAAGCAAAAAGGAGAATAGAGTTCTAAGTTTGACACTGCCATTAATGATCTGAGAAACTTGGGCAAGTCACTTTACTAGACTTGGCCTCAGTTTTTTTCTTTTTTTCTTTTCTTTTCTTTTTTTTCTTTCTTTCTTTGTGTGTGTGTGTGTGTGTTTTAAAATTCATACAGAGTAGAATGAACCAGAGAATCTTAAACTAAGGAATTCAACTATGACATCCCATGATATAAGTTTTCTGCCTTCACTCAGTCCATGAGAGCCATAGAGCTAGTTCTTTCTCTATCCCTACTATTTATCAACCATATGCTCAAATTCATTAGTCTTTTGCAACATGAGTTTCCTTTTTTTTTTTTTTTTTTGAGTTTCCATATTTACAGTGGGCAAAATAATAGTATTTTTCTGAGTGGAGTTCCTGTAATGATTAGATGAAATTATCTAGGGCCAGCTTAGCACGATGGATGTCACAAAGTAGATATTCAATAAATGTCATCTATTATTTGGCTTTCGAGAGACACAGTTTTGATTCATTTTGATGATAAGACAATAGATGTTGGGAGTTATTCAGAAGACATTGTTTCTAGCAATCTTATTTCTCATGTCAGCTTTCCTGTTTGGGTCCACCCCGCCTTTTTCTATTCAAGGGAAGTCAGGAAGAGAACAGTCTATCCTATCACAGTCTATCTCATCATATAATAGTGGCACTCCCAATTCCTGGGGACACACTTCATGCTGAGAACCATTTAGCTTCCTTTCTTTTTATATTGTCTTTTTCAATCATAAATTCAAATAATAAGTGTTTTGAGACATCATCTTGGATTAAATTCTGGAGTCAAATTAAAATAAAGTGCTGGGTATTCCTAGCACATAATGATTTCAAGTAGAGGCTCTGGGTTTGACTCTTGTCTCTGCTGACACTTACAGTCACTTCAACTTTCTCTTCCCTATTCCCTATATCTGTTGAATGCAAATAGGAGCACATTTCTCATAGGATTGATGGGAAAAATAAATGAGCTACTACTTAGGACAATGCTAGAACCTATTAAGCACTATTTATTTTGTAGTTATTATTTCTAATTATTGGATTTCCTAGAGAGAGAGAAGGTATGAAAGAATGAGCTCTAAATGTATGAACCGTTTTTTCAAGATTATACAACTGGTAGACCAGAGTGCAAAGGCTGAGATTAAAGAAGAATGGTTTAGATATATTGGGCATGAAAAGGACATAGCACAGTTCTACATAAAATGGAAGTGAAGAAGCATTGATCAAATGAAGAACTTTTTATTGTTTCCCAAAGTGCCTACTACACAGTACTCATGCTTGTAAATTATCTCATCTAGTCCTTATAGATGCCCTTCCTGAAGTATCACCAGCCCCATTTTACAGAGGAGCAAATTGAGGTCCAGAGAGGTTAATGGTTAGCCCAAATTCACACAGTAAGTGGTAGAGCTTGGAATTGAATGTGTATTTGACTGACTTCAGAATCTGTTTTATTTCTAAAATAAAATGTCACATTGCAGTTGGGATGGAGTTGGCGGGCAGGGAGAAATCTGAGAAGTAGGGAAAGTATGTCTGAGAAATTTATTTACTTATGTATGAGTTGGATCAAAAGTTTACCTACATCATTTTACACTCTGAGGTAGTTTTCTTTTAGAGCCTTAGATGTTCTGATATCAACTCTCAAGATACTTCACCATGAAGGAAATTCTTAAAAGAATGTTGGAATCTGGATAGTATCTTTTCCTTGATTTAAAGACTCTCTTTTCCAGGTGGAGAGAGGTGAAAGAACATTGGCTGCTAGGAGCTGACCAGTCTTATATAATTTTTTTAGGTTATAGCTATTCTTAGGTGAATATTAATTCAAGACCTAACAAAATTTTGCAAGGTGGTATGCCAAAATTACTCATAGATATTCTAGAAATAGTTAAAGAGCTCCAAATTAGTCATTTTTCTCCAAAGTACTGTCTTATTTATCTTCTTTTTAAAGCTGAAAATTTAACAAACCCAACTATTGTTGAAATGAAGAGATTTTCTTTCTTGCTGGAGTGATTATTCTTGAAAGAAAATGAGTCTTTTAAGAGTGAGACTATAAAAATGGTGAAGGAAGGAAAAAAATCATCAGAAAAACTTATTGAAAAACCCTAAAAAGATCAGAGAGTCACTTTCTGGTCTGGCTACAGCAATGTTTTTATTATGAATTTGACATCTGACCTTACTGTCCTCCTTAACCAAAGATGTTCAACTTTTTATTGTATTAATTTCAAATTTATATGTGCATAAAGAAGTAACCTACTTTCTCAGGAACATGTTCCATTATATATTATAAATAACACACTGAATCCGTTATTTTCAAGCATATTTTTGTACCCTCACTTCAGTTCATTTTGAGTATCAAACCAAAAGATGATCCCTTGGAACAACACAGAACTTTTTATTTTTCTTTTAATAAAACCACTCTTCTTTTTTATCACACTTTCATTAAACATTTTATGAATGTACTAAAAAATATTGAAGCCAGCATTAAAATGCTCTACTCTCACAGCAGAATTATGTGCCTTTCGTTCTCACTGTGCGAGTCATGGAACATTCCAGTCAGGCTGTGACATGTGGCCTCTGTGGGCCCCTGAAAATCGAAATGTGGACTCCAATGAGAAAAATACCAAACAAGAATATGAAAATAAAATAAAAAATGATTGAAGTATTATAATGGTTTTTTCTGTAAAATCATCTTTAAACTTAAACTTTACTCATTTGTTTAATTCATCCAACTAATATTTATCAAGGGCTTGCCACATGCCAGACACTGTTATAGACATGATAGAACAATGAGCAAATAAGTTACAAATCCCTGCCTATAAAGCTTACATTGTAGAAGGATAAGTAAGTAAAATGCATAATTTATAGGGATGATTGATATAGAGTGTATGCAGAGAAAGGGATCAGAGAGTGCACCTCCTGTATAAGGATTACAAGAAATAGTGACAGTGGGTACCATTATCCACTCATCCCAGGTAGAAATCCTTCAGCAGTTGACTATTTAATGCAGTACTTGCAGCAAGTATTTTAGAGATTCTATTAACAGATTAAGATAATTTCCTTCTCTTCCCAGATTGTCATAAATGAATATTGATCTGTTTATCAGTCACTCTGCATTTTTTGAGCTAATCATGTGATTTTTCTCTTATTCTCTGAATGTAGTAAATTATATTGATTAAGTGGTCCATGTTGAACCAACCTTATACTCATAGACTTAGTTTTGATTTAGTGGCTAATAATTTTAGGACACATCTAAATTCTTGAGGGAAAGTGATTTTCTTTTCTTGTCATGCCCTTGTCAGGTTTTGTGTCAAAGTTATGACAGCCTCATAAAAGGAATTTCTAAGTTTACATTTTCTTTCTTTCTTTCTTTCTTTCTTTCTTTCTTTCTTTCTTTCTTTCTTCTTTCTTTCTTTTTCTTTCTTTTTTTTTTTGGAAGGGTTTGTGTAAGATTTGTGTTGTTTCTGCTGTAAATGATTGGAAAAATTCAACAGGGAAACCTGAGTGCAGTGTTTGCTTGCAAGTTTTCTAATTACAGAACAAAATTCTTTGACAGATATAAGACTATTCAGATTTCTTATCTCTTCTAGGTCATATTTGGCAATTTGTGTTTTTCAAGAAATGTGCACATTTTATCTAAATTTTCAAATTCATTGGAATAATGTTGTTTATAGTATCTTCTTAACTTTTTAAGGCATGTAGGATTTGAAGGTAAAAGCCCTCTGTTGTTTCTGTACTGGTAATTTGTGACTTCTCTCTACTATGGATACGCAGTTTATTTATGGAATAATTCTATAAATTTACTTTTATCTTTTTACATTACATTTTACATTTGTTCTCTCTTGTGTTCCCTGTATTATTTCTTTTTAAAAACTTATTTGGCTTTAGTTTGTTCTTCTTTTTGTCAGTTCTGAGGTGAATAATTACAGATCTGACTTTCAGCCTCTTTTCTTTCTTAATATTTGTTCTTAAGACTATCGTTTTTCCTCTAAGCAGCCATAGCTGCATCACCCAAGTTTTGACATACCATAATTTCGTACCATTTTGTTCAAAATAGTTTTTATTTCATTATCATTTATTGTTTGATCTGTGTGTTTTTGCAAGTGTATTGGTTATTTACCATATTTGTGGATTTTTCTATTGTCTTTTGGATATTAATTTTAGCTTTATTTCACTGTAGTTGGGAAATGTATTCTGTGTGACATCAATATTTTGAAATTTGTTAAGATTTGCTTTATGGCCCACTGTGCTGTTAATTTTGGTAAATGTTACATGTTATTTTGAAAAAATGTAGTCTTTGAATACAGAGTTCTAGAGAGGTCAAGCATTTTAATCATGTGGTTTGTATCTATTACATTAGTGTTTTTTTATTTAGTCTACTTATTATATTAGTTACAATTGTGTTAAAACTTTCACCTATAATTGTTGACTTTTCCTCTCACTGTATTTCTGTCAACTTTTTCTCTGTGTATTTTGGGAATATTTTATTAGGTGCATATACTTTATTTTTATTCAATTTCCTATTAATAGACTATTTTATAATTATGAAACAAATCTCTCTTTTATCTCTAGCAATACTTTCATCCTATTTTCCAGTAGTGACATAACTATACCAACTTTGTTTTGATTCATTTTGCATTGTGTATTTTCCTCATTATTTTATTTTCCTTGTATTTATTTCCTTTTATTTAAAGTACATCCTTTTAAGCAGTCTGTGGTTTTTATTTTTAAATACTATTTGGTGATTAAAAAATTACAGTGTTCAATATACTTACATTTTGTGCTATTATTATGTTTTGATTTAAATCTGTTCTCTAATTTGTCATCTATTTGTCCCTCTCTTTTCTTTCCTATCTTGGCTTTTTTTTTTTTTTAAGTAGCAGTATTGTTTTATTATAACTTTTTAATTATTCTTTCAGTGTCTACCCTACATCACTGCAAATATCTTTGATATTTCAATTTCAATTTAAATTATTTATGTTTTTAAAGATTTTATTTATTTACTCATGAGAGACACACAGAAAGAGGCAGAGACATAGGCAGAGGGAGAAGCAGGCTCCTTGTGGGGAGCCCAATATGGAATTCAATCCCAGGACCCTGGGATTATGACCTGAACTAAAGGCAGATGCTCAACCACTGAGCCACCCAGGTGTCCCAAATTTCAATTTAAATTATTTCTATCACTTAAATGACTGAAGTCATTTAAGAATTTTAGAACACTTTAATATCTTTTTTCTTTTTTTGTGCTTTTGTTACGCATTTTAAACCTACATATGCATGTGTATATTAGCTCCACAAGACATTATCAGTATAATGGTAGTAATCATCTAGATTTTCCCGGTATGTTTATCTTTTCCCTCGTTCTTCCTTTCTTCCAGCATTTCAGTGTGTCCAACAGGAATCATCTCACCTTGGATTAAAGAAGGGCTTTCCAGTATTTCCTTCAGTGTGGGTGATGAAATCTCTATGTTGGTCTGAGAGCATTTTATTTTTAAACAGAAATCCTTCCTGTTTGAAGGATTAACCATCAGACAAACAAAGTTAGCATTTTTCCATTTTTTTCCTTTTCCCCTTGCAATTTGAAAATATCATTCCATTATCTTCTGGCTTCATACGTTTCTATTGAGAAGTTAGCTGCTATCTTTCACTTTTCCCTTTTTTTCTTGGAAAGCACCAGAAGTACCTCAGTGTGGTCATTTCTTTATCGATTGTATTTGTGGCACTTCCTCAACCTCAGACTTGGTGTATTTTCATCTGTTTGGAAGGTTCTTAGTCCTTATCTCTTTGAGTATTACTTTTCCTCTATTCTTTCTTCTTCTGGGATCCCAATTATATGTGTACTATACTTTTTACCGTGTCCTATATATCTACTACACTTTTAAAAATTTGGTTTTTAACTATTTCTCTCCTGTGATTCAGCTTGAATATCTTCTTCTGACATAGATTTTAGTTTAGTAATTTTTTCTTTAGTTTTATCAAATCTGCTCTTAAAGCTGTCTATTAGGATGTAATTTCAATTAAATTTTTCAATTCTGTAGTTCCCATCTGATTCCTTTTTATAGTTTTAATTTCTCTTCTGAAATCTTTTCTTGCCTTTTATTTTTTGAATTCTGTTCATCACATTTATTTTATTTTATTTATTTTTTTGTATTTTTTTATTGGAGTTCGATTTGCCAACATATAGTATAACACCCAGTGCTCATCTGTCAAGTGCCCCCCTCAGTGACCGTCACCCAGTCACCCCATGCCTCCGCCCACCTCCCCTTCCACTACCCCTTGTTCATTTCCCAGAGTTAGGAATCTCTCATGTTTTGTCACCCTCTGATATTTCCCACTCATTTTCTCTCCTTTCCCCTTTATTCCCTTTCACTATTTTTTATATTCCCCAAATGAATGAGACCATATAATGTTTGTCTTTCTCCCATTGACTTACTTCACTCAGCATAATACCCTCTAGTTCCATCCATGTTGAAGCAAATGGTGGGTATTTGTCGTTTCTAATGACTGAGTAATATTCCATTGTATACATAAACCACATCTTCTTTATCCATTTCATCTGTCTATGGACACCGAGGCTCCTTCCACAGTTTGGCTATTGTGGACATTGCTGCTATAAACATTGGGGTGCACGTGTCTCGGCTTTTCACTGCATCTGTACCTTTGGGGTAAATCCCAGCAGTGCAATTGCTGGGTCATAGGGCAGATCTATTTTTAACTCTTTGAGAAACCTCCACACAGTTTTCCAGAGTGGCTGTACCAGTTCACATCCCCACCAACAATAATCACATATATTTTAATATCTAAATCTAATGTCTGGATCTTGGATAGATCTGTTTCTATTTTCTGCCTTTTATCTTGGATTTGAGGCACTTACACTTGTCTCTTGGATACTGGCTAATTTTTTTACTGAATCCTGGACACAGTGTATGAAAATTTATAAAGTGTTATTTCCTCTAAAAAGGACATACTTTTTCTACTGGAAGGTAGTTAATGTTGGGCAGATTGCCTTAATTAAATCTTGGATTGAGTCAATTGGAAGTGGGCTTTATTCTATGGGAATAGAATACCTGTTATGGTAAATTTCTAAAGTGTAGTCATTTAGGGTCCCAGCTGAAAGAGTAAGTTATTTGCTAAGGCCTCTTCTTGATAGATTCTGAATTCCAATTTCTTATTCCAAGTCCCGTTAAGACTTCCAGAAGTTTTGTACAGCATCTTGAAAACTGACAAATGCTGCATGGGCAAAGGGCATGAATTTTATCTAGGAGCTCGACTTTACTCTGGGATCTTGTCTCTGGACGTCTTTGCTAATTTGGAAGGTTTTCTGATACCTTAAAACAAATGGTTTGAGATATTTTCTGCATTTTATAATTGTCCTTAGCAGGAGGGTTGGCCTGCAATAAGCTTACCTACTATTACTGATAGAAAACTCCTACCATAGCATTTTGTCACTGATATGCCAATAATATTTTCTATTTCCTTCTCTGTTTTATTCCTTTGAATTTGTCTTCCTTATTTCAAATGTATTTTATTGAGATTCTGTTTAGGGAGTTTTTATTCCTTTAGTCTTACTCTTCTAGTGAATTAATTTGCACAAATAAGTCTCAAATCTATTTCTATAAGGCATGCTTTTTGTTTGATCACTCTACATGTTTATCTACTTTTCTCTCGAAAACAGTTTATTAAGAGTAGGGACATTAGAGTCATAAGCTGGAGTCAAATCTTGATTTCATAAATTACTAGCTGTGTCTCTTTGGTCAAGCTATTCAGTCTAGTTAAATCTCAGATTCTCCATAAAAATATGGAACTGATATGAGTATGAGTATTGTGAGGATTAAATAAGGCCATATAAATATAAATGCTTGATGTGTATAAAAAATGCCTGGCATAAGCATGACATAATGTAAGCTTTTAAAATGTTAGCTATTATTATTCTAAAAGCCCACTGAAAGGACATACAGAGGTAGGTATTAGGAATTCAAAAATACAGTATTTATCTTTAGTATAATACCTCCCATTCTTACTAGAGATATTTCCATTAACATGTCTCAATAATTCTTAAGCTAAATATGTCAAAACTAAAATCTGTGCTTTCTTGACACAGAATCAATCATTCCCGATATTACCAGTGACACCTCTATGTATTCAGCTCTCTGAAATACCAAACAGAATAATTTTACACTTCCCTCAACCCTCTGTTGTGTCTATCACCTTCTCTAGCCAATTATTTTTCTCTAATGTTTCTGCTTCTTCCTTTTCTTTCTTCCTCTTACACTTTTGTTCTACAACTGGGCCTCTCTCATTCAGTGCATAGGTAATATATCTTAGCTATTCTTTTTTTTTAAGATTTTATTTATTTATTTGAGCAAAAGACAGAGTATGAGCATGAGCATGAGCAGGGGTGAGGAAACAGAGGGAGAGGGAGAAGCAGACTCTCTGTTGAGCCCAGGATCCAGAGATCATGACATGAGCCAAAGGCAGACACTTAACTGACTGAGCCACCCTTCGATAGAAGGAAGTATTTGATCTCAGGGCCAGGGAAAGAAATATACCAGATGGATCTGGAATAGCATGTCATGCCAGAAAGCAACGAAATGTTTAAATAAAATGAACTTTGTCAAAAGAATACAGGATCCAACCTAGGGAGCCCCAGTGTCAAAGGAGAAATAATTCAAGCCACAAAATTAATAACGATAATATTGGATTTAACCCATGGAATAAATCAATATCCATAATCCATGCTTATTTACATAAATAAATAAGTAAAGAAGAGACATGTCTTCCTCACAATAGTATTTCAATCAACAAATGTAGAAGAAAAGACAGAGATTGAGTATCATCATTAAGTAAACACTACACCAGTAAAGTCAGACAAGATTCACCAATGGATACTAATATTAAAGGGCAATTATTTGAGGAAAAATAAGATTTGCATAATCTCAAGGAATCTCCCCACCCTCACTCCCCAAATACCTATCAACTACAATGGAAAAGGTAGTAATATTACAATGGGCAAAACTACCATACAGTAGTAATAAGACACATTGATATTGTGAACCCCAAGATATGATACACTGAAGACAGAAACATCGTTGTTGTGATATTCTAGCCAAAAATGTATAATCCCATTCCAGTTACGGGAAAATCCTGAACAAATGCACATGGGGAGACAGCCTACAGAATAACAGATTTCAAAAGTGTCAAAACCATGAAAGACCAAGAAAGACTGGAAAGTCTTGTGATGTACCAGAGGAGCCTAAGGAGGAAAGGCAGCTCAGTGCAATATGGGATCCTGGATAAGGTCCTGGAGCACAAAAAGAACACTAAAGGGGAAGTAAGAATTTTAAGTAAGATCTAAAGTCTTGTTAGTAACACTATGCCAGTGTTAATTTCTTGTTCTTGAACATTGCCATGTAAAATGTTAACAACCGGGGAAGGGAAGTTGAAGCATATAAGAAAACTCTTCTGACTGTTTTTGCAACTTGTTTGTAAGTTTAAAATTAGTTCAAAGGTTAAGAAAAAAGACTGATCTACCTCCAGTCTTCCACATGATGTCTCACCTGCACTACCTGTGCTCTGTTCTCTAGGAATGTGCTCATCTCCCTTTGTCCATCTCTCCAGAGCCAACATCCACCTTCATGCAGTTTGTTTAAACACAGTCTACATCCACCACATGCAGTTTGGTTAGCACATCAGCTTTGCTGTCAGACCCACTGGGCTTAAATCCTGACCCAGCCCCGTGTTAGCTGGATGACGTTTGGTGTATTCTCTTGGCTTTCTAGTCATTGATGTCCTCATCTTTAGTTTTTAAATGGGAATAAAACTAATACTTTGTCCAAAAGGGGTTGTAAAGATCAAATGAGATAGTGTTTAGTCAGTGTGAAGGCACAGAGGCTTGCACACAGTAGTATTCAACAGAAGTTATGGCTTTTAGGGCACACATGATTTCCTTAAAGCTGGTCTCTGACTAATCTGTAAATCCTCTTCTATTCTGTGTTCTCTAAAGATACACTAGTTTAATTCATACCATTTAAATTTGTATTTGATATTTAATAAGCTGCTCTTAAGTTTAGACAATTTTCTCAAATTATAAAATCATTTAATGCAGTCTTCTACTTCTTTTATCGTGCCCCAACTGCCTCATTCAGTATTCTGCACACAGCACAAGATGAATGTTCACTGGCTGATGATTATAAGTTGGCAACACTGTATTCTTTCAGCCTCCTAATGAACTGAAGCTTTCATACACTGGTAATATTTAATAAACTGAAAATACCACAACTTTGCAAGTTGGCAAAAATATTCAAATATTGCACTAATTTCTACATTCTGAATTGAATTTTCCGTGGTGCTACAGTCACACTATGGGGAAATGTCTAAGAAGTAATTAAAGGGGCGCTTGGGTGGCTCAGTTGATGAAGCGTTCAATCTTGATTTTGGCTCATGGTCTCAGGGGCATGGGATCAAGCTCTGTATTGGGCTCCCCATTTGGTGGGAAGTCTGCTTGAGGTTCTCTCTCTCCCTCTCCCCTTGCCCCACACTGATCTCTATCAAATAGATAAATAAAAATTTTATTAAAAGAACTATGCAAAACATTATAAGAATCTGTCACATCACAGTCTGGAATGCTGGTGATAGAAAAGTTTTCCACCAGAATTCATTGTGACATCTTCAGTCTTAGCAACTTCAATTCTACTCTGTTCACTTATGAGTGAATAGTCATAACAAACAAACAAGAATGCATATTTTTTATAAGGTACTGATGAAAAAACCTCTATTCCATGAAAGGTGTCAATTTCATTCTTTGGTTTGTGAGAGGAAGGTCTTGTAGCTTGAGATGAAAGTTGTGTGCTTGAATTTAATAGTGATTGCTCTTAGAACTCTATGGAATTCAGAAAATGGCTCAGCTGGCTGAGATCCAGAGTGCTTAGGCAACCGGGTGGGGTTTTGTTTTGGGCTGCATGGATTTCCATCTTCATTCCATGACTGACTAGCTAGCTTTTTAAAACCTTAGGTGTGTGTGGTCTTTTTTTTTTTTTTTTTTTTAATCTCTGCCTCAGCTTCCTTATCTCGAAAATGAAAATAATAGTAACTACTTCATCAGGTCATTGTGAATGTTAAATACTGTATACAAAATATCATGTGGTTCATAATTCCACAAATGTGAGGTTGTCCTAATGTGGATAGGTTCCCTCTGTCTCCTCCAGGCCCTAGAATCTCAGGGGTTGAGAGGAATCTTGCAGATTTTAAAAATTGGCCTGGTTATTTTCATAGAAAAAGAAACTGAAGCACAGCTTAAGTAGCACTTTCTTAAAGTAGCAAAGCTATTGTTGGTTGGAAATGGCTGGCTCAGGAGATGATACATGAAATCTTTATAAAAATGCGTTCATTGGAGTTAACAGTCAAGTATCAGTCCTTACTAAAGAGAATCCCCCACCCCCAAAAGCAGGCCTTAGTAAAATGCACTCAACCCTTATTCCTTCCCCTTTGATTGGTTTTGTGACTATGTCTGAATGGTAAAGTGTTTAAAGAAAAGCACTGGGTACTCATTGAATTATTACTGATTAATATACATTTCAGGCTAAGCTGATTGTAAAATGTGGAAATAATTCAAATGCCCATTGGCAGAATGGATAAATAAAGTGTGGTATATTTATGCAATGGAATACAATGTTGGTGTCCAAAAAATTGAGGTATAGCTACATTCAACCAAATGGATTGATTTTAACAATGATTTTAGATAAAAACCATAAGTCTCAGGATATTGCATATAGCACTTTTATAGTTAAAAATGACTAAAATGAGAATATAATTTTTTAGGCATGATGATATAAATGGAAAGCAAGCTTATGATGGACACATAAGCTAGGAAATGGTTATTTTCAGGGAGGAACAGAGAAAGGATGAGGTAATACCAATGAAGTACATGCAAGTAATTGCCAATGTTCTAGTTTCCATGAGGGGGAAGGGTTTTTTTGTAGTTTAATATATTACTTAAACAAAGAAAGAAAGTCTTCTGCAAATCAACAGTAAGAGTATGCCATGAACGAAAATATTTTAAGCACAATAGTGTGTATCTAAATATGTGTACATATTTGTATGTGTGTGTATATAATATAGACATACAATGTATATATAATGTGTTTATATATATATACACATATATAGAGTGGGAAATGCCTACATATGCTTTGTGTCTCCTCGCATTGGGAAGTTAAGATGAATGTATCACATGTTGCATTGTCCTCATAAGACTCTTACAAACTTCCTTATTCACAGCAGACAATACCCAATAAAAACAGCTATCCTTAAGGCAAGTTTTTCTTCTATTTCTGGCAAAGAAGGACGTGGAGTGAATGAGATCCATTCGTGCACACGATGCCTCCTGTTGTCATCCAGGGATTCAGCAGAAATTTAGATTCTTTGCTCCTTGGCTATATATTGAAACTATAAAATTATCCTACAGGTTGTCAAACAGCATGACTTCCCTGGAGGAAGCTAATACACTCATATTGCCCATCCCCCCCATTTTATAGATGAGCACGCTGAGGTAGAGTCTGCTTGAGCTCATAAACTCCTTTGTAAATACTTAAGATGAGAGAATCAGGGAGGTTCAGCAGATCTTAGAGCAACTATTTCTGCTTTCCAATTTCTAAGTGCTTCTTCATTTCTTCCTCTTAGTTACGTCTTCTCTCTTTGTGTCCAAAATGGTAGATAACTGGGTAGGACATGGCTTGAGTTGGTGAAGAATGTCTAGAAAGAAAAGAGGGAAGGTATGATGGAAACAATGACAACACCAACAACAACCAGCACATCTTGATTGCTTACCGTGTGGCCAGACACAGTCTTGCTCTGTATGTTTCGCATGTATTATATCATTTTTAATTCTCAGGACAAGGATTAAAGAGTTAATACAAGTAATTTCTTCAAAGGAATGGAAATCTCATCCTGTTTCCTTCTTTGTTCACCATACTGTACACATGACAAGTGGCATAGTTCAGTGTCCATGAAGAAGCTATCTAACATGTGGGGGTGAAAAAAATTCCTGGGATGTCACAACAGCAAAAGATGTTGGCTACAAGATAGTTGTGTTGATTTAATTTCTAGGTGTGAATGTTTACCTGGTCTGGTTTTTGGCAGGCCTCTGAGGCCGTCATGTACTCATTCGTGTTCTGCTCTGCTTCTCCCTCCTCCAAAATGACAGAGAATTTGTCAAACATCATCTCTCCAATCCATCTGCCCCAGCACAAGCAGGTTTGAAGGATTATGATTCTCCTTGTGATGCAGCACATCCAAAGCTCCATTACTGGTGCCAGGGACTCGAATATTAGGAATGAATAGAGGGGGCCTTTATGGAACTTAATTGGTAGTGCTTTCTAAAGCATATTATTTTCAATAACAAATGACCATATATATGCTGCATGTATATAACTAGGCTATCACAAGTGGAGTTTATTAGAGAGCTTACGTCATTATTGTAACTTCATTTCACATGACATAGTGTATTGGAATCTTTATTCCTTTTGTGCTGCCAACCCTTGCCCAGAAGCATACCAAAGGACATATGAGAGGAAACCTAGAGGACTGAGGGCCTTTGCCTGACCCTGCAGAGTATGCAGGGACACAGGGACAGTGACACGAGATGTGAAAGAAGGTCTGAGGTCCCCAGAGCAAGTCGCACGACAGCATCCTATGCCCGATCCCCATTCCCACTGTACGCTTTTACAAATAAAGTCAGATTAAAATGCATGCAAGGCATGAAAAGATCAAAAGGTCAAAAAACAGAGGGCACGTAAGTAGGGATGAGGCTGCTGTTTTTGCTGGGAGGTGGTTAAATGAGTCCCACCGACCAGCTATGTGACTGACTTTGGGCAAGTTAACTTCTACTTCCTCAGGAGGGACGATGCTGCACCTACTTCATAGGATTATTTTAAGGATTACAAGACATTTTGCGTGTAAATTACTTAGCAGAGTATATGGTATATATCATACAGTCAATAATTATTTGACATAGCTATTACTATAAAAGAGAAGAATGACACATTCCTCATAAGACTTTTGTGAGGTATAAATGAGAATGTGTATTATGGACCTGGCATAATGCCCAGCATATTGTAAGGCCTAAGGATAGTTAGCTTTTCTTCCTTAGTGCTTGTTATTAAAATAATATGGGGATCCTTGAGGAATGGGGCCTGAGGCTCTGATTTACCATTTTTAGGGCTTTATTATTTGTAAAGCCATCTATGATTTACAGACTGTTTTCCGACCTTTAACTCACTGGGCTTTCACAAGAAGCTTGTTGCTTCCTCTTCTGAAAACAGGCTCATCATTCCCCAGTTTTGCATAAGAGGAAATTATAGCTCACATAGTTTAAGTGACATGTTCAAGATATACAGTAGGAGAGAAAGGATCCGAACTCAGGTATGTAGGATCCCTAAGCTAGCATTCTTTCCATATTAGCCCTCTAAAGATCATAGCTCATATTGAACTAACTAGATTGAATTACAAATTTCTGCCTAGCCATTACCTTAAATAATTCATTCAAGCTGTCTTCATGGTTGTATTGATGCAATGGGGTCCATTAGCTGGATCCCTCAGAGCAGTGCCAGAGCTGAAAAGCCACTAGGAACCAAAAAGCTAGGAAAGTGAATGGCATGTAAAGATTTCTTTTTTGGGGGGGGTGGGGTGGGGGGGGAGGAAGATTGCAGTTTGTTTAAAGCAAAAGAACTTTCTGGAGATGCAGCAGCAGCAAATCTATCAGCTCCTTGCAGTGTCATCAATCACAGAAGCACAGGGAAAAAAGCAAGCTGGACCCAGTACCCATCCTTGTAAATTATTTTTCAGGAAATCCTGCAGGCTTGGTTTTTTACCAGGAAACAATTACAGTTTAATATAGAGGACCACAGAATTCACATGGAACCGATTTCTATTTCTTTTTGTTCTGCTTACACAAAGGAAATGCAATTTTTCAAAAACAGCAGAGAAATACACAAGTGCTGGACTAATATAGTGGCGCCTGTCGCTTACAACTGAGGGATTGTGTCATTTCTCATTGCCAGTCCTGACAGCGCCTCAAATAAAGAGGTGTCTTAGCAAATTATGTTCTTGATATCACTTACTGAAATGCAATGGCTCCATTTTAAATAATAAAGTGACAATGCAAAGACCTGAAGCTAGATATGAAGAAAGTTTACCATAGCTTAACTGATGGCTCATTATATTGCTCCAGCCATTATCTTAATCTCATATTATTCTCATGTGTCTGTAAATGTGCAAAATTAAAAAGCCAGAGGTAATTTTGTGTTTTATCTGACTCCAGAAGAAGAGATTGTTAAATTATCATTGCTTTGATATTAAATAGCTTGAACCTGTACAATGACCTTTGAATATGCAAATGGGTAGCTTTTTGCAAAAAAAAATGTAGTTTGCTAATTATTAAAATGATAAATGAGAAAAAAATGGAAGAAAACTGGAATTTACTTTGAAGCAAACCTCATTGAAGGTTTATGTGATAAGGATAAAGAAAATGTTTTATATTTATGTGCAGGTTCAGAAGAATGATTGTCTAGAGCTGTTCAAATCTGTGACTTTGCAGCTGTAATCAAAACCAGCAGGAGAGTTTCTGACTTATATCCCTGGCAGAGAACTCGTGGAATACATAATACATACCCAGAAGAGTTAAGGGAATTTCAATAGTTTCTTAGGTAACAATTTTCATTCTCTGCTCTTAAGATGTTTGAAAAATGAAAGGCTATAACCCCAAATCAAACAATAATTAAACACCCGACTCTGTTTTTAAATTAGCTTTTTAACACCAACGTGCTCATGAATCTAATGCTCTCAGAAATGAGAGATGAACACGACTTCTAAGAATGATGACGTCAGTGGGCACATTTTCCCCAACAATCAGCCATTTTAACCTTTAGCTGTGACATCTCTGGTATATAATTGTCAGGATTAACCCCAGCAGAGTGAGTATCCCAAATACGTTGGGCTTGGACAAGCACCCATGGGGACTGGATGCAGCATCTCATTTGTTTACACTCTTGGGGGATTTGGCTTAGGTCTCCAGGCTAACCATGATTCTGCGGTGGCATAATGGTGGAGTCCATCTCCTTTGCAGACTGACAGTTACGTGCACATAATTCTCCAGAAGGAAGCTCTCTATAGAAGTTCATAGCGGATGGAGAAGGAGGCACGTCTTCTGACTTCCCGTCCCTGATCACCTGGATTTGATGATTGATGCTGAATGAACTCCACTGCTTTAGCTTCAGTGGATCACAATGATAGGAAATGTGGGCTCCAGAGCCACTTAGTAGTCAGGTGCTCTTGAATAAGTTACTTCTCTGTGCCTCAGGTTTCTCATGTTATAAAGTTTTCCTGCTACTACCATCCCAAAATATTGTGTAGCAAGAACTCAAGTTAGCTGTTAAACTTCTGTAGTAGAATCATCTGGATTCTTAGATCCATCTCAGGAAAATGGAGGTGAATCCACACTATCTCAAGAGAAGCAATGATATGTGCTGCGGAAATGCTAATGTTTGTTCAATGCTAATAAATTCCAGACATTCTGCAAAGTGTTTAAATATCTCACAGTAATGCCAGGTGTTATATTGTTTTTAATCCCATTTTACAGATAAAGAGAATTGGTCAGTGAACCCATCTGTCTGTTACCCAATCTTATGCTTCTTAATTTACTCTGCTAGAGTGCCCTCTCTGGGAGGTGAGGAATGGGAGTTCCAATGACTTGGGACCTAAACCTACTTATGCCATTAATTAGCTCTGTAGTTTTGTGACTTGGGATAAATTATTTCATTTTTTTTCGAACTTCCTCTCTTGATAGAACTGCCTGATATCTATGGCTTTTTTTTTCAGTTCTGACTATCTATGATTCTAGGAGAGAATATATTTGGGAGGGGGGTAAGGGGAGAGAGCAAGAAGGAGAAGAGAAAGAGAGACAGGAGGAGATGAGAGACTTTGGTGTATAACTATAATTGAACACAATGACATCTTTGTAGCTTATAATGAAGTCAAAGACTTTCAGATATGTCACTGCATTCATTTTTGTACAATATGTCTATATATCATCACTGCCATTTGATAAATGAGGAAATTGCAATATAGAAAGTTTGGTGACTTGCCAAGGTCACATAGCTAAGTCACAGAATCTAGCAATTTTACTGCCAATATGAAACAGCATTCTCTGGATTAGGCTGAAAAGTCAATATATAAAACAATTCTGAAAACTTCTATTGCTTAATAATGCAAATAGTGATGTACTTCATGTTACACAAAGAGCTATTTGAAAGATACAAATCAAATGTCTTTAAATCAAATCCTACTTGTCACTGACAACTCTTTAATTTTAGTTTGATCTTCAAAGGGTGTATCTCCTTTAGATTTTTCTCCTGTTTTATTTCTATACTTTGTCTCCAACCTTCATCCAGTTATTCAAAGCACAATGGAAGTTCATATTTAAATGGACCCTGTGGTGAATCTACTAAAAATTCTATGACTATATATTCAAAATGAAATTCATTCATTCTGCTATAGCTCTATATGTCAAATTTTCTATATTTATCAGTGGGGAACAATGGTCTTCTCCTTGTCAAGGTTGTAAAATTTTAATGAGATATCTCATGACAATACTTGGACTAGAGAAAGTAGATAGGAATCATCATCTCATTTGTAAATATGAATTTTTGCTAATTAAAGTTTCTTAAGGAAGACAATTCTGTAAACTCATGAATATTCTTTGAATATCATACAGACTGGATTTTTGAAAACTGGATTTGAAGATTCCAGAGTTTTTGACAGCAAATAAATTCCACCCTATAGGAAACTGTTAGAGCTATCCTTTAAAAAAAATGGTACAATCAAATCTGTTAGCAGTAATCCAATAATAAAGACCTCTGGTTTTTTATTTTTATCAGAAGCCTGGCTCTATTAATATTCATGCATCTTCATGTGAGTCTATATATGTAAGGCTTCTCTTTAAAAAAAAATCTCAATTGTAAAATAGAATCAGAGAACTCGTCCCTTTCTTCTTTCTTTCTCACTTTTAATTTTCCTATTACAGGGGAATTATCCTTTGAGGAGTTTCATGGTGGCAGGACAGATTTGTTTCTCAAATGGGAGCATTGGTTTTTGCAGTTGTGCTGCAGGGCTGGAGGAGATCAGGAATGCCCATTTGCTTCACAGATTCCTGTAAAATTCAACTACTCCCAGTCATGCATCTCTCTGATTACTGCCCTTAGCTATATACATTTTGACAAGAGAAAAACAGTCCAATTGTTAATACCAAAAAGCATTAAGAGTTTTGTTTTGACTACAACATGTGGATATATTTACCAAGACTGAACTCCTTTACATATTTTATGCTCAGATTATAATTTTGCTTGCTAAGTCATTAAGCATCTTTAGAGGAGAGTATTCTTATTAACAAGAAAAATTCCTATATAAAGAGAAGAATATATATAGGTACATATTTACTATAATGAATATATATATTCCTAGATGCATATATATGTATATATATATATATTTCCTAAACACATGCGTGTACATGCTTATGTATCATGAGCATCTACAATGTTTAGTGAAAGATTTTTCTCCAAAATGACTCTGTTAAAACAATCACTTCTCACAAATCTCAGACAGCCACGGTTGTGCTGGGTTTCTAACCTCCAGAGAGTACAGCATTGTGGTTTACTCATGATAACCAGAGATGGTGGAAAAGTTAACTACTTGGCAGTGGATCGCATTCTGTAATAATCCGATACACATTGTACATTGATTCATTTCAGATTTGGCACAAAATAGAGCAGCAAATATAGACGTTTCTTTAGTCTTCTGACACCAGATTTGACCATGAACTTCACTTGAATGTTTTTTTTCCTTTCTTGCAGCTAATTTCAGTGGAGAGTCAGGAGCCCATTTGCAAAATTTTCAACCTCAAAATATACAGTTTTGGAGTTTTTTGGCGTTTAAGTTCATTTGCCTTTGGCAGAAAAAAAAAACCTTGTTTTCAAAAAGAAACAAGTCATATGAAAACTTTATTAAAAAAGGCTCAAGCAGCTGTTTAAAGGGCTATTTTGATGATGTCAGTGCAAGTGAATAAAAAACACATGGATTTAAATTCCCTTAAATTATACAAGCCTTTAAAAATTAAAGGAACTGTGTTGGGCAAATGTGTTTTAGGTTTATTAACTTAGGAATCATTCTTCCATGGTTTCTAAACAGCCTTGTATGGGGGGAACCCTACAATTATTAAACCTAAAGACAAGTGAGAACATGGAACACCATTCAGTAAGAACCAAAGGCTTGTGCTTGTGAACCCAAATGGGAGTGGGTCCCTAACAGCCGGTGAGAAATCACCATCTCCCTCCCCACCCAAATAATACAGCAGTGACAGAGGGAGAACATGCGGTACAATTTCAATTTGCAAAAAACAGTTCCCTGTGATGTTTTATTTCTGCTTAAATGTTTAATTTCCTATTGTGTAGACAGAGCCCTGGCAATTGAAGAACTGTTGGATTGATACCAATTGTTGAAAGAGATCCGCCAACCTAAAGATTTCTTCACGTCTTCTGAAAATCATGGGCTCATTCTTCTAAAACTGAAGGCTTTTTCAGCTTCCATAATTGGGCAGGAAGGCAGACAATAAACAAATTTACTTTTCAATTCTTAAGGCAACATGACACCTCTTTGCAGAAGAAGATGTGGCAAAGTTTTGACAAATGAATACACTTGAATGAATGAATGAATACTATAGCCTCTATAGTAGAGGCATTTGGAAAGCACAAATATGCCCCTAGTCATTTCTTGTTCTTAATTTGTGTGAAAAAAAGAGTTTATGTCTTCACCTGCTAGTTCCTTGGTCTTCTCTAAGCCAATTCCATCATGACATTGTGGTCTGATCTGAAGACTTCGAGATGAAATAAAAGAAATAATCAAATCACAGTTGTTTCAGTGACATCTTGACACACTTTTTGGGCAACTATAAAGCACTAGATTCTGTCTCCTTTGTCTTGGGAGATAGAGTGGTCCAATCATTTGGGCACAATGGCAAGACCAACTCAGAGTCTCTATATAAGGCCAGATGTTTACAAGTCTGATGGTATGAAATACAGCTATTATTATTGGTGATATTCCTAAATACTATGTCTCAAGCTCACGTATAAGTACTTAGCATAGTGGTATATAGTAAATGCTTAAGAAATAATATTATTTGCAAATTTTTCATTTATAATTTGCAAATCTTCTATGTGACAAGTATTTGTATTGCCATGTTGCAGATGAGAAACATAAGGTTCAGAGAGGAAATGTGACTTGCTTGAGACCACATAAACTCTTAGAATGTGACACAGCAAGAATTAAAGTCATGTCTAATTCCAAAGTCCATGCTCTTCCCATTAAAACTGCCAATCAGAATGACTAAAATTAAAAAGATGGACAGGAGTGCTTGGGTGGCTCAGTCGGTTAAGCATCTTACTCTTAATGTTGGCTCAGGTCATGATATCAGGATTGAGAGACAGCCTCAAGTCAAGCTCTGTGCTGGGCAGGGATTTCTGTATTAGATTCTCTCTCTCCTTCTCCCCTGCCCCCTACTCTTTCCTTCTCTAAATAAATAAAGTAAAATAGAAATAAAAAAATAAAATAAATATGGACAAAGTGAGAACTGGGCTTTGCACACCTTGCTGGTGGGAATGTACAAGCACTTTGGAGAATTGTTCAGATTTCATTTAAACCTGGATGTCCTTTTGTCTTATGTTCTCCCAATTCTACTCCTAGATATAACAGCAGAAATGTGTACACAGATTTACCAAATGACATGTGCAAAGATGTTCATAGTAGCATTATTTAGAATTGCCACAAACTGGAAACAACCAAAATGTCCAATAATAGTAGAATGGATATAAAAATTGTTATATATTCATCCATTGAAGTACTACATAACTATGAGTATGAACAAAAACTATAATCAACCACAAAGATTAATCTCATAAACAAAGAGTAGAATGTTAGAATCCAAATTTAAAGAAATACATTCTACAGGAGTCCATTTATGTAAAATTCAAAAATAAAAAATAGTCATCTGTCCTATCAGACAGAGGGAAAATGATTACCCCTGGGGAACAGATAATGATTGGAATAAATTGTGCTTCTAGTATAAAGAAATGTTTTGTTTCTTGATACGAGTGTTAATTATATGGGTGCAATCACTTTGTAAAATTTATTGAGCTGTGTTTATGATTTCTGCAGTTTACTATATAAAGTTTACTTATAAAACTTACTTTTCAGTGCAAAGTTTACTGTCACAAATTTAAGGCATGATGTCCTCAGGAAAAGGAAAGTGAAACCAGACTACCATTGAAAAGAGACATCCTGTCACCGGTGCTAGGGCCCTGCTGATCTCTCTGCAACCAGTTCCAAGCTATGAAAACATGAACTCTTCAAATGAGCTTAGGCTTGGGATAACTCCTGGGCAGAGATATCTTAGACAACTGTTGTGTCACCCCGACAAGAGTGAGAAGAGCACAGTCTTCCTACAACAATGTGTATCACCCATAGAAGAATACAACTCCAGTTGTCCACATGTGAAAATATTTTCCAAATACTGAGCCCATAAAAATTCTGGTCTGTCCACTAAGTTTATATCCATTCAGTAGACATGGATGAGCATTCTAAAACATGCCTAACCACCCAGCCAGTTTTGATGGTCAAAGAAACATGTGCATCTGGTCATGACAATTTGAGTTGAGTGTTTACTTTCAAACCTCTCCAATTACCAAGGCCAATAAGAACTTTTCCAGCGAGAAGAGGCAGCCTTCAGTGCATTTTGTTTCTAGACGTTGTCTGATTTCTTTGCAGCAGTACTGAGCATGTGGCCATAGCCTAATTTGCATGGTTTATGCGCAAACCCAAGTTTAATTTGGAATCACAAGACCCCAGGGTCCCTGATGCTGAATAACCTGGGACTTCCATCTGTAGCACAGCATATGTTAGTCTGATGTAGTAAAACTGGGCAAGAAATACAAATCTAATTATAAATGTATGATCAGAGTGTTAGGTAAATTATACTTTCTGCAAGTAAGTTATTACCTAAGAACACAGTGGACTTTGGCATGTTTGGCCATCTTACCATACTGCCCTCTGCCTGTAAGTACCTGCAGTGGGGTATTGCCAACTGAAGGTTAATTTAATGAATTTTGGAGCCCTTGACAAGTATGTTGCTGCATCTGCAAAGAATATTTTATCTAGAGATGCCTGGGTGGCTCAGTAGGCTAAAAGTCCAACTCTTGATTTTGGCTCAGGTCATGACATCAGGATTATGAGTTTGAGCCCTGCATTAGGCCATGTGCTAGACATAGAGCCTACTTAAGATTCTCTCTCTCCCTCTCCCTCTGCTTCCTTCCCCTCCCATAAAAATATTTATTTTACCTAAATCCTATGAAACATATAGAGACAGATGAACGAAGGCAAGGTTTAAACACATTTAATATTCAATATATCTTATGATTATGAAGTGCCCTAGGACAGGATTTTTCAAACTGTAGGTTATAAATCATAAGTAGGTTATAAAATCAATTAGGAGGT